>NW_020664931.1:3199149-3415019 GCF_002925995.2 Terrapene triunguis
CTCCAGGTGCCGCCCCAAGCACCAGCTTGGGTGCTTGGTGCCTGGAGCCGGCCCTGATGTGGCTTGCCTTCCATCCTTTGATCATCTTTGTCACTCACCTCTGGATCCTTTCCAGTTTCACTATATCCTTTCTATACATTGGTGACCAAAATTGGACACAGTACTCCAGCTAAGGCCTAACCAACGCTGAATAGAATAATACTGTCACCTCCTGTGGTTTGCATTCAATGCCTGTGTTAATGCAATCCAGGATCTGTGCAGTATCCTTCATGCCGCCAATGAAACTGTTGTGTGCAAATTAGCTCTAAGGTGGAGGTGGTTAGTTTTTACCTCTAATATCACAATGGTCTAGGATGCTTGGCATAGAAAGCCTTGCTGTCACTTGGATGTAATTCATAAAGTCAAAATGGCTGAAAAGTTAAAAACTGGATAGTAACAGACCATGAAACCCAGCTAAACATGCTTGTAACTGCTTCTATCACTTCATACGGACACAGGAGACATTCTAAGCCAGAGGTCTCAAACTCAATTTACCTTAGGGCCAATGCCAGTCCTTAAATCCCCCCAGCGGGTCAATAATGTCACTCATGTTGCACAGAACCCACCCCCCAAACTCTGCCGCCCCAAACTCTGCCCCTCACCTGCCTAAGACTCTGGGAGGGAGTTTGGGTGGGGGAGGAGGTCTGGGGTAGGGGATTGGGGTGCAGGATGCAGGCTCTGGGCTGGGGCAGGGGGTGCGGTTGCAGGATCTGGGAGGAAGGGGTGAGGGGTGCAGGCTCTGGGAGGGAGTTGGGGGTGGGAGGGGGTGTGTGGGGAGGGAATGGAGGTACAGACTCTGGGACGGGGTTGGGGGTGCGGCGGTTACCTGGGGCTCCAAGGCAGGGCAGGCCGGAGGGCCCCTGTGCACTGCTGCCCCCAGGCACCGCCCCCACAGCTTCCCATTGGTCGCGGGGGCGCTTGGGGTGGGGGCAGAGTGCAGAGGCACAGCCCCGCCCCACCCCGGGGCTGCAGGGAGGGATTGGCAACCACGTGGAACGAGTGCGCAGGAAGCCGCTCAGCTCCGCTGCACTGCCAGTGGTGGACTTGTCCCCTGGCCATTTTAAATCGCTCGGGGGCTGCACAGAGGGGGAGCGCCCAGGGGCGGCAGGCAGAGCCAAGGGAGAGACCCGGCCCCAAAATTGCTGGAGCCCCGCGGGCCACATTGGGGAGGTTCTCAGGCCTCAGATGGCCCGCGGGCCGGGACTTTGTAGGGTGACCAGACAGCAAGTGTAAAATCAGGATGGGGGTGTGGGGTAATAGGAGTCTATATAAGAAAAAGACCCAAAAATCAGAACTGTCCCTATGAAATTGGGACATCTGGTCACCCTAGGACTTTGAGACCCCTGTTCTAAGCTTTAGAATGAAACAGACAGAGTGACAATTCTGGGATCTTATTGTATAGGTGTTACACACACATAAATTATCCCAGCCTCAGGCAGAGTACTGGATGGACCTTCTCTGGAACTCTTCAGGTAAGAAGTCTTGGAGGAAAAGGGGGGATATGGGGGAACTGGGAGTCATTTAGGGGGCAGGAAAACTGAGATCTGACAAGTAACTGAGGTAGAGTGACCAAGGGTGAACAAAGAGACTGGGAGAGGGTGTCGATGAAGGGAACAGAAATGGGTGAGGGGGCAGAGCTGATGAGGAGCTGGGGTGCTGAGGAACAATTGGGACTAGCTGAGCAAAGAGCAAAGACAAGAAAGTAAGGAGGGGTTGCGGGTGGGGAGACAGATTTGATGAGGAGCCCAGGAAGTGAGACTGGAACTGGGAGCAAGTGGGGTGGGGGGGTGACAAACAGGTGAATGGGTGAAGGACAAATTGGACGAGGAGCCCAGAGGGGGACACTAGGACTGGGTCAAGAAACTGGAGATGTAGAGTCTGGAACTAGCTAGATCAGGAGACTAGGACTGTGATGAGGAGCCTTGAATGAGGAAGAGATCAAACTGGGACATATTGGAGGGTATGGGGCAGAAGGGGTAAGGCTTGGGGAAACAGCAGGCAGGTGGGTGTGTGCCCACTTCGAACATACTCCCTCCAGAGTTTGGGAATAGAACCCAGGATTTGAGTCCTCTGCTGTCAGCAAATAGCTGTGAAAAACCCACTGACAAAATGTGTGTCCTCTCCCCTTCTAATGCTGGTTCCCACAGAGGATGACAATCTATTACTGCTATCAGTTACCCAATTAGCTCAAGCGACAAAGGTCTGCGCATTCGATCTAAAGGTTTCAACACTGTTGATGACCCATGTGGGTGTCAATATGATGAGATTTCTGTTTTTTCACTTTGCTTTTTTAAAAACCGAGGAAATTATACACACACACTTCATTACAGCTTATCACTTCCCAGCCATAGTATTATGATCATTCAGATATAATAAGTGCAAAATGTAATTTCAGGAAAAGGCTACCATCAATAAATATTCAATTTTCTTTTTAATTTTTTTCTATGATACAGTCATTTGCACTTTTCTAGATGGAGTAGCTTGATTAAAATGTAGAGCATTGATACAGGCTTAAATATATTTTAAAAAATATTAAAGTAGAAAAGTAAAATTCAGAGATTTTATGTTATCTAAGGCCATCATTCAGCAAAGTCGTCTAACACTTGGCTTACTTTAAGCAAGTGAGTTGTCCTATTGAAGTCAATGGTACTATTCATGTGCTTAAAGTTAGACATGTTCTTGAACATTGCCTTGCCATTAATGAATTGAACAATTTTGTAATTTTAAAAAATGTAATGCACATCTGAACAATTCATATTCAACAGTAATTGCTATCTGAAAAGAAAAGGAGTTTTGAGATACATCATTCAGAAAGAATGGATGGCTCCCCAGTCTGAAAGGTTTTTCAGATTTCAGATCTGATACCTGGCCTTTAAAATGGCTGTGCTGTGTGTGAGAGCTCTTGTAAATCTCCAACTGTCTCCTGTAGTGGACACATTGTGATAATTATACCAACACAATGTTTTCATTCTGCTTTCTCTGCCACATGTGTGCATCTCTTTTAATGAGTGTGATGTCTATATGCATAGTATGCCACATAGATGTGTGTGTGTGTGTGTGTGTGGCCTGATTTTCAGAGCCACACACTCTCCTCTCCCATTGAAGTAAACATACCTGGGGGTGCGGGCTCTGTTGTGGGGCTGGGGATGAGCGGTTTGGGATGCAGGAGGGTGCTCCAGGCTGGGACTGAGAGGTTCAGAGGGCGGGAGGGGGATCAGAGCTGGGGCAGGGGGTTGGGGTGCAGGAGGGGGGTGAGGGGTCCGTCTGGGGGTGTGGGCTCTGGGTTGGGGCTGGGGATGAGGGATTTGGGGTGCAGGAATATGCTCTGGGCTGGGATTGAGGGGTTCGGAGGGCAGGAGGGCGATCAGGGCTGGAGCAGGGGTTTGGGGCACTGGGTTGTCAGGGGTGCAGGCTCCGGGCAGCGCTTACCTCAAGCAGCTCCCAGAAGCAGCGGCATGTCCCCCTTCTGCCTCCTACATGGAGGCACGGCCAGGCAGCTCTTCGCACTGCCCCGTCAGCAGGCACTGCCTCCGCAGCTCCCATTGGCCACGGTTTCTGGCCAATGGGAGCTGCAGGGCCGGTGCTTGGTGCAGGGGAGAGTGCGGAGCCCACTGGCTGCCCCTACGCATAGTAGCAAGAGGGGGGACATGCCGCTGCTTCTGGGAGCCACGCAGAGCCATGGCAGGCAAGGAGCCTGCCTTAGCCCCGCTGCGCCACTGACCAGACCTTTAACGGCCTGGTCGGCAGTGCTAA
Organism: Terrapene triunguis; assembly: GCF_002925995.2. Lineage (NCBI taxonomy): Eukaryota > Metazoa > Chordata > Testudines > Emydidae > Terrapene > Terrapene triunguis. The sequence continues at coordinate 3,202,942 of NW_020664931.1, forward strand.
CCAGAGCTGCCAGGGTCCCTTTTCGACCAGGCGTTCCAGTCCAAAACCAAACACCTGGCACCCCTAGAGTAGAGAGGTGAGCGGTGTTGTGAAGTTTGTGTTTTCTTTATCCACTTAGAAATACTTAAAATATTTAAACTCAATATAAGAAAAAACACCTCCTAGTTACTGTTGAAAGAAAACCATCAAATAGGCTCTTTTGGAAAACAGTAGCCTATTCCCAACTGTGAGAAGGAGTGAAGACATTAAATAAATAAGAATCCATTCTTGTCTGCCACCTCCTGTGTTCATAAATGCAAATCAATAACTGGTATAACTTTAAGCAACTGCAAGAACAGCTTGGTTAGTTGAAAGGGCATTTTGAATAACTTAAAATTATCAGTGTTATTCCACTAATATTGTTTCATTTTGATTGTGATAACTTTTTAAAATTAAATTAGTATCATTAGAACAAACTTATTTGCAAGTTTGACAACACTGGATTCAGAAGGAGGCAGAAAGTAACTTTCCTTTGTTAAATTTAATGTTAAAGAAACACATTTAGTCATCATAAAAGTGAGATTTACCTTCAGGAACACAAATATGTATATCCACACATTTTTATCCTACATTTATGCAAAATTGAAACTGTCATTTTAAAATTGACAGAAAAGGTAAATGACAATTCACTAGAACTATTTTTGCACTAGCTTTGGCAACTGTGGTCTTGATTCAGTAAATCACTTAAGCTTGTTTTGACATTCCATTTAAGTTAATAATAAGCTGGTAGTTAAGTGCTTTGTTGACTATGGTCCTAAACTAGGAAAAAGTTGGAGTGTTTAAGAGAGAGAGAGCAACATAAATTATTTCACTTTGTGACTTCAGTTTCATTCTTTCTTTACAATGGAATTAGTCTCTGCATACATGTAATTAGCTGAGGACTGAAGATCTTTACTATGATTGCAATGGATTATTCAGCACTGGAGTAATCAATATTATGATAAATAAGGAAAGTATTTCATGCACTTAGATGCAGAATGAAAATCAGTGAACTTGCTTTATTTCCTTAATACAGTATCTTACAGACCTGAGCAATCCAAACACTCTCTGTCTTGCTTGTTCATAATTCATCTAAATGTAAAAGCCTTTGACTGTTTATAGGACTCAATCGGATTAACGATTATTACAAAAAACAGTTTTGTCCCAATAAGGGTGCAGCATATCTAAATGAATATATTGAAGGGTAAACCTAGTCATTGTCACTTTGTATGGGGAGGGAGGGATGTTTTTGACTGGGAAATCTTGCTTAGACCATTTCTTTGTGCATTTATTTAATTAGTTTTATATATTTAGTTTAATGGGTTTAGTTTTATGTTATCTTTTTTGATCTTTTAATTTCAAAGTAGGAGTTTTAAAGTGATATCCTATACTAGGTTGGGTAGGAAAATGTATCCAGAAGATAAAGGGTGAGCATGAGTGAAATTTGCTTATGGATTAGAAAGTGGTTAGATGCCCATATATACTAATTTATTTGTGGGGTATATGTGATCAGAATGTGTCTATTCAGGAGCATATTTTATAGTTGTGCGATGCTTCATAGCACTACACTCTTTCAGAAAGAGTGTTTACTGGTGCCAGTGAGGTTTATATAAATAAACTTAATACTTTGTAAAAGGTAATAATAATGTTCAGTCTCACTTCTCATATGAAAAATAGCCTTTATTTGCAAGAACACAGATGCCATTCTCATGTAAATTACTAAAGCGTGATGTGATACTGAATGAAACATTATATTGCCACTGATAAATTGCAAAGTTTCTTAAGTGTTTGCTAGTTGTATAGTTGTGACACCACCCAGGGTGCAATCTGGACTGTTGAACAGCTGCATTCCTTCTGTTCTCCAACCTTGGGTGCCTTTTACACTGTTTTGCTGTGAAAGCAACCACTCCTGGTCTGCTTACACACAGCCACCAGCATGTAAATTTCTCTTGGCTATATTGTATGACTGCTATAGCCAGCCACCCATGAATTACACTGCAAAGCAACACCAGCAAACTCCCGGTCCTAGACTTTCCCAAGAAATGTGTGTCTTGTACTGCCGAGCCCTTTCCTGGACAATACAAGCTCATATAAAGTCTGTCATTTATTAAGAGAAAATTATATGCAGAAATCCTGGTATCTCAAATGGAGTTACCCAAACACTTCAATCCAAGCACACTGGTTTAGATAAAACAATCAAACAAGTTTATTAACTACAGACAGATAGACTATAAGTGATTGCATGTAATGAGGCATAAAAGTCAGAACTAGTTACAAAGAAATAAAAGCTAAAACACAATTAATGACTAACTTAACAACCTAAGTGAATTCAAAATAAACGTCTCTCTCACTTTTCTGCCAAGATCCCTCCTGTGATAAATGACGCTCCCTTTCATGGAACTCAGCAAGCCAGTTAGCTATAAAGTCCCTCTTGGTGGCTGTTCTCTGCTTGCTTTACCTGTAAAGGGTTAACAAAGTTCCCCAGGTAAAGGAAAAGCAGTGGGCACCAGACCAAAAGAGCATGTGGGAGGGCTAGAACTTTTTTAAATGGGGAAAAACTTCCCTTTGTCTGTGTGTTGTGGTTCTCCGGGAAAGAGCGGAGACACAGAGTAACAATGCTGTAAGCAGGTTTAAAACCAGATATGAAAAAACATCAAATCTTACCTCAACCCTACTTATCTGAAACTCCAAATGTGTAAGTAGATCAGAAATGTTTAGAAAGACACGATTAGGGTTATTTCTTTTATTTCTTATTGGCTTGTGGACTCCTCTGTGCTAACCCCAGATGCTTTTGTTTGCTTGTAGCCTTTAAGCTGAACCCCCAAGAAAGCTATTTTGGGTGCTTAATTTTTGGAAGTGCTCTTTTAAAATCTAGCAAAAGCCTAAGTTCCAGATGTATTTTCTTTCTTTTTGTTTTTAATAAAATTTACCTTTTTAAAGAACAGGATTGGATTTTTAGTGTCCTAAGAGTTTTGTGCATATGTTGTTTAATTAGCTGGTGGCAATAGCTGATTTCCTTTGGGTTTTTTTCCCCTCAGCTCTTCCCCGGAGGGGGTGGTGGTGAAAGGTCTTGAGGGTACCCCACAGGAAGGAATTCCCAAGTGTTCCTTTCTGGGTTCTCAAAAGGGGGTTTACACTGGGGTGGTGGCAGCATTTACCCATCCAAGGTCAGAGAGAAGCTGTGACCGTGGGAGTTTAATACCAGCCCAGGGTGGCCAGTAGTAATTTTTAAAATCCTTGCGTGCCCCCACCTTCTGCACTCGAAGTGCCAGAGTGGGAAATCAGGCTGGACACCTCCCCAGTCCAATGATGCTTCCTTTGTCCTTCAAGTGTTGTCTATGCCATGAGTAGAGATGAAGGGAGAGGTGATTTGGGGGATCTATTCCACTTTCTCATAGTTTTCTTTTTCTTTGAAAATCATCTCCAGCTGAGGTTCAGGAGACAGCAAATCTGTGGAGATGGGAACCTGCAGCTATTTCTTTGCCAAAATGTAGATTTCTCACTCACACCCTTTTTCCTGCCAAAGAATGGCCGCTTAACTAGGTGATAGGTTTTTTTAATTTTGTTGAGCCCTGCAGAGTTGTTAGTTTGCCTTATGTCTTTGAGGAACTGGTTTGTGCCCGCTTTTCTAAACTTGGAACTTTAAAACTAGGGTTGTTGATTAATTGCAGTTAACTCATGCGATTAACTCAAAAAAATTAATCACAATTTAAAAAAATTAATCACGATTAATGACAGTTTTAATTGCACTGTTGAACAATAGAATACCAATTTAATTTTAATAAATATTTATGGATGTTTTTCTACATGTTCAAATATATTGATTTTAATTACAACACAGAATACAACGTGACAGTGCTCACTTTATATTATAATTTTTATTACAAATATTTGCACTGTAAAAATGATAAAAGAAATAGTATTTTTCAGTTCACCTCATATAAATACTGCAGTGCAATATCTTTCGTGAAAGTGCAACTTACAAATGTAGATTTTTTTTGTTATATAACTGCACTGAAAAGCAAACAATGTCAAACTTTAGAGCCTACAAGTCCACTGAGACCTATTTCTTGTTCAGCCAATTGCTCAAACAAACAAGTTTTATGGGGGAAAGCCGACTGCTGCAGAGGAGCATGTGGATCGGACAGAGACTTCTCTTAGGGGAGAGTCTAATGATAGAGAATCTCCAGGTTATAGTCAGGAGCAGAGGATGGAGGAGGATAATGTAAGGGCCAGATCAGATGATAAACATTCACATAAAGAATCTAACACATCAGAAAAGGGCAGACAAATAAACAGTGACAAGTTTTTAAAGTGCTTGTACACAAATGCTAGAAGTCTAAATAATAAGATGGGTGAACTAGAGTGCCGCGTGATAAAGGAGGATATTGATATAATAGGCATCACAGAAACCTGGTGGACTGAGAGCAATCAATGGGACACAATCATTCCAGGGTACAAAATATATCGGAAGGACAGAACAGGTCGTGCGGGGGGGGGGGGAGTGGCACTATATGTGAAAGAAAATGTAGAATCAAATGAAGTAAAAATCTTAAGTGAATCCACATGTTCCATAGAATCTCTATGGATAGAAATGTCATGCTCTAATAAGAATATAACATTAGGGATCTATTATAGACCACCTGACCAGGACAGTGATAGTGATGATGAAATGCTAAGGGAAATTGGAGAGGCTATCAAAATTAAGAACCCAATAATAGTGGGGGATTTCAATTATCCCCATATTGACTGGGAACATTTCACTTCAGGACGAAATGCAGAGATAAAATTTCTTGATACTTTAAATGACTGCTTCATGGAGCAGCTGGTATGGGAACCCACAAGGGGAGAGGCAACTCTAGATTTAGTCCTGAGTGGAGTGCAGGAGCTGGTCCAAGAGGTAACTATAACAGGACCGCTTGGAAATAGTGACCATAATACAATAGCATTCAACATCCCTGTGGTGGGAAGAACATCTCAACAGCCCAACACTGTGGCATTTAATTTCAAAAGGGGGAACTATGCAACAATGAGGGGGTTAGTTAAACAGAAGTTAAAAAGTACAGTGACTAAAGTGAAATCCCTGCAAGCTGCATGGGCACTCTTTAAAGACACCATAATAGAGGCCCAACTTCAATGTATACCCCAAATTAAGAAACTCAGTAAAAGAACTAAAAAAGAGCCACCGTGGCTTAACAACCATGTAAAAGAAGCAGTGAAAGATAAAAAGACTTCCTTTAAAAAGTGGAAGTCAAATCCTAGTGAGGCAAATAGAAAGGAGCATAAACGCTGCCAAATTAAGTGCAAGAATGTAATAAGAAAAGCCAAAGAGGAGTCAAAGAGGAGTTTGAAGAACGGCTAGCCAAAAACTCCAAAGGTAATAACAAAATGTTTTTTAAGTATATCAGAAGCAGGAAGCCTGCTAAACAACCAGTGGGGCCCCTTGATGATTGAGATACAAAAGGAGCGCTTAAAGACTGTCAAGGCTGCTTCCCCACTCTGAACTTTAGGGTACAAATGTGGGGGCCTGCATGAAAACTTCTAAGCTTAACTACCAGCTTAGATCTGGTCTGCTGCCACCACTCCCAATGTGCTAATTCCCTTCCCTGGGTAGCCTTGAGAGACTCTTCACCAATTCCCTGGTGAATACCGATCCAAACCCCTTGGATCTTAAAACAAGGAGAAATTAACCATCCCCCCTCCTTTCTCCCACCAACTCCTGGTGGATCAAGATCCAACCCCCTTGGATCTAAAAACAAGGAAAAATCAATCAGGTTCTTAAAAAGAAGGCTTTTAATTAAAGAAAAAGGTAAAAATCATCTCTGTAAAATCAGGATGGGAAATAACTTTACAGGGTAATCAAACTTAAAGAGCCCAGAGGACCCCCCTCTAGCCTTAGGTTCAAAGTTACAGCAAACAGTGATAAACACCCTAGTAAAAGGTACATTTACAAGTTGAGAAAACAAAGATAAAACTAACACGCCTTGCCTGGCTGTTTACTTACAAGTTTGAAATATGAGAGACTTGTTCAGAAAGATTTGGAGAGCATGGATTGAAGTCCGGTCCCTCTTAGTCCCAAGAGCAAACTCCCACAAAACAAAGAGCACAAACAAAAGCCTTCCCCCACCAAGATTTGAAAGTATCATGTCCCCTTATTGGTCCTTTGGGTCAGGCGTCCGCCAGCTTACCTGAGCTTCTTAACCCTTTACAGGTAAAAGGATTTTGGAGTCTCTGGCCAGGAGGGATTTTATAGTATTGTACACAGGAGGGCTGTTACCCTTCCCTTTATAGTTATGACAAAGACGATAAAGTGATTGTGGAGAAACTAAATGGATTCTTTGCTTCAGTCTTCACGGCTGAGGATGTTAGGGAGATTCCCAAACCTGAGCCAGCTTTTGTAGGTGACAAATCTGAGGAACTGTCACAGATTGAAGTGTCACTAGAGGAGGTTTTGGAATTAATTGATAAACTTAACATTAACAAGTCACCGGGACCAGATGGCATTCACCCAAGAGTTCTGAAAGAACTCAAATGTGAAGTTGCGGAACTATTAACTAAGGTTTGTAACCTGTCCTTTAAATCGGATTCTCTACGCAATGACTGGAAGTTAGCTAATGTAACGCCAATATTTAAAAAGGGCTCTAGAGGTGACCCCAGGAATTACAGACCGGTAAGTCTAACGTCGGTACCGGGCAAATTAGTCGAAACAATAGTTAAGAATAAAATTGTCAGACACATAGAAAAACATAAACTGTTGAGCAATAGTCAACATGGTTTCTGTAAAGGGAAATCATGTCTTACTAATCTATTAGAGTTCTTTGAAGGGGTCAACAAACATGTGGACAAGGGGGATCCAGTGGACATAGTGTACTTAGATTTCCAGAAAGCCTTTGACAAGGTCCCTCACCAAAGTCTCTTAAGTAAAGTAAGTTGTCATGGGATAAAAGGGAAGGTCCTTTCATGGATTGAGAACTGGTTAAAAGACCGGGAACAAAGGGTAGGAATTAATGGTAAATTCTCAGAATGGAATGATCTAGAGAAAGGGGTAAACAGTGAGGTGGCAAAGTTTGCAGATGATACTAAACTGCTCAAGATAGTTAAGACCAAAGCAGACTGTGATGAACTTCAAAAAGATCTCACAAAACTAAGTGACTGGGCAACAAAATGGCAAATGAAATTTAATGTGGATAAATGTAAAGTAATGCACATTGGAAAAAATAACCCCAACTATACATACAATATGATGGGGGCTAATTTAGCTACAACAAGTCAGGAAAAAGATCTTGGAGTCATCGTGGATAGTTCTCTGAAGATGTCCGCACAGTGTGCAGAGGCGGTCAAAAAAGCAAACAGGATGTTAGGGATCATTAAAAAGGGGATAGAGAATAAGATTGAGAATATATTATTGCCCTTATATAAATCGATGGTACGCCCACATCTCGAATACTGCGTACAGATGCGGTCTCCTCATCTAAAAAAAGATATACTGGCACTAGAAAAGGTTCAGAAAAGGGCAACTAAAATGATTAGGGGTTTGGAATGGGTCCCATATGAGGAGAGATTAAAGAGGCTAGGACTCTTCAGCTTGGAAAAGAGGAGACTAAGGGGGGATATGATAGAGGTATATAAAATCATGAGTGATGTGGAGAAAGTGGATAAGGAAAAGTTATTTACTTATTCCCATAATACAAGAACTAGGGGTCACCAAATGAAATTAATAGGCAGCAGGTTTAAAACAAATACAAGGAAGAAGTTCTTCTTCACGCAGCGCAGTGTCAACTTGTGGAACTCCTTACCTGAGGAGGTTGTGAAGGCTAGGACTATAACAGCGTTTAAAAGAGAACTGGATAAATTCATGGTAGTTAAATCCGTTAATGACTATTAGCCAGGATGGGTAAGGAATGGTGTCCCTAGCCTCTGTTTGTCAGAGGATGGAGATGGATGGCAGGAGAGAAATCACTTGATCATTGCCTGTTGGTCCACTCCCTCTGGGGCACCTGGCATTGGCCACTGTCGGTAGACAGGATACTGGGCTAGATGGACCTTTGGTCTGACCCGGTACGGCCGTTCATATGTTCTTATTTACGGGAGATAATGCTGCCCGCTTCTCATTTACAATGTCACTTGACAGTGAGAACAGGTGATTACATAGCACTTTTGTAGGCAGTATTGCAAGATATTTACATGCCAGATATGCTAAACATCTATATCCCCCTTCATTCGGCCACCTTCCAGAGGACATGCTTCTATTCTGATGATGCTCATTAAAAAAATAATGCATTAATTAAATTTCTGACTGAACTCCTTGGGGGGAGAATTGTATGTCTTCCTCCTCTGATTTACCTGCCTTCTGCCATATACTTCATATTATAGCAGTGTCGGATGACGACCCAGCACATGTTGTTTGTTTTAAGAACACTTTCACTGCAGATCTGACAAAACACAAAGAAGGTACCAATGTGAGATTTCTAAAGATTGCTACAGCACTTGACCAAGGCTTAAAAATCTGAAGTGCTTTCCAAATCTGAGAGGGATGTGGTGTGGAACATGCTTTCAGAAGTCTTCAGAAGTTTCAGAAGAGCAACACACTGATGCGGAAACTACAGAACCTGACCCACCAAAACAAAACAAAACAAAAAATCAACCTTCTGTTGGTGGTTAAGAAATTATTATTACTCTTCAGTCTCTCAGTGTATGAGTACTTAGGATACAATGACTTTTAATAAAGACAGATTTACAATACCTGCAATTGATTATCAAGTTGATTATCTCACAAGTAAAGTGATACAGCATGCCAATTATCCATTATCATAATTCCTGCTCCAAACCAAGAAAGTGCACACAAAAGGCATCCCTTACTTCCCAGGCGTTCCTGGACCAAACCCACTTTCTGGCTGCCTGCACTGGGCCTGCAATCAAGTACAGACATCGACCCACTTCTGGCGAAAGTCCCCCCCCCCCCCCGTTCTCACACATTGCACAGTGCACAGTAGGCCTCAATAGTATAAATGGAATTATACACACTGGCATCCAAACAGGTTTGTACGCAGTGCCATCTTGCCTTCAAATCCACATCCCACCACCTTCCTGCAACTGCTCAATGTGTAATTAAACCTTCTTCTCCAGCTGCTCTCACATCAGGGTGAACCACGGTGCCCTTCATGAGCCAGAACACCAGAGGATAGGTTGGTCTCCCAAAATAACAGTAGGCACAGGAATCCCATTGATATCCATCTTATTGGGTGGGAGTAAAATCCCCTCTTGTCCCAATTTAAAAATGCCAGCTCTCTGGAATACCCTGATGTCATGAACGCTGATGGTGCATCCCCAAATTGGTGTTCATGAACCTCCTTCTACAATCCAGTTGATATATTCATGTGCAATTTGTAGAGGCAGGCCATGGGCACATGTGTAGCATCGAAGGCTGAAGGACAGTTCGGGAAGCACATTCAATCAAAGCTTGCAATTATTTTGGGGACCTTAGCCATCTTCCCCACACATAAATCACAACAATAATTGCCTTGCACACTTCCATCACTGCAGCACTGACAGTTGACTTGTGATTGTCAAACTGATTGGTCACCAAGCTGTAGCAGTCTGGGGTAGCTAACTTCCAAGTGGCAGTAGCTGCCCACTTCTGGACTGGTATGGCCTTCCTCATCTGCATGTGCTGGTGCTCAAGGGCCAGGGAGAGCATGTCATACAGCTCCAGGAAGGTGTCTATTCCTTTCTCATGCAAATGTTCTGGAGCCACTGCAGCTCATCTCAGGGACAATGTAGTCCCACCACTCTGTGCTTGTTGTTCTGCTCCAGAACTGCTGGTTGGCATCAGCTGATTCCACAGCTATTAAACCTTCACCATCTTTCTTCACTGCTTCATGTCTTCATCCAGTCTGCCTCACCTTAACAGGGCATGCCACCACCTTCTCAAGGTGACAAGCCTCTGCTGAAATGTCCTCCGCCTGTCTCATCAGCTTCTTGTTTCTGAAATGAGAGTTGCAATGAAAGAGGATCAGGTCATAGAATCATAGAACCAGAGGGTTAGAAGGGACTGCAAGGGTCATCTAGTCTAACCCCCTGCCAAGATGCAGGATTTGTTGTGTCTAAACCTCCAAAGGTAGATAGCTATCCAGCCTCTTTTAGAAAATCTCCATTGAAGGCGCTTACATAACCTTCCTAGGCAGTCTGTTCCATTGTCCTGCTGTTCTTACAGTTAGGAAGTTTTTCCTGAGATTTATTCTAAATCTGCTATTCTGTAGTTTGAACCCATTGCCTCTTGTCCTGCTCTGTATAGCAAGAGAGAACAACTTTTCTCCATCTTTTTGTGGCAGCTTTTCAAATATTTGAAGACCACTATCATGTCCCCTTCTCAACCTCCTCTTTTTCAAACCAAACATATCCAGTTCCTTCAGCCTTTGCTCATCTGGCTTGCCTTCCATCCCTTTCATCATCTTTTTTGCTCTCCTCTGGATCCTTTCCAGTTTCTCTACATACTTTCTATATAACAGTGACCAAAACTGGACACAGTACTCCAGCTGAGGCTTAGCCAGTGCCAAGTAGAGTGGTACTATCACCTCCCGTGATTTGCATGCTGTGCCTCTTTTAATGCAACTTAAAAGTGCATTTTTTTTGCAAGAGCATCACATTGTTGAGTCATGCTGAGATTGTTATCCATCACAGCTCCCAGATCCTTCTTAGCAGTGCTGCTGCCAAGTCTGTTATTCCCCATTCTGTATTTGTGCATTTGTTTTTTCTTCCCTAAGTACAGCACTTTACATTTGTCTTTGTTAAATTTCATTTTGTTGTCTATGGCCCTTTTCTCCAACATATCATGATCCCTTTGAATTTTAGCTGTATCCTCCAAAGTGTTGGCAACCCACCTCCCAGCGTTTTGTCATCGGCAAATTTGATCAGTATGCTCTCTGTTCCTATGTCAAGATCATTAATAAAGATGTTAACACCAGACCCAGAACAGATTCCTGTGGAACCCCACTTGAGACCTCCCTCCAATCTGACATCATTCAATGAATATTTAGTTTGTTTGTCATTGTTTAACTAATTCTGTATCCACTTAATGATAGTTCTGCTGAGCCTGATTTTTTCCAGCTTACTTATCAGAATGTCATGTGGGATTGTATCAAAAGCCTTGCTAAAGTCCAGATATATTTTGTCCACCATATTCCATCTATTTCCCAAACCATTTATCCTGTCAAAGAAGATGATCAAGTTGGTTTGGCATGATTTGTTCTTTCCATGTCCTTGCTTGTTGCTAGTGATCACCCCTTCCTCCTCCAGGTATTTGTAAATTGGATGTTTTATACATTGCTCTAGTAACTTCCCAGGTATTAAGGTCAGGTTGACTGGTCTATAGGTCCCTGGCTCCTCCTTTTCCCTGTTTTTAAAGATGGGCACTAAATCATCCTGAATTGGATTCATATCTTGCCACTGGTGGGTGATTGTTTGCTTGCATAGACTTTAAGGCCAGGAGGGACCATCATAGGGTTACCATATTTCAACAATCAAAAAAGAGGGGGGGAAGCCCCGCCCTAGCCCCGCCCCCACCCTGCCCCCATCCACTCCCTCCCACTTCCCGCCCCCTGACTGCCCCCCTCAGAATCCCCAACCCCCCCCCGCTCCTTGTCCCCTGACTGCCCCCTCCTGGGACCCCTGCCCCTAACTGCCCTCCAGGACCCCACCCCCTACCTAAGCCTCCCTGCTCCTTGTCCCCTGACTACCCCCTCCTGAGACCCCCCCCACCCTAACTGCCCCCCTAGGACCTTACCCCCTACCTGTCCCCTGACTGCTCCGACCCTTATCCACACCCCTGCCCCCAGACAGACCCCCGAGACTCCCACACCCATCCAACCACTCCCTGTCCCCTGACTGCCCCCCCAGAACCCCCAACCCATCTACCCCCCCTGCTCCCTGTCCCCTGACTGCTCCGACCACTCCCCACACCCCTGCCCCCTGACAGGCCCCCCAGAACCTCCAACCCCCCCAACTCCCTGTCCCTTGACTGCCCCCTCCAGAACCCCCCTGCCCCTTCTCCAACCCCCTGGCTCCCTTACCGTGCTGTTCCGCAGCACACTCCAGGGGGCATCTGGACACAGCCACAACTGGCTCAGAGAGCCTGAGGGTGGGGAGACTTCAGAAGACATTAATGGAGGGGACCTCCCCAAGGCCTCTAACCATCATCTGTCTGGGGCTTTGTTTTTTTAAATCTTCCCCAAAATCTATCCCCCAGCGCCCAGGGGCTGCCAGGTGTCCTTTCCATCGGTCAGTACCCCGCAGTCACCCTCCCCCTGCCCCCGCTCCATTCCAGCGAGGGTACGACCAGCGCCCCGCGAGGAAACGGACACCTGGGCTCCAGACAGGAGCTAAACTCTCTGTTTTCCCTGCTGCGGGGCGGTTCTCTCCGCCTTGCAAAAGCAGGTTAGAACAGCCGTGCCCCGGCTCTCCCCAGGGAGCGGCACGCTGGGCAGCAGGGGAGGGGGAGGGGGAGGAGGGAGGAGCTCTAGAGCTGCCGGAGGCCGCCTGGCCAGTGATTTGAAGCTGCAGGGGAGAGGAGGGGGGAAGCGGAGGAGAGGCTCTGGCTGCTGGAGCACCATGCCAGTGGCTCAATCCAGCTCGCCGCCCTATCACCTGCACCGTGCTCTGCGGGGGGGAAGAATGCCGGACATTTTAAGATATTTACAAGTTCCCCCCTGGACGCTATTTTTAACCTAAAAAGCCGGACATGTCCGGGAGAATCTGGACGAATGGTAACCCTAGACCATCAGATCATCTAGTCTGGTCTCCTGTATATCACAGGCCTTTACATTTCACACAGTTACCCCTGTATTGAGTGAGGAATGGTGGCTGAGTTGTTTATGTGCTCAGATGTAATCCCAGAAATTGTGGGTTTGAGTCTTGTTCAATCTCACATGGAAAGGCTGTCTCCAATGTTTCAGCATGTGTTTAATATGAACATGTGCTTAGGTGTTTTGCTGAATAGCATGGGCTTAAGCAGGTGCTTAAAGTTGTGCGTGTCCTTAAGTGCTGTACTGAAGGTGGTATCTGAAGGGCTCAGATCACATGGTGATATATACAATTTAAGAATATCAATGGAATGGAAGGATAAACTTATGCATATGCTTACAGTTTAACATGAGCTTAAATGCTTTGCTGAATCAAGACTTGATACTACTCTTTCTCCCCACCCTCAGTTAAAAATAACGTATTTGTATAAATTGTTGAGCCTATTTTAATAGCACGTTCATTGTCTCTTACTTTTTTGTAGGTGTGGTTTGTTTTGATTATTGTAGCTAGCTGCAAAAGTACAGAACTGATGGATTAACCTTTCTCTGTCTCTAGGATTTGTAATTTTCTTCATGATTGTTCAGTGTAAGTAGATGGGGAAAATGAGGATGGAGTGAAAAGAAAACAGTCATGTTGATGAGCCCACTAGCACCAGCCAAACACAGTTTTTGTAGCAATGAGAGAGCAGGAATTTCCACCAAGAGAGGTACAGGAAAAAGAGCCAAATGTGACTAAGATAACTCTGATGGAGTTTCTAGGCCCCACATGAATGAGGAAGGGGTCAGGGAGGCCCTGGCAGTGGAGCTAACCCCACCCCTCCGGCCCTGTCAATCATGCATAGTAAAGAAAGAAATAATGGAGATATCCCATCTCCTAGAACTGGAAGGGACCTTGAAAGGTCATCGAGTCCAGCCCCCTGCCTTCACTAGCAGGACCAAGTACTGATTTTGCCCCAGATCCCCAAGTGGCCCCCTCAAGGATTGAACTCACAACCCTGGGTTTAGCAGGCCAATGCTCAAACCACTGAGCTATCCCTCCCCTTTAAAAGGGAGAAAACTGCAGTCAGTGATGGGGAAGGAGCAAGATTGCCCTAAGCTGCTGACCACGGAGGGAATTCCTAGGAAATTCCTGGACCTTCACCCCAACCCTGAGGAGTATACAGCACACTCCCAGGGTAAGACGGACAGTCTCAGAGATCCAGCCAATTCCCCCAAACCCATTACGTTGTGGCTGCATTATTGGCAGCCACCTCACTCCACCCCCCCACTTTGCTGGGACAACAGGGAAGGAGTATCCCTGAATGCGCAATGTCTGTGACCTTCATTTTGATCTCCCAGCCAGAGAGACTTAAACGAGGCTCCTTTGCAAATGGTAGGGAAGTGGGGCCTGTATTGTGACCACCCAGTGTAAATAAGTTGGTGTGATCAAGTTCCCTCACCTACTGAAGGAGGAATCACCAAGGACTCTGTTATAGCACCTTTCATTTTGATTAGGCTAAATGTAGGAGTTCTTTCCTGGGCTGGAACTGAAATTATGTTTTCTGTCACAGTGTTTTCCAGTTTTTCCAGCATGAAAATTACAAAACAACAAATGAGGACATCCGGAGGTATGGCACACCACAAAAAGAGATGGACTGTGAGCCAGGTGCTTGTCTTAAATTTGTAAAACCATTCCACTCTTCTAAATGATCTTGTGCTCTCCTTCAATTTTACTTATTTAAATCAGAATTGAATTGAATTCTGATTTTTTGCACATTGCAGTTACTTACAATATAGTATCTACATTCTGGTTGATTGGTTTTGAACTCTGCCACCAACCCACCTACCTCAATATGGGAAGTCACATATATTGTTGATATTGTGTGTAGAAAATTAACTTGGAAACAATCCCCATATAAAGAATTCTCCAATACCTATAAAAATTTAATTCAGGAACAAACTATTTGAAATTATTAAAAAGTATTAATTATGGAATACATTTAAGTCATCCCATTCATGATTTTCATTAGAAATAAAGCTACCAAACCTAGCCAGATGCAGTCTCAATTTTTCTGTGTAGGACAACTTAATGTGTGAAATTAATTCATATTAACATATGAAAATGTATTGGCATCACTGTCAGATTAGTTCTCTGATTCTAAAGTAATTGGGTTCCTTTTTCAAAAGCACCTACATCACTTAGGAGCCAAGGGATAATTTACTCAGGAGTGCCTGAGTGAATTAGGAGACTAAGTCCCATTGAAAATTAATGGGACTAGGCTCTTAGTCCACTTAGGGCCAGAGTTTTAAAAGTATTTAGGCTCCTAATGGGATTTTCAAAAGTATCTAGATGCCTAACTTCCATTCAAATCAAAATTGATATCAGTGGGAATTAGGTACCTTTGTACTTTTGAAAATCCCATTAGGTATCCTCCTGCATGTTTAGGTGCCTAAATACCTTTACAAATCTGGGCCTTAAGCACTTTTTGAAGTGTTACCCTCTGGCCCCTAAGTAATTTAAGAGATTTTTTTAAAATCAGGGTGCTTTTGAAAACTTTATCCATCGTTATGGTTTAGGCTTAAAGAATATTTTGCTTAATAAGGCATGGAGAGTAACTTAGTGCATGAATCTCCTGTTGTGTGTCTCTAAGCATGATGAATCCACCACGCCTGTTGGTAAATAGTTCTAATCTTTAATTTCTCTCTTTGTTAAAAATTTACACCTTATTTGCAGTCTGAATTTGTCTAGCTTCAACTTCCAGCCACTGGATCATGTTATACCTTTCTCTGTTAGATTGAAGAGCCCGTTATTAAATATTTGTTCCTCATTTAGGTACTTATAGACTGTAACCAAATCACCCCTTAACTTCTCTTTGTTAAGCTAACTAGATTGAGCTCCTTGAGTTTATTGCTATAACGCAAGTTTTATAATCCATTAATCCCTCTCATGACTCTTCTCTGAAACCTCTTCAATTTATCAACATTCTAGATTAAAATCTTCTCATGTTTTGTAATACAGATCTTGAAGTTTATTTGCTTCCAGGATAACTAGGAGAATGCCCTAGGATGTATATTGTGCAAAGTACCAGAAGATTCAAATCTTCACTAATGAAATAGATTTCTGGCAAAACAGGTATAGTTCTTTATTTAGAGCACATTGTAAGAATACAGGAGGATGCTTTAAAAGCATAATAACAGAACATGTCCTCTAAAGATCTATAGGACATTAGTTTAAAATCAAGGTAGTGAACAAAATTAGAGTTATTCTATCCTCCCTGCACTCTAGACCCATCTGCATTTTAGTCTCTACCTAAGGTGAGACAGCTTTTCCCCTAATTAGGGACAGAAAATTAGCTTATTGAGGAAATGGCAACTACCCTGTTGCTGCTAAGGGGGAAGGAAATGAGATATTAAAAAATGCATAATTAAACTTCATCATTGTCACATAATAAGTTTAGTTCTTTGCATGGTTTCATTTATATTCTCTCTGTTAAAATGGGGTGTCTACCGCCAATGACATTATATGGTGTATTTTGACTCCCAACATTTTCTGTTTTGTCAGCAGAGTGTGGAAGTAATGCAGCACACTCAGTTTTCCTACATTACCATGTGTCAAGGCTGCTTCCCTACTCTGAACTTTAGTGTACAGATGTGGGGGCCTGCATGAAAACTTCTTAGCTTAACTACCAGCTTAGATCTGGTCCGCTGCCACACTCTCGATGCTAATTCCCTTCCCTGGGTAGCCTTGAGAGACTCTTCACCAATTCCCTGGTGAATACAGAGCCAAACCCCATGGATCTTAAAACAAGGAGAAATTAACCATCCCCACTCCTCCCTTCCACCAACTCCTGGTGGATCAAGATCCAACCCCCTTGGATCTAAAAAGAAGGAAAATCAATCAGGTTCTTAAAAAGAAGGCTTTTAATTAAAGAAAAAGGTAAAAATCATCTCTGTAAAATCAGGATGGGAAATAACTTTACAGGGTAATCAAACTTAAAGAGCCCAGAGGACCCCCCCTCTAGCCTTAGGTTCAAAGTTACAGCAAACAGAGGTAAACACTCTAGTAAAAGGTACATTTACAAGTTGAGAAAACAAAGATAAAACTAACATGCCTTGCCTGGCTGTTTACTTACAAGTTTGAAATATGAGAGACTTGTTCAGAAAGATGTGGAGAGCCTGGATTGATGTCTGGTCCCTCTTAGTCCCAAGAGCGAACAACCCCCAAAACAAAGAGCACAAACAAAAGCCTTCCCCCCCCCAAGATTTGAAAGTATCTTGTCCCCTTATTGGTCCTTTGGGTCAGGTGTCAGCCAGCTTACCTGAGCTTCTTAACCCTTTACAGGTAAAAGGATTTTGGAGTCTCTGGCCAGGAGGGATTTTATAGTACTGTACACAGGAGAGCTGTTACTCTTCCCTTTATAGTTATGACACGCCCCCCAAATCACAGATAGTGTTGGACAGCCGGTTCCACACTGGCTGTGATTTCTTCCTGGAGCTCTAGGAGAAAACAGAGTTAATAAGACACATGCACCTTTAGACATGCTACTGATTATATAAAAACTAACAATATGTTCCACATTCCAAGAACAATTTTTAACCAGTTGATTCTGGGAAACTTTCCCGGGAGAGTGCATCAGCCACTTTGTTAGAAGCTCCTGAAATGTGTTGTATTTCAAAATCAAAATCTTGGAGAGCTAAACTCCACCGAAGAAGTTTTTTGTTATTCCCCTTGGCGGTATGAAGCCACTGTAGCGCAGCATGGTCTGTTTGTAGTTGGAAACGCCGTCCCCAAACATATGGGCATAGCTTTTCCAGCGCGTACACAATGGCGTAGCATTCCTTTTCGCTGATTGACCAGTGGCTTTCCCTCTCAGACAGTTTCTTGCTGAGAAACACGACAGGATGGAATTCTTGATCCGGTCCTTCCTGCATTAAAACTGTTCCCACGCCCCGCTCGGACGCATCTGTGGTTACTAAGAACGATTTGTCAAAGTCTGGGGCCCTTAGCACAGGGTCAGACATGAGTGTCGTCTTAAGCTGGTTAAAGGCCTTTTGACACTCATCAGTCCACTGAACTGCATTTGGCTGTTTCTTTCTGGTTAAGTCTGTCAGCGGGGCGGCGATTTGGCTGTAGTGTGGTACAAATCGCCTATAATATCCGGCCAAGCCTAAGAAGGATTGGACATGTTTTTTTGACTTTGGAACCGGCCACTTTTGGATAGCATCCACTTTGGCCTGTAGGGGATTTGTAGTTCCTTGACCCACCTGGTGCCCCAGGTACGTCACTCTGTTTTGGCCTATTTGACACATTTTAGCCTTAACAGTTAGTCCTGCCTGCCGGATGCGCTCGAAGACTTTTTCCAGGTGCTCCAGGTGTTCTGTCCATGAATCAGAAAAAATGGCCACATCATCGAGGTAGGCAACTGCAGATTCTCCCAATCCCGCTAGGAGACCATCTACAAGTCTTTGGAAGGTGGCGGGTGCATTTCGCAACCCGAAAGGGAGTACATTGAATTCATACACCCCTGCCTCGGTGACGAAGGCTGACCTTTCCTTAGCGGGTTCATCTAGTGGTACTTGCCAGTACCCTTTGGTTAAGTCTAAAGTAGAGATGAATTGGGCATGTCCCAATTTCTCCAATAGCTCATCTGTGCGTGGCATTGGATAGTTGTCAGGACGAGTTACAGCATTTAGCTTATGGTAGTCCACGCAAAAGCGTATTTCCCCATCTGGTTTGGGAACTAGAACCACTGGAGATGCCCATGCACTGGTAGAGGGGAGGATTATACCCATCTGTAGCATGTCCTGGATCTCCCTTTGTATAGCAGTTTGGGCATGAGGGGACTCCCGGTAGGGTGGGGTTCTAATTGGGTGAGCATTACCTGTGTCAATGGAGTGGTATGCCCGTTCGGTCCGTCCTGGAGTGGCTGAGAAAATCGGTGCAAAGCTTGTGCACAGCTCCTTGATCTGCTGTCGCTGCAGACGTCCAAGGGTCGCGGAGAGGTTCACCTCTTCCATGCCACCATCCCTTTTTCCTTCGTAGTAGACACCTTCAGGCCACTCCGCGTCATCTGTTTCCTGGGCTGTAAACTGGCAAACATTTAATTCTCTGGAATAAAAGGGCTTAAGAGAATTAACATGGTATACTTTAGGCTTTATGCTGGAGGTGGGGGAGGCTATGAGATAGTTAACAGCTCCTAGGCGCTCCTGGACCGTGAATGGTCCTTCCCACGACACTTCCATTTTATGGGCCTGGAGCGCCTTTAGACCATGACTCGGTCTCCTACTTTGAAGGACTGTTCTCTGGAATGTTTATCATACCAGGCCTTTTGCTCTTCCTGAGCATCCTTTAGGTTTTCTTTAGCAAGGGCTAAAGAGTGTCGGAGGGTGCTTTGTAGGTTGCTTACAAAGTCTAGAATGTTAGTTCCTGGACAAGGCGTAAACCCCTCCCATTGCTGCTTCACCAACTGTAATGGCCCCTTAACCTCGCGGCCATACACAAGTTCAAATGGTGAAAACCCTAAACTGGGATGTGGTACAGCCCTGTAGGCAAAAAGCAACTGCTGCAATACTAGGTCCCAATCATTGGAGTGTTCATTTACAAATTTACGTATCATGGCCCCCAAAGTTCCATTAAACCTCTCCACCAGGCCATTGGTTTGATGGTGGTAAGGGGTGGCAACCAAGTGATTCACCCCATGAGCTTCCCACAGGTTTTTCATGGTCCCTGCCAGGAAATTAGTTCGCGAATCTGTAAGGATGTCGGAGGGCCAACCTACCCTGGCAAAAATGTCTGCTAATGCCTGGCACACACTTTTAGCCCTGGTGTTGCTTAAGGGTACTGCTTCCGGCCATCGGGTAGCAAAATCCATGAAAGTCAGTATGTACTGCTTTCCTCTGGGGGTCTTCTTTGGGAAAGGACCCAGAATATCCACAGCTACTCGCTGAAATGGGACCTCAATTATGGGTAGTGGCTGGACAGGGGCTTTAACCTGGTCTTAGGGCTTTCCCACTCAGCACACCTCACAAGACCGGACATAATTAGCAACGTCCTTGCCCATTCCCTCCCAGTGGAAGGACTTCCCCAACCGGTCTTTGGTTCTGTTCACCCCAGAATGGCCACTGGGATGATCATGGGCTAAGCTCAAGAGCTTTACCTGATAGTTAGTGGGAACTACCAATTGTCTTTGAGGATGCCAGTCTTCCTGGTGCCCACCAGAAAGAGTCCCCTTGTATATAAAAGTCCTTGTTCTACAACAAACCGGGATCGGTTAGAAGAGCTGAGAGGCGGTGGGGTGCTCCGTGCCGCCGCCCAAGCTTTCTGAAGGCTGTCATCTGCTTCCTGCTCGGCCTGGAACTGTTCCCTTGATGCTGGAGACATCAGTTCCTCCTTGGACTGTGGACTGGGGCTTGGTCCCTCTGGAAGCGATGCAGGTGCTGGGGCTGTTTCCATTGACTGTGAACCACTGTCCGCTGGTGCACTATGTGGTATTTCAGGCTCTGGCTGAGCCTCTTGGGTAGGGTTATCTGCTGCTTCTGCCAGTTCAGGCTCGCTGGTGCCCTCTGGCGTTGGAGTTGTAGACAGGTTTGCAAGCGCTGGGCTCAGTGCTGGCAATGGTTCTGGTGCTGGTTGCGTTGCCAGTTCCGGTTCTGGGACTGGCTTTGGCTGGGTCTCTGGGATTGGATCCACTACGGCTGTTGCGGTCGTTGGCAGGGGATCCGGTTCCACCACCTTTGTTTGGGTCTCTGGTAACACAGACGGGGCCCTGGTGGACGGCTCAGGAACAGGGATGGGGGTGAAAGCTTGCTTAGCCTGGCTGCGGGTGACTATTCCCACCCTCTTGGCTAGCTTCACATGGTTGGCCAAGTCTTCCCCCAGCAGCATGGGGATGGGATAATTGTCAGATTGCAAAAGTCCACATTCCTGACCAGCCCTTGTACTGAACATGCAACTTGGCTGTAGGCAAGGTTACAGACTGTGACATGAAGGGTTGAATTGTCACTGGAACCTCCGGGTTGATGAGTTTGGGGTCCACTAGGGATTGGTGGATAGTTGACACTTCTGCCCCAGTGTCCCTCCAAGCGATAACCTTCTTTCCGCCCACTCTCAAGGTTTCCCTTCGCTCCGAGGGTATGAGAGAGGCATCTGGGTCTGGGGATCTTTGGTGTGATTGTGGTGTAATGAACTGTAATCGGTTGGGGTTCTTGGGGCAGTGAGCCTTTATATGTCCCAGTTCATTACATTTAAAACATTGCCCTGCTAAGGTATCACCGGGGCGATGTTGGTTGGTGGAGACTGGTGTGGTGGGGTGAGAAGGCGTCTGGGGTTTCCCTTGGGATGTGGGTGGAGCCTTGGATTGTCCCCGGTGGTAAGGTTTTGTTTCGGCTTGCCCCTTCTGATATTTGCTCCAACTGCTACTAGTTTTTTTCTTTTCTGCCACCTCCACCCATTTGGCTCCAATCTCCCCCGCCTCGGTTACAGTTTTGGGCTTCCCATCTAGGATGTACCTTTCTATTTCCTCAGGAACACCCTCTAAAAACTGCTCCATTTTTACTAGGGAAACCAGATCTTCCAGAGATTTAACATTTGCTCCTGATACCCAGGCATCACAATTTTTGTCAATGTGGTAGGCATGTCGGGTAAATGACACGTCTGGTTTCCATCTTAGGGCTCTGAACCGCCGACGGGCATGCTCAGGTGTTAGCCCCATTCTGATTCTGGCCTTGTTTTTAAAAAGTTCATAACTGTTCATGTGTTCCTTAGGCATTTCAGCCGCCACCTCTGCTAAGGGTCCACTGAGCTGCGGCCTCAGCTCTACCATGTACTGGTCTGTAGTGATGCTATATCCAAGGCAGGCCCTTTCAAAATTTTCTAAGAAGGCCTCAGTATCATCGCCTGCCTTGTAGGTGGGGAATTTTCTGGGATGGGAAGTGGTACCTGGAGAGGGGTTGCTAGGATTGGCTGGTATATCCGGCCTAGCCCTTGCTAATTCCAGTTCATGCTTCCTCTCTTTTTCCCTCTCCTCCATCTCTTTTTCTTTCAGCTCCATAGCTCTCTTGTGGGCCTCCTCTTTGGCTTTCTCTTCAGCTTCTTGCTCGAGTTTTTTTAATTGAAGCAGTCTCTGATGTTTTTTTTTCCATTTTCTTCTGCTTCTAGTCTGGCCAGTTCTAGTTTGTTAGCTACTTCTTTGGTAGTCATTTTCCTGTTTTCTTGTGCTGGGCCACACCCCTCTGCAGTTGACTGAAACTTGGATGCACTCAGCTCAGGCTGCTGCTGAGGTAACAGAGACTTTCTAACTAGCTATCCCCGAGAGGTAGAAAGAAAAAAAAAAACAATTCAGCTTGTAAATTACTTTTACCAGCTGTTTGCTCACTGATTGAACCCTTCTCTTAACAAAGACCCTTGTTAAAAAAACTTAACACCTCTGCCTTCAGGCAAGGAGAGATAAGATATGCATCTACCTTCAGCTCTGCTTTCCAAGCAGCTAGAAAGGAGAAAAAAAAAATCTTACTGGCTTTTGGTTTAGAATGATCCCACCGCTCTGCCACCATGTCAAGGCTGCTTCCCCACTCTGAACTTTAGGGTACAGATGTAGGGGCCTGCATGAAAACTTCTAAGCTTAACTACCAGCTTAGATCTGGTCCGCTGCCACCACTCTCGATGCTAATTCCCTTCCCTGGGTAGCCTTGAGAGACTCTTCACCAATTCCCTGGTGAATACAGATCCAAACCCCTTGGATCTTAAAACAAGGAGAAATTAACCATCCCCCCCTCCTCCCTTCCACCAACTCCTGGTGGATCAAGATCCAACCCCCTTGGATCTAAAAAGAAGGAAAATCAATCAGGTTCTTAAAAAGAAGGCTTTTAATTGAAGAAAAAGGTAAAAATCATCTCTGTAAAATCAGGATGGGAAATAACTTTACAGGGTAATCAAACTTAAAGAGCCCAGAGGACCCCCCTCTAGCTTTAGGTTCAAAGTTACAGCAAACAGAGGTAAACACCCTAGTAAAAGGTACATTTACAAGTTGAGAAAACAAAAGTAAACTAACACACCTTGCCTGGCTGTTTACTTACAAGTTTGAAATATGAGAGACTTGTTCAGAAAGATGTGGAGAGCCTGGATTGATGTCTGGTCCCTCTTAGTCCCAAGAGCGAACAACCCCCAAAACAAAGAGCACAAACAAAAGCCCTCCCTCCCCCCCCCCGATTTGAAAGTATCTTGTCCCCTTATTGGTCCTTTGGGTCAGGTGTCAGCCAGGTTACCCAAGCTTCTTAACCCTTTACAGGTAAAAGGATTTTGGAGTCTCTGGCCAGGAGGGATTTTATAGTACTGTACACAGGAGAGCTGTTACCCTTCCCTTTATAGTTATGACACCATGCCATGCTGTAATTGGGTCATTCATTATTAACATGTGTAGTCTGATGTATGAAGAATCCATTTCACATAGATTAGCAGAGTAAGGAGGAATTCTGCCATGTGATATATATGAAACAGTGTTCTGCTGTTTAAATAAAGTTTTGTATCTTAGAGATACTTTCATTTGGATGTGATTGGGAAAAAGGCAATCCACTAAGTCCCAAATTGTGAGCCCAGCGTCCAGGCCAAATGGGCTAAGCTGAGTGCTGGACAATGCGCAGGAAGGAGGAAGAATCCTCCCTCCTGTCTGTGGAATGGCTGTGGAGCCACCAATTAGACATTACACCAGCCCTGAGACTGGAATACACCGCACTGCTCCTTACGCACACCCACACACACACACACACACACAGACAGACAGTGTGGAGGATTTGATATCTGCCCTTCTCCACACCTGCCACCAGCTCTGCTGCCTGAGGAGTCTGTGTATCCATGGAGGAGAGGACTAGATTTGGTGTCAGAGTATTCTGTGGGCAAGTTCCTGTTCTTTTGGTTCTTTAAAGGTATTGGCTGTTGATTTATCAGCAGCTGTTGTCTATGTAGTCTTTTGGAACTGCTTTAGAAGTATTTAACTGAAGTTATGAGAGATTACTAGATTTTTACATATGGGGTTATGACATCAAAAAATGTAGTGTTCTGTCTTCTGCTGGCTGGGAGGAACTATAACCCAAGCGTTCGGACTGGTATAGGGAATCTTCAAGAAAGACAAGTGTGACACTGACAGGCTGGTCAACTTGTGTGTGACCCTGTAGCACAGCACAGACTCACCCCAGTGGCGCCTCCTGCTGGTCATCCTCGGGAATTAGCTCTTCGACCCAGGCGCGCCCTCTGCAGGCCGGTGATCCGCTTGCCGTTGGCCCCCGTGTCCCTCCCAGGACCACGGTGCCCTTATCTCAGGGTTCTGCCTCCTGCAGTACCCCACAGTCTTACTGGGTTTCCCCACCCCAGGGGAACCCCCACATCACCTCAGTCGTGGCTACTGCCAGTCTCTGTTTAGCCCCTGCGCCCTGGGGCGGACTGCAGTCTATCAGCCGATCATCACAGGCAACAAGGGGTTTGGATTGGCTGCCTTTACCCACCCTCCGGCTGCCCCTCTGCAAGCTCAATACCTAGGAGGCTTAGAACTAGGCCCTGCAGCCTGGGGAGTTGCTGGCCTAGGGCTTCCCAGCTCCTAAGGCCTTTCCTCAGCCCTGCCTCCCCCTAGGTCCCCTGGGTGAATTCCCCAGCAGCCAGGCCTATCTCCCTCTCAAGTCAGAGTGAGATTGCTCCCTCTGGCTTCCCTGGCCTTCTTATAAGGCCCAGTTGCTTAGGTTGGGGCATGGCCCCAGCTGCAGCCACTTCACCCAATCAGCTGGGGTTTTACTCCCTTGCCCAGCACCAGCAGGGCTTTTCCAACCCCTTCTGGGCTGGACCAGGTGTTCACCCCCTACAGACCCATGACAACTTAACAAGGGCAACACAATCTAGTTGTGTGTTAATTTTAAAGAGGTGTACTAGACCAGCAATCATTAACCCATTTATTTCTAGTAATAGAAATCACGGGTAGATGCTAAAAGTATCTGTCTGTGTTTACCTACATCTTGTTAGAAGTTTAACAATTTAACCAGATTATCTTGTAGATGGTAATTCCCTTTCATGTTTTAATGGCTTTATATTACTCATGCAGGTGGTTCAGTTAACCTTAAGATCAAAGATATAAGATACTGCAGGAAACTAATATTATTTAAATTGTCTTCAGTTTGATTGCCTATGCTATAATGAACTGCTGGCTAATTGCCTTATGTGAATGAATGCAAATAGTTTACCTGTGTATGTATAGAAAATAGAAGATTAGCTTCAAAGTAACAATCTGCACTGCCTGTTCTTCATCGGGGGAAGGTCCTACTGTAACAACTGCTGTCAAAAGGCTTATCAGCTTGCAACAGTACTGTCAGGGTTCCCTCCCCACTCTGGGGTACAGATGTGGGGACCCGCATGAAAGACCCCCTAAACTTATATTCCACCAGCTTAGGTTAAAAACTTCCCCAAGGCACAAATTCCTTTCCTTGTCCTTGGATGGTATTGCCACCACCACCAAGTGATTTAAACAAACATTCAGGGAGGGGCCATTTGGAGCCCTCCCCCCCCCCCCCAAGTATCCCCCCAAGCCCCTTCACCCCCTTTCTTGGGGAGGCTTGAGAATAATATACCAACCAATAGATTAACAAAGTGAGCACAGACTAAATCCCTGGTTTTTAGGACACTGAAAATCAATCAGGTTCTTAAAAGAAGAATTTTATTTTTTAAAAAAGTAAAAGAATCACACCTGCAAAATCAGGATGGAAGATAACTTTACAGGGTAAATAAAAATGTTTAAAACACAGAGGATTCCCCTCTGACTCTGTTTCCCAGTTACAAAACAGGAATAAAATTACCTCTTAGCACAGGGAAAATTCACAAGCTAAAACAAAAGATACTCTAACACATTTACTTACAGTTTCTGTAATTTTAGATGTATCATTTCAGATCTCTTTTTAAGAGCTGGTTTACCTGCTTGGTCTCTCTCTTTGTCCCGAGAGGGAACAAACAAAGAGAGCACAAACAAAACCTTCCCCTCCCCCCAGATTTGAAAGTATCTTCTTTTCCCATTGGTCCTTCTGGTCAGGTGCCACTTGCCAACTAGGTTAATTGAACTGATTAACCCCTTACAAGTAAGGGGATTCTGTACCTCTGGCCAGGAGGGATTTTATGTTACTGCATACATAAGAGTTGTTACCCTTCCCTTTATATTTATGACAAGTACTATAAAGGAAAGCCAAAGGCCTGATCCTGCCATCTCTAGTCTGCTTAAACTTTGAACAGGGAAAGTATAAATTGTAAGATGGAGATCTTTCAGATAATGATTTAGAATAACCTGAAAAATGCACGGAAAGACTCAAATAGCCTGAACTGTCTATTGGACTATAACAGGGGTGGCCAAACTTACTGACTCTCCGAACTGCATACATTAATCTTGAGAAGTTCGAGAGCTGGGCGTGCCTGCTGGGGCTCGGGGCCACAGGCCCACTGGGAGGAGGGTTTCAGGGCTCAGGGCTCCATCCCCACAGGAGGCGTCTCCTGGGGCTTCTGCCCTGCGGGGAGGGGGGTTTTGGGGCTCCAGCCCCACCGGAGGTGCCGAATGGGGCTTACGGCTTCTGCACTGTGGGGAGGGGGATTTCAGGGCTTTAGCCCTGTGGGGTGCCCCTGCTGGGGCTTGGGACTTGCAGGCTGTAAGCCCCGGCAGGCACCTCCTGTGGCACTGAAGCCCCAAGCCCCCACCTCCTTCCCCGTAGAGCAGAAGCCCCAAGGCATAGCAGGCACCTCTACAGGGCTATAGCCCCTAGCCCCACCACCCCGAGCCCCCGCCCCCAATCTGGTAGGCGAAGAATGGGGTGGGGAGGACTCCACAAGCTGCATTTTAAGTGTAAAAGAGCCACATGCGGCTCACAAGCCGCGGTTTGACCACCCCTAGACTATAACCCAGGGGTGGGCAAACTATGGCCCAGGAGCCACATCTGGCCCTCCAGAAGTTTTAATCCGGCCCTCGAGCTCCTGCCAGGGAACGGGGTTCAGCGCTTGCCCTGCTCCGGTGCTCCAGCCAGGGAGGGGGGTTGGGGGCTTGCCCTGCTCTGCATGGCTCCTGGAAGCAGTGGCATGTCCCCCCTCCAGCTCCTACACATAGGGGCAGGCAGGGGGCTCCGCACGCTGTCCCCATCCCAAGTGCTGCCCCCACAGCTCCCATTGGTCTGGAACCGCGACCAATGGGATCTGCAGGGGCAGCACCTGCGGATGGGGCAGCATGCAGAGCTGCCTGGCCACTCCTCTGTGTAGGAGCCGGAGGGGGACATGCCGTTGCTTCTGGGAGTTGCTTGAGGTAAGCGTCGCCCGGTGCCTGCACCCCTGACCCCCTCCTCTGCCCCAACCTCCGCCCCAGCCCTGATCCCCCTCCCGCCCTCCAAACCCCTCGGTCCCAGCCCGTAGCACCCTCCTGCGCCCCCAAAGCCTCATCCCTCATCTTTTAAATTGATTCCAGAAAGACTTTTGCAAATCAGCAACCTCACCATTTCTGCTATGAAACTGACCTAAGGACTTTACACATATCTGTATGTATACTGATCTCTTAACCACTGCAAATCTCTTCTTTCCTTTTCCTTTTATTATTAAAACTTTAGTCTTTTAGTTACTAAATGACTGGCATCCACATGATTATTGGGTAAGATCTGAGACACATTGACCTATGCAGGGGTGAAAGTAACATAAAAGGCTTACCGGCACAGGGCACGGCCTCGAGCTGAAGGGTCTTGGGTGGAAGGGGCGGACCCTGTGGGTCAGCCTCCCCCAGCCAGCCTTTCTGCACTGCCTGGCCCTCTGGCAGAAATTTAAAGGGTCTGGGACTCTGGTCGCTGCCATGGTAGCGGCAGCAGCCAGGAGCCCCGGGCCCTTTTAAATTGCCAGGCCACGGGGCAGCTGCCCCTTTTGCGCCCTCCCCCCCGCCCAGCAGTCCTGGGCAGTGCTTTTAAGTCGGCTGTGTACATGCCCGTACTGGCAGCCACTTCTTACCGGTACGCCATACCAGTCCGTACCCGCCCACTTTCACCTCTGGACCTATGGATCAGTGTCCGGTCCTTTGGGACTGGTGAACCTCACATATGGTGAATCAGGTTTTCAGTAACCACTCATTATATTAGCCGTGGCTGTCTGGATGGGGGCCAAAGGCTGGAGTGCTTAAAGGGGATTGTATATAGCTTCAGTGTAGTATCACAGAAGCTGTTTTGTTACTGGCTCGGTGAATCTAATTATAACCACCAGGTTGGGGGATTGTCTGCCCCATTCCTAGCAGTCTGACCTGAGTATAGCATTCTCAATGTGGCCCATCCAGGCACCCAGTCACAAATATTATCAGGTAAGATAGCTTTTTTTTATATACTTTTGGTGGTTTTCATAATTGTTGTACTGATTAGATGGAACATTTTCGAAACGGTGTTCAAAATAAAAATGGGATGTCATGCAGTCCACTTAATAGTAATGCAATTAGTCAAGAGAGCACCCTAATAGATTGTCTCTTAGGGAACTAATTTAAACTCAGTGATACCTAATGGCAATGGCTGCAGCTTATAGGGAATGCCTTCTCACTAGCAATACTTACTGGTGAGATCTGCAGAAAGTATGATTTGTGTCACCACTGCCTGTTCCTCGCTTGTAGCTCTCCTTCCTGGTGAACAACATGTGCCGGGTGACTCTACTGTGCCCACCATTTTCTAGCTTTCTGTGCCTCCTTGGGCATAAGTTCTTGTAATTGGGTAGCAACAATGGTATTTTTTATTATTTGGGAATTTCTCTAAATGGGGCAAAAGCCCATTCACCATCACGTCCAGTTTAAGAGAATTCTATTTTAAATCCATGCCTCCTTTTCAATTTTCAAGTAATCTTATTTAAATCAATCAAAAACAAAACCACTGCTACTATCCTAGAAATGTTAAATGTCAAGGAGTCAGGGCACCTGTACTGCATAATCTGGCAAGTGCTATGTCTTGGCACCATACTGTTGTAAGCAAATGTAGGTGTGGAGAATGTAGCAGATTTCTGTATTATTTCTGTTGTTATGTCTCAGTTTACTTCCTATTGGTTTGTATGACTGCGTGGAGTTAAATCAAAGGAGGTTGGTAGAGGGGGGGGGAAAACAGGAAATGAAAAAAATGACAGGGGTAAGATACCAGTTTAGATGTCAATATTAATGTAATTACCTTTCTTTTGTAGCAGTGTCACTTATTGATCTAGAAAAGATTAAACTCTATAGGAAGAAATATAAACAAAGAGGAGAAATAAATAATTTAGATGTCAAAATTCTGATACCCCTGAACACATCACATAGTTTAATATCCAAACTAGGGGGTTGCTAAGTCTTTCATTGAAATCACAAGTGAGAGAGCTTTCCTGTTAGTTTATCTGCATTAAACCCAGAACTTGTTCAGAGAATTATTCATTGTTAACATGTTACTTGAACTTGAACATTTCTCTGCTTGTTTTACTCATAGACCTTAGTTGTGAAAGTAATACTATATGTTGCACCATGTTGAGTCATTAGAATTTCACTGCGGGGGAGGCCAACCTATTTAGGTAAGGATTGCAAAAAGGTATTGATTTTATGTCAGAGTTTTAGTATCAGATGAATTTTAAAATGGAGCAGAATATTTAACGAAAAAGATTTATGGGTTTTAGGGTCATAATCACTTTGCTGATAAATAATGAAACCCGTAAAAAATATTTTGTGATGCTTTCATTCATCATTCAGTGAGACAATTTCCTCCTCTTACTATCAACTCCTATCCTTATCCTCTTTATTGCTGTTTCTGCATCCAAGAGGACAGCTGAAGAGGGTCTTAGCAAAGTCAATGCCAGTACTCAGTGTTTTCTAAAGAACTACAGTGTGTAAAGATTCTTTGACATTATCTATATCTGTATCATTGAACCAAAACTCCATTAGTCTGGCAGTTGGGAACCTACTGTCAGCTTATTCCACAGTAGAGCGATCCCTTTCGCTACACTATGGGAACAGAAAGGTGCACTCATTTTGCTCAGTTTTGCATTATAGAAGTGATGTAAAGTCCTTCTCATCAACTTATGAAAAGGGCTGTTTTAGGAATTAAAGGAATGTATTGTTTTTGCTTTTAAAGAGAAAATGAGAGATTTAATTCCCACTGCTGGAGACTACCACATTGGAGAAAGGTAAAAAGTGACAGAATGTGAGAAACTGGCAGTATTTCATATTGTTATGTTGTTAATAATTCACCAGGTGCTCATCACCATAGTATCTGAACTCACCATGTCCAAAGAATATAAATAAATCAGCTTTCATCATGCTTCATCTGTCAGAATTAATTATTAAGGCTAAGATTCTGTCACAGGTATTTTTAGTAAAAGTCACAGGCAGTGCACAGGCAATAAACCAAAAAACACAGAAGCCCAGGACCTGTGTGGGGACAGGAGGGGGCTGACCACTGGGGAGTGGGGGGGTTGAAGCCTGAGTCCTGCCACCTGGGACTGACAGCCCGAATTTCACTGCGGGGGGTTTACTGCCCGAGCCCTGCCGCGGGGTGGGGATGGGGTTGGGGATGGGAGAGGCTGACTGTCCGAGTCCTGCTGCACAGGGCTGAAGTCATGAAGGTCATGAAAATCACAGAATTCATGACCTCCATGACCAACTCGTATCCTTACTAATTACTCTGGAATGGTGGATGAACTATGAAGGGACATATGAATCTTTAGCATATCTGGCATGTAAATATCTTGCAATGTCAGCTGCAACAGTGCCATGCAAATGCCTGTTCTCACTTTCAGGGGACATTGTGAACAAGAAGCAGGCAGCATTATCTCCTGCAAATGTAAACAAACTTGTTTGTCTGACAGATTGGCTGAACAAGAAGTACGACTGAGTGGACTTGTAGGCTCTAAAGTTTTACATTGTTTTATTTTTGAATGCAGTTATTTTTTGTACATAATTATTCAGTGTTCATGATAAAGAGATTACACTACAGTACTTATATTTGGTTAATTGAATACTATTTCTTTTGTTTTTACAGTGCAAATATTTGTAATAAAAATAAATATAAAATGAGCACTGTACACTTTGTATTCTGTGTTGTAATTGAAAGCAATATATTTGAAAATGTAGAAAACATCCAAAAATATTTAAATGGTATTCTATTATTAACAGCGCAACTCATCGCAATTAATTTTTTAATTGCTTGACAGCCCTAGTGTATACATTAAAAAATGCTTCCGATGACAATACAAAAGGCATTAAGACTCCTTGCATTTTGCCAATAAATCATTTGTTGTGGATTGTTTGGAAGTTATTTGATGCTCATTTTGCAATTTAGCAACAATATTGCAGGGAGGACTTAAATTTTTCAAGTATGTGTCAGTGTGACTCCCACTGCAGGTACTCATGTGCCTCATACATGAGACCAATGTTTGAATATCCATCAGGGCCATGTATTTTCCCTGTGCCTCCTCATGGACTTGTATGAGGACATAAAGGGTGGGATGACCATGACCCTCTCTCAGTTCCCTCTTACAGCCCATGGCAGCTGTCTAGTGTCTAATCCACTAGTTCTTAGCTTTGGCTAAACCTTCTGAAAATGTTATAAACCTTCAGAATTCTTCTGTGTCTTTGATTGTGATCGCTGAGCTCTATATCAACATGTCTGGACTGACTATTGTGTGTTACACTCTGTACAGATCTACTTTGCATGGCATATTTGAAAGCTCTGGGCTTCAAGCCCTATCAATCCTACAATAAACTCATTCCATTGAAAGATGGATGGAAGAAAATCATGCTTCTCTGCCTCCCTACAACTGCATGTGACTAATTGCCAGGCCTTACTGGCCAAATACAACTTTCTAACCTGGAACTGGGTTACACCCATCCTCTTGAAGTTCTCTCGTGACAACAGAGAGGAATTCATAGGCATAAATAAGGAAGGCCATTTGATGGCCAAGAGCTCCTTACAGGAAGTGATGGATGCCTCCAACATCATAGCCAGATCTATGGCCTCCCTGGTGGCAATGTGCAGACCAGTATGACTCCAGGCACTGAGCATCAAGAGGGAGGTAGAGATCATGATTTGACGACTTGCCTTTTGAGGAAGCAGAAGAATTCAGCAACTAGAAGGACAGTTCTCTGCACTTGTTAAAAAATTCAAAAGTCACGTTGCACTCTCTGGGGGATTTTCACCCCCAGCTGTACCACCTTGAACCCCAGTCAAGAAAACAGGGGCCCATCCTACCTTTCCAGGTAACCTAAGTACCATGCTAAGGAATGACTGAGGTGCAATACAGATGTCAGCTTTCTTCCTCCTCAACAGTTCATCCCTCTCCTATAAATTTGACAGGATTGTCAGGAGCTACATCAGATCCAGTCCAGAGAGCACTATGTTCAGAAGCCACCAATCCCCATTCCACCAGTTATGGTCTTCCATAACATCAGTCAGGCGGGTGCTTGAAATCATCGCACATGGCTACCTCATCCAATTCCACTCTTTGCCTCCTACATAACCCCCTTCCAAGACCCTCTTCAAGAACCATTCTCATGAGAACCCGTTACAAGTGGAAGTGGCCTTTTTTGCTTTGTCTCAGGGCCATAAAGGTGGTTCCACCAGAATTAAGGAGAAGAGGCTTCTACTCTTGTTATTTCCTCATTCTGAAGAAGAAGGGGGGCTTCATCCTGTCCTAGACCAGAGGAGACTCACCAAATACATATGCTGTCTTGGGTTCAGGAGAGTAACGTTTGCCTCCATCATTCCATCTCTCCATGTTCAAGACTGGCTCATGGCTCTCAACTTACAGAATGTGTGCTACCATATAGTTATCCATCCACACGGGGGATACATAGTGGGGCCCAACCGTTACCAATACAGGGTTCTGCCCTTCAGAATCTCCATGGCACCAAGAGTTGTCACATAATACCTGGCAAACATGGAATTCACCTGTACCTGGATGACTGGCTGATCAGAGGCAGATCCCAACAGGAGACTGTAGCAGCCTTTTCCTGTTCTCTCAAATAGGAGACTGCTTGTTAACCATGATAAATCATCCCTCATACTGTCACAGATGATAGAGTTCATAGGAGCTATGATCAGCTTCCAGTCAGCAAAAGCTTATCTCCCAGAGGACAGATTCAGGCTTCTGTAGTAGATAGAAAATGACCTAAAATCAAATCCAATGACAATTGTCTACACATCTGGAACTATTAGACCACATATTGCCATGACCTTTTTAATTGTGGCTGAGGTAGGTCTACTCCCCATCCAGATATCACATAAACAAGAGAGTCTTGCTTCAAGTCCTGCAAGAGTTCAGTTGGTGACTAGATCCAGTGACCCTACTAACAGAGATACCATTCTCAAACACCTGCCCAGTGATGACATTTATCACAGAAACTTCAGGGACAGACTGTGATACCCACCTGAACCATCTGTAGATGCAAGGAACATGTTCTCGGAATTACCTAAAACTACAAATGAATGTCCTGGAGCTAAGAGGCATGAGAGTGGCCTGCAGAATGTTCCTGTCTATTCTGCAGAATTCCATGATGCAAATCTTGATGGACAACACATCCATTATGCACTACAAAAATAAGCAAGGAGGTCCTTGATCATCCTCTCTCTGCCAGAAAGCCATCGGGCTCTGAATGTGGTGTCATCAACACGGGATAACCCTACAGTCTCAACACTTTCCAGGGTCTGCAGAAATATAGCAGGTGTCTTGAGGAGACATGGGGTAAACACTGATGAGTAGCTGCTGCAGAAGTCCATCTTATAGCCAATATTCCATCAGTGGGGGGCTGCTGTAATAGACTTGTTTGCTACAGAGGACAACACCAAATGCCTAAACTTCAGCTCCAGAGGGGACATGAGCCCAGGCTCATTACCAGATGCCTTTCTCCTTCAGAGGTCTCAAGGATTCCTATATGCCTTTTAGTTGACTGCACATCCCAGAATAA
Source organism: Terrapene triunguis (assembly GCF_002925995.2). Taxonomy (NCBI): domain Eukaryota; kingdom Metazoa; phylum Chordata; order Testudines; family Emydidae; genus Terrapene; species Terrapene triunguis. The sequence goes on from NW_020664931.1 coordinate 3,236,675, forward strand.
TATCCAAGATCAGATGGGACACGGTTATGGTCATTCTGATTGCCCCTTACTGTCTTGGTCAGTTTTGGCTATCAGGCATATGCAGATGTCCAGGGGGCTTCCCAAACACTTTGCACTTCCAACATAATATCTGAGAACCAGGGTCAGATACTGCACCCTGGCCCACAGTTGTTGCCTCTCTGAGCACTACTGACAAACTTCGCTGTGCAGGTTCAGGAAATTCTCATACAGACCAAAAAGATTTATTCCTCAAAATGGAAAATATTTCCTCTCCTAGACCCAGGAAAGGCACTGATACTGATGACCCTTGATTACATGCTGCACCTGAAACAGGCAGGATGGCTTTTAACTCTCAAGGTTCACCATACAGAAATATAAGCCTGTCAATATGATCATACGCATTGGGAGAAGGATAGCTCAGTGGTTTGAGCATTGGCCTGCTAAACCCAGGGTTGTGAGTTCAATCCTTGAGGGGCCATTTGGGGATTTAGTTGGGGATTGGTCCTGCTTTGAGCAGGGGGTTGGACTAAATGACCTTCTGAGGTCCCTAATAATCTATGATTATCTCATATCCAAAGGTATCAAAATTCCTCTTCCATACTTATCCTCCAGTTACAGATGCAACTCCCATTTAGGACCTCGACATTGAACCACTGTCAGATTGCTTAATACAACATCTGACCATCAAGTTTTTTTTTTCTGATGTCTATTACCTCAGCACAGAGAATCAGTCATTTTCAAGCCCTGATGGCTCATAGACTCATAGACTCATAGACTTTAAGGTCAGAAGGGACCATTATGGTCATCTAGTCTGACCTCCTGCATGATGCAGGCCACAAAAGCTGACCCACCCAATTTCCCTTATCTCAGCTGTTGAAGTCTCCAGATCGTGATTTAAAGACTTCAAGTCGCAGAGAATCCTCCAGCTTGTGACCCCTGCCCTATGCTGCGGAGGAAGGCAAAAAACCTCCAGGGCCTCTGCCAATCTACCCTGGAGGAAAATTCCTTCCCGACCCCAAATATGGCGATCAGTAGAACCCCGAGCATACAGGCAAGATTCTCCAGCTGGACCCACATTTTACCAGCGATGGCACATTATTGCCTAATTGACTAAAATCACGTTATCCCATCAAACCATTCCCTCCATAAACTTATCTAGCCTAATCTTGAAGCCCCCACCGTTTCCCTCGGAAGGCTGTTCCAAAATTTCACCCCTCTGACGGTTAGAAACCTTCGTCTAATTTCAAGCCTAAACTTCCCCACGGCCAGTTTATATCCATTCGTTCTCGTGTCCACATTAGTACTGAGCTGAAATAATTCCTCTCCCTCCCTGGTATTTATCCCTTTGATATATTTAAAGAGAGCAATCATATCCCCCCTCAGCCTTCTTTTGGTTAGGCTAAACAAACCGAGCTCCTCGAGTCTCCTTTCATAGGAAAGGTTTTCCATTCCTCGGATCATCCTAGTGGCCCTTCTCTGTACTCGTTCCAGTTTGAGTTCATCCTTTTTAAACATGGGAGACCAGAACTGCACGCAGTACTCCAAATGAGGTCTCACCAGCGCCTTGTATAACGGAAGCAGCACCTCCTTGTCCCTACTAGAAATACCTCGCCTAATGCATCCCAAGATCGCATTAGCTTTTTTCACAGCCACGTCACATTGCCGGCTCATAGTCATCCTGCGATCAACCAGGACTCCGAGGTCCTTCTCCTCCTCCGTCACTTCCAACCGATGCGTCCCCAGCTTATAACTAAAATTCTTGTTAGTCATCCCTAAATGCATCACCTTACACTTCTCACTATTAAATCTCATCCTATTATTATTACTCCAATTTACAAGGTCATCCAAGTCTCCCTGCAGAATATCCCGATCCTTCTCCGAATTGGCAATGCCTCCCAACTTTGTGTCATCCGCAAACTTTATAAGCCCACTCCTACATTCGGTTCCGAGGTCAGTAATAAATAGATTAAATAAAATAGGACCCAAAACCGAACCTTGAGGAACCCCACTGGTGACCTCCCTCCAACCTGACAGTTCACCTTTCAGTACTACCCTCTGCAGTCTCCCCTTTAACCAGTTCTTTATCCACCTCTGGATTTTCATATCGATCCCCATCTTTTCCAATTTAACCAATAATTCCTCATGCGGTACCGTATCAAACGCTTTACTAAAATCGAGGTATATTAGATCCACCGCATTTCCTTTATCTAGAAGGTCTGTTACTTTCTCAAAGAAGGAGATCAGGTTGGTTTGGCACGATCTGCCTTTCGTAAACCCATGTTGTAATCTGTCCCAATTGCCATTCACCTCAAGGTCCTTAACTACTTTCTCCTTCAAAATTTTTTCCAAGACCTTGCATACTACAGATGTTAAACTAACAGGACTGTAGTTACCCGGGTCACTTTTTTTCCCCTTCTTGAAAATAGGAACCACATTAGCTATTTTCCAGTCCAACGGTACCACCCCCGAGTTTACAGATTCATTAAAAATTATCGCTAAGGGGCTCGCAATTTCTTGCGCCAGTTCCTTCAATATTCTAGGATGAAGATCATCCAGTCTGCCCGATTTAGTCCCGTTTAGCAGGTGAAGTTTGGCTTCCACCTCTAATACTGTAATGTCAATCCCCCCTCCTTTATTCCCCTCTGTCCTGCTCCCTCTATTCCTAAGCCCTTCATTAGCCTTATTAAAGACCGATGCAAAATATTCATTTAGATATTGTGCCATGCCTAAATTATTCTTAATCTCCACTCCATCTACATTCTTCAGCGGTCCCATTTCCTCTTTCTTTGTTTTCTTCCTATTTATATGGCTATAAAACCTCTTACTATTTGATTTAATTCCCCTCGCAAGGTCCAACTCTACACGGCTTTTCGCCTTTCTCACTGCATCCCTACATGCTCTGACCTCAATAAGGTAGGTTTCCTTGCCGATCCCTCCCCTCTTCCATTCTTTGTACGCTTTCTGTTTTTTCTTAATCGCCTGTTTGAGACGCCCGCTCATCCAGCTAGGTCTAAATCTCCTGCCTAATAACCGTTTTCCCTTTCTCGGGATACAGGCCTCGGACAGCTCGTGCAACTTCAACTTGAAATAATCCCAGGCGTCATCTGCCTTTAGATCCCTAAGTATGTTAGCCCAATCCACTTCCCTAAGTAGTTGCCTTAATTTATTAAAGTTGGCCTTTTTGAAATCATAAACCTTAGTCACAGTTTTATTTCTGTTAATCCTTCCATTTAGTTTAAACCGAATTAGCTCATGGTCACTTGAGCCAAGGTTGTCCCCTACAACCATTTCCTCAACGAGGTCCTCACCACTCACCAGCACCAAATCTAAGATTGCATCCCCCCTCGTCGGTTCAGTTACTACTTGATGAAGGAATTCATCTGCTAGCACGTCTAGGAACATCTGAGCCCTATTATTGTTACTAGCATTTGTTCCCCAGTCTATATCTGGGAAGTTAAAGTCCCCCATAATTACACAGTTCTTATTAGTTTTTACTTCCCTAAAAACATTAAATAGTTCTCTGTCCGCATCCAGGCTAGATCCCGGAGGTCTATAGCACACCCCGAGCACTATCTCAGGGGAGGCTTTAGTAGTTCTTTTACCCAGTGTAATTAGTGCCCAGACAGACTCCGTCTTATCCATTCCATCACTTATTATTTCTTTACATTTTACCTCATTATTGACATACAATGCCACTCCCCCACCTTTACCTTTTTTCCGGTCATTCCTAAACAGCACATACCCTTCCATACCTGTACTCCAGTCATGACTACCGTTCCACCAAGTTTCGGTTATTCCTACGATATCTGGTTTCATTTCTTGGACCAGGAGCTCCAATTCCTCCATTTTGTTACCTAGGCTTCTCGCATTGGTGTATAAACATCTTACTGTATGCTGTCTATCCTTTCTCCCATTAGTTATGCAATTTGGTACAGACCCCATACTGTCCATCCGCCCCCTCCTTCTTATGTCCAATCCCCTACCCCTATCTATATCTGTGCTTATCTCTTCACTCTCCTTTTCAGTGTTGGAATCTGGCGTGGAGATTAACTGGACATCTCCCAACCGTCTCCCCCAAATTCCTAGTTTAAAGCCCTTTTGATGAGATGAGCCAGCCTCCCTCCCAGAAGTCTATTTCCTTCCCTACTCAGGTGAAGTCCATCCCGTGAGAACAGCTGTCTGTCCCCGAAAGCCTCCCAGTGGCCATACATCCCAAAGCCCTCCTTATAGCACCACTCCCTTAGCCAGCTATTTATCCTCACAATTCTGTCAGCCCTTTGCTGTCCTTCTCTAGGAACAGGCAGAATCCCACTGAAGATAATCTGAGCCTCAACTTCCTTAAGCGTCTTCCCCAGCCTGGCATAATCTCCCTTAATTCTCTCTAGCGAGAACCTAGCCGTGTCATTCGTTCCTACGTGAAGGATGATCAAGGGGTTCTTACCTACTCCTTTTAGGATCCTTTTCAACCGCAGGTCCACATCCCGTATCTTAGCGCCTGGGAGACAGCACACCCTTCTGTTTTCTGGGTCTGCTCTGGTCACAGGCCTGTCCAACCTCCTCAGCAAGGAGTCTCCAATCACATAAACCTGCCTTTGCCTGGTGACAGTGCGATCTACTAATCTATCCCCTGTTCCCTGTAGTCGTAACTCCTGTGTCTTTCTATTTTCCCTTATAGTCCCCCTAGTGCCATCCTGTATCCTCCCGGGGCCGAGTACTGATGCTGTCTCCATCAACTCCTCTCCTCTCTGTATTGGACGAGCCGCTCTTCTCTTCTTCCTCTGCCTCCCACCATCAGTTACCACCTGCTGCCTCCCCTCCTCGTTATCCAAACACCCAAACCTGTTCCTGAGTTCTATTTCCCCCTCACTAGCCCTCCTTTTCTTTGGCCTGCTTCTCACGGTAACATGCTTCCACTGCTCTTGTTCTGCCCCTGACATTCTCCCCTCACAGACCATAGCCCGTGCTTCCACCTGCACCCCTGAGCATTCCCCTTCTGCCACACCCTGCTTCTGTTCCATTAGCTGCTCGAATCCCCTTCTAAACTCTACCAGGGTATCTACCTGCATCTGCAACCCTCTAATCTTTTCTTCTAGCAGGTCTATTAGGCGGCATTTCATACAAACATACCTTGGTTCAGGCTCCCCAGCGAGAACCATGTACATACCACAGCTGCAACATGCAATCATCTGCATTGTGTCCCCCGCTGCTTGGCTCATGGCTGCTGTGGTCTCTGCCTGCTGCTCCTGGGGACACAGAGCACACCGGGCACCGTGCCCTCCTGCCTCCCTTTCCACCTCCTCCTGTAAACTCCCACTTAAACTCCCCTGTTAGCAGCCCTGTTTACTGGGTGCCGCTGCTCGCTGCTTGTGCCGCTGCTTGGCTGGGAGGCCTCTTTTATAGGCCCCCTAATCAGCCAAGCTCCGCCCCCTAATCAGGGCTCTGGGCTCAGCAGCCCTCCCAGCACACTGCCCCTACAGGCCTCTACACATACAAGCACTACAAAGACAGACGCAAGTACAGATACCTTCTCCTCTGCCTTATATGCCTTCCATATGGACAAGGTGGTGCTGAGATCAGACCCCAAGTTCATCCCTAATATGGCCTCAGAATTCCACCTGAACTAGTCAATTACCTTGCCAGTCTTCTTCCCAAAGCCATATTTGACACCAAGAGAAAAGAAGCTGCATACTTTGGATTTATCCAGAGCCTTGCTCTATTAACTGAACAAGACCACTCCTTTTAGTCTATCCCTCCCCTTCTTTGTGGCCATAACCAGTACACTGAAAGGTCAAGCTATCTTGTCACAGAAAATCTTTAAGTGGATCACACTTTTCAACTGCTATCCCTGCCATCAGAAGGCAGGCAATCCTCTCCCTCTGACTGTATCATTCCACCAGGGCATAGGAAGTATCTTCTGCCTGCTTCAGTAATGTTCCAGTCTCTGCGATCGGCAAGGCTGCAACATAGTAACCCACTCACTTGTGTTAATGTTATGCCCTTGGCATGGCAGCAAGGTTAGATGCCAAGTTCAGGAGAGCAGTAATTCAATCACTGTTTGATTACAGCCAAAATTCCTCACTCTATTGTCCAAGGAGGATGCTGCTTGTCAGTCACCTACAGTGGGATCCACACTGACACATATTGGAAGGAAAGAGAATGGTTACTTATCCTACAGTAACTGTGGTTCTTCAAGATGTTGTTAGCATGGATCCCACAACCAACTCTTTATCCCTTCTTTTTAGAGACCTTGGTAACACAGGCTTTGAATTGCAAGAGAACTGGAGGGAGAGGGGAAAGTGACATGACTGCTCCACTGTTTATGCCCTCATATGGGAGCATGCGGAGGCACATGGCACATGTATGGCCCCAACAGACACTGTTGTTGTTTTTTTAATCCAATCTCATACCCATGAGATGCATGCGTACCTACAGTGGGATCCACACTGACTACAGTATCTCAAGGAACTAGTTTCTGGAGGGTAAGTAACCGTTCTTTCTTTCTCTTTAGCACAGAAATCCCCAAATTCCTCCAATATGTTGATTGCTGCATTGTAGTTTTTAATCTGAATAGGCTTTCAGATTAATCTTCTTCCTCTTCCTCTTTATTTAGAATTTCCCCTGAATATTCATATTGGATTGTAGCTCTGAGAAATGCCTTTTCTTTCCAGTCCACTCCAAACGCCTTAAAAATAGGCAGACTATCTTCATCTGTCACATCGTCTGCAACTGGCATGCCATCTAATATGTAGTCAGTCAGTCAGTCTCTCAAATGGTGCATTGCAGATTTACCATCATCATCGGAGAGAGCAGTGTTCTCTACAGAGCCAAATAAAAAAAAAAGTAAATGACATTTTTTTGAATTGTCATGGTCTTCATTACATTCCAGTTTGCAGGCAGCTAAGTCCACAGCATCAAGCTGGGTGATATGTTTAGAAAGCATTGTTGTGTTTTCAACTGTTTCCTTTTTAACAGTCAGAGATCTCACTAAACACAGAGGAGTATGTAATTTTAAAAATTTTGAGTTTGCCAGCATCCCTTAGTTGCAGACAGAAGCTACAATTTACTTTTTCTCTGACAAATTGATAGCAACCGACTGGGAATGTTGTAACATGTACTGTAAACAGTAAGACACAGCATGATGACTTTGCAAATTTCATTTTTTATTAAAAGAAATAAAAAATGAACCCATTGTTTCAAATGTGATCCAGGTTTACTTATTGTGTCCCCACATAATGGTATATTTAGGATATAAATGTTACATAAGCTGCTATTAAGTGGGAAAGCTATCTTTCTTACCATACATGCATTCAAACAACAGCAAAGTTATCTTTTGAGGGATTTGACTAATTTGTCACTATTGGCTTTATCTGCTGCTTGTGTAAGTGAACTTATGGGTAAATGAAAGGGAAACAGTCTTATTTCCTTTATATTGTCTGTGTTTTCAGGATAATAGCCAGAAAATATCTCGATCAGTTTCTGTTTTCAAACCATAGCAGCCTCCTCATACACATCAACAGTCTTGTCACAAAGAATCTTATAGCTACACTATCCCCAACATGCAAGCTATCTGCTTCTAGCTTGAAAATCATGCTTGCATATTTCATATACTTTTTAAAATTTATATTGAATATACAAAACGTGCCCATCTACTACTGTGAGCACCTTTGACAGATCCTGAGGAATGACGTACTTAGAAAAACAATCCAGCTAAACTAATCAGCTAGCCCACAGCAACCATCAACAAAGCTGAATATCAGCCCTCATCATGGACCCCACCATCACCAGAAGAAGTCCAAGTGTAATGATAAGTGTGGTAGCATGCTCTGAAAATCAACAGACCTGTATTAGTTTGTACCAAGGTTGGGAGTAGATTTCAAAGCCTATAGCCAGTGTTATGGATCCAACCCTCCAAGGCATCTGCCATTAGGAGGTACTCACCTTCTTGCAGGACTGGGCCTTTATTTTGTAGTAACAATTAAAGTTCAGTAACTTTATTTTTATTTTTTTAGCTTTCAATCATACCAATAGTATGCCATTCTTTTTGTTTTATTTTTTACAGTACTTTGAAGTAAGATTTTTCTCCTACTGTCAGTGAATAGCCTCTCATTTTCTTAACATTTTCTGTATGTAGGTATGCCCATAGAAAAAATCATTTTATTAATCAGGTGCCTGTAGCGGGGTGGTCACCCCGCTCATGCCCTGAAGGGCTTAAAACAGCCCTGGGAGAGGGCTGGGGCAGGGGAAAAGCTAGGCTGATTGGGGGAAGCAGCCACAGTGGGGCCATGCCCCAATCAGGCCACGGCTGGCCCTATCAGAGGGCTGAGGGCCAGAGACTGGAAGGCACTCTCTCTCTAGCTTCAGAGAGAGAAGGACCTGGCTGCCTGGGAGCTGAGAAGGCTACCTAGGGTGGAGCAGTGCTGGGGAAGGGCAGAGGGAACTGGGGAGCTCCAGCCTAGCAAAACCCCAGGCTGCAGGCCTAGTTAAAGGCCTACAAATAGGTACTGGGGCTGCAGAGGCGCAGCCCAGACATAGGCAAAGGTGGCAGGTCCTAACCCCTTTGCCGATGATGAGTGGTTTACAGACTGCAATCTGCCCCAGGGAGCGGAGGCTAGATGAAGACTGGCAGTAGCCACTGAGGCAAGGTGGGGAAAGGGGGTTGGGGTTCCCCTGGGAGGAGAGATCCAGAGTGAGGGGGTGCTGCGGTGGGCAGAACCCCTGGGCAAAGGGCACCGGGGTCCAGGAGGGACACCGGCTGCAGAGGGCGCTCCAGGCTGGAAAGAGCTAATTCCCTGGATGACCAGGAGGAGGCGCCGCGCCAGTGAGTCGTCACCCTGCCAGAGTGCCCAAAAGAATGCCTCAAAGTGCTTATATTCTAAATAGACAAAACATACAAGGTGGAGGAAAGGAATATATCAGATAAGCATTATGATTGAGAGGAATTTGGCATGTATCTTATTAATGGATTTTTTTTTTAATCTTTCTTTGCTTCTCCCTCCCTCCGGCACTTTATTTGCTCCCTCTTACCAGCAGTCCCTATTCCAATCAGATTACTTTCTTGCTATTCTAAAACAACATGTTCCTTGTTCAGGATCAACGCCTTCTTGGAATTTGACTTTTATTAACAAACAAGTCCAGTCCAGGCTTCCTTCCATGCTTGGCTACTCCTGGTATTCCTAGCTCAGGGCTGTTCAGCCCACCCCCTAGGTCATCTGTCTCATACCACCTCTGAAGCCTGCTTCCTTCCCTCCAGGTTTGATATTGCTGGTAAATGTTGCAGAATGATGCAGAAGCCTCTTTCTCCAGACCAGGCCATTAACCCTTATGGCAGGGTGTCAAATATGGGTTTTGTCTACGATATCACACCTCCCCTCTGAAAGAGTGCTCTCTTGCCCCTCTTCTCCACTGTGCAGGAGAGAGTTACAACATCATGAAATTCTACTATTTCCTTCTCCTCTTACCGGTCTCATGTAACCCCTGTTTGTGTTTTTTTCTGGGGAGCCTTGGAATTTCAGGGTCTTGGGTTGCTCCTTCCCCAAGCCCTGTTGGTGTTTCCCTGAAGCTTCCTAATGGTCTGCTGCAATCGTACCCTTGCATGATCTGTCTTGTTTTGGCAGTCCAAGGCATAGTGACCATCTCTTCCACAGTTATAACAGAAACCTTCTCGCTGGCTATCACCCCTCCTGCTACTCTCCCCTCTTGAGGATGGCACAGTATGTCCCTGAGCCTTCATCATGGCCACTTCTCGGGTCAAATCTCTCAGTCCTGCTGCCACTGACGGGGCATCTTCCATCTCTCCAAGCACTGTGGTGGTGCGATTCCCTGCCATCTTCAGCTGCACCACTGCATCCACTTGCAACAGTCGCTCCTCCTCTTCACGTATCTCTCGAATGAGCTTGTGGAATGGGGGTGGGGTTTGGGCTCGCTCCCTCAGCTGCAGTCGCCACAATATCAACCCATCTTGTCGGGTGCCCCGAAGGATTTGGTCCAACCTAGCGGAATCAGTGCACTGGTTGGGGATGCCCTCCTTCCACACTACCTGCTGTAGCAAATCCTCTAGTCTCCTGATGAAATCCGACAATCGTTCGTGGGGCTCCTGATAGGTATGGTGGAAACAATAATACAGGTCTTCACTACTATCAGTAGTACCATAGACACTCTCAAGAGTGGTTAAATAGTCTTGCACTGTGGCAGCTGGTTGTGAGTCTTTCAGGGCTCGGATAAGGCAGGTCCCCTCAGACTCTCAAGCACACGTTTCCGCTTCTCAGCATCAGAGCATTCCCACTCTTGGACAAGTGGCCCTGTAAAATCCCTCCAGGTCTCGTAATCATCTTCCCCTGGGGGTACAGGTGACACCCCTGAGAATGAACTTAACCACTTGTATGGAGCATTTTCATATATCGGCCTCAATGCATCTTTGAGAGTGTTTCCCAGCTCTTTGGCCAATCCCACCAGGCTGGGTGCTGTAGGTGTTGGAGCCCCTCCTAATGCCAAAGTTAATTCTTCTCTTGTCTGCTTCTCATCCACCATCAGAGCTTGCAATTTCTGCGTTAAAGAATCCACCTCAAGTGACACAGGCACACTAGGAGGGGACTGCTCTGCCCCCAGAATTCTCCAGGGAATACCTTCTACTTGCACCTCTTTGGGCACTTTATCAAGATCTGCTTCCTTGGAGTGAGTACATAGTGCTACCATGACCTTCACTTTGTGGTTGTAAATACGGGTGTGGACCTTTACCCTCCCCAGTATTTCAGCTGCATCTAGGCTCTCCTCAATTTCATTTGGTTCCATCTCTTTTGGGAACCCCGCCACCAGCACAGCTTTGGTTACTGGGATTCGTGCCCCTCGGCACAGGTCTTCTAATAATCCTCTCTCTATTTTTTTTTTTTAAACTGAGATGAAAGTCACTCAGGAGTTTCTTTGCTCTGTGAAGAAGAGCTCAGGGTGCACAACATAGAGGTGTGTGTGTGTATATACTGCAAAGTCCCCGTACGGGCCACCAACTGTAACTTTAGCACCCTCGTGGCCAAGATGGAGTCTGCTCTGCAGGCAGCTCTGGCCAAGAGAAGGCGTGCGCAGGAACACAGCAGGAGAAATACACCCCAGGGCCACCTGTTCCAAACCCCCCAGAGTGAACACAGACACCCACAGGAAAAGTACAATGGATATAACAAGGGAAATATTTATTTACAGAAGGATGAGAGGAGAAAAACAACAAGGGGAAATATAAGGGAGGGTAAAACAGGGTTGCATCCAAGTCAAGGCCCCACGGGCCCAGTGGTAGCACAGTCTGGAAGGTCAGACACTGAGCAATGTGTCTGCATACAGAGTTCAGGAGTCCTGAGCAAAATTCCAGTCTAGTGATGAGTCTTGGGTGCTCCTGGTCATCTTCGGCGTCAGTGAACTTTCCCCCAACAAACCCCTCCGCTGCCCTCTTCTGCCACTCTCTGCAAAGCCAAACAGAGCGACCACCTCCCCACTTAACTAGCTACAGCCTCCCTCCTTGTTCCCAATGCACAGCCCCATGCAGCTCTGGGCAGCCGTGATACTGGGTCCAGCTCCGGCCTGTCCTTCTCGGGCGATTCCTCCCTGGCACAGTGCTCCTCCTGGCTCCTGTCCTGAGGTGTCCCCGATTGGCCCTGTCCTTCTCAGGCCTCAGGCAGGTTCTCTGCTGCTTCACTTTTCCAGCACCTGCAGGCTGCTCTCCCTCTCCTCAGAGCTTCAGCGCTGCCCCCTGGAGTTTCCTTCCTTTTTTCTTACTCTCCCCCTCCCGCTTAGGAAAAAGATTTAAAGGGGCCATGCTCTCTAAACCCCAAAGGGGTTACACTCATGTTCATGGCTGTTTTTTTTCTGTCTCACAAACTCAAAACTTTATGTACTCCTTTCTCAATGCCTTTTCCTTCTCTTTTCTCTAGTCTTATGCCTGTTTCTGTATCTATTGATGCCTTTTCCATTATATGGTTCAGGTGGAGCCTTGCCACAAGAGCAAGTGACACAACTTACACCCGCAATAGATGAGAGCGTCACCATGTGACCAGAATCATGCTATATACATAGGTGCTCTTTTCAAGGGAATTTAAAACAAACATTGCTTTGTCTGTTGCGTAGGCATATGTCCATCTTTACATCAGATTGCTTGCACCTTTGCATATAGGTTCATTCTTCAAAAACATCTAAATAAACCATATTTTAAAATAGGTCCAAAGCAATGCAGGGAAGCTAGCAAATGAGTCTGCAATAATTGGAATCTTTGCTTAGAAATGTCTAGCAAAAAGTAGGACATGAGCATATCATCACCTCATCTAATATTACCAGTCGTTCATTAGTAATATAGTGCTAGTAATTAATTGTTTCTTACCTGTACCTTAAGTCACAGCATATGCAACCACTAACTGTTCTGAAAATAGAAGGCAGTAAGCGTAAGCTCACATTGTGTACTTAATGCCCATTTGTTTTTATGGACATTCTCTGCAGTTGTCAAAATATCTCAACCAAGAAAATGAAAGACATTTTCCAATTCTGCAGTATTAAAACTGAAACCGTTGATGATTTGGCGATGTACTTGCAAATTTCTGCCTTTAACACCACTTTATCTTTCATCCAGAGAAATACAACCGCATTCACATTTTAATGAAAACCTTTTACATTTATATTCTCACTGCATGTTCTAGACCACCTTCTTGTTAGAAAGTGTCAAATTTGGGGCCTACAGGGATGAGCATATCTCTGAATAAAACATGCAAGTATTAAGTAAAACAAGTGACAGATATACCTTTGCTTATGACATTTTCCTCATGACACTGCCTGCTATGCATCTGATATGTAGCAGTATGTACATCAAAACTAACAGCAACAAAAGAATATGATAAAAATTACATACCTCAAAAGAAAAACTGATTTATTCCAAAACCAAAGTGATCAGTTTTGGTGCAAATTAATATAGAACCTGATTCTGCACCCATTGAAATCAGTGGGAGTTTTCTGTTGACATCAGTAGGTGCAGGATTACTCTCACGGTGATTCAATTTCATGAGCACTTCCCTTCACAGTTGTCTACTCTGAGTAGAAAGGCAAACTATGTGAAGGTTTTTCTGTTTCATCAATGCATGTCTGCTACTGTGAACCATTATATTGTCACACAAAGATGATCACAGAGAAGTACATTTTTAAAGAAGAAATCATGATTAAAGTAAAGAGTTGCAGATTTGCCGGAGGTATCCATATTTCCTAGTGTTGATATTTAGCACCCTGAATCCTGGTCAGGGCTGTCTCCCCTCCCACCTTCTACCCCGCCTCTTGCCCAGCCAGTCTCAGTCTGCCCCCCACCCCAATTCTTTGTTTGATCTCAGTTTTCCCCCATTTCCCTCCCTTGCTCCCAATCCAAGACTCCTTGCCCAGCCAGTCCCAGCATCCCCCCCACAACAACTCCCCATACCAGTTTATCTCCTCTACAATGCTTGGGTACTGTGAGGGGGAGCATTGAGAGCACAGGAGAGATAGTATCCTTGTTTTTAGTTCCAGTGCCTAGACCTGGACCTGCCCTAGCCTGCAGGAGCCCAGCACTGCAATTGCTACTCCTGAGGGAATTCTGTGCCACTGTGTGCATGCATAATCAATGAGACATGCATATTTTTAATTTTTTTGCACAGAAAAAACCTTCTGCTGGAAAGTTGTTGCAGTTCTGCCTTTTGCCTACCGAGGGCGATGTGGCGATAGAACAGAGCAGCAGCTCCCAGCCAGCTAGGGAAAAGAAAGAGCCTGCTTTCTTCACAGCGCCTGTCGGGCTAGGTCAGGAGACAGGAGCTATGGGGAGAAAGACAGCGTGGGGCTGCAGTCGGGGTCATACAGGGGCTCATAAGGGCTAGTGGGGGAGGACAGACTGGGGCAGGGGCTGAATGGGAGTGGAGGCGCAGAGCCACAGAGGGGCGAGAGGTGCAGGGCTACATTGGGACAGGGGGTAACTGAGTGGGGGCACAGAGACACATGGGGGTGGGGGGGTGCAAGGACACATGGGGATGGTGGGAGTGGATTTCTGAGTGGGGGTGGAGGGACACTTGTGGACAGGGAGTGCAGGGACACATAGGGAAAGGGGAAGATGTGCCTGACTGAATGGGAGAGGCTAGGGGTCAGCCAGGGTCTGCACATGGGAAGCTCCCTAACAATCCCTTCGTGACCACCCCCTGCAAAAAAAAAAACCTGTTCCATAATTTTCCCAACCATATCTAACAACCCACCAAGTTCACACCAAGGCTCCTTCCCAGCAATTACTTTCCTCTCCCTCAGCTCCTTCATTACCCCTAAGTCCCCCCAGGCCTTTGCACTGCTTCTGAGGGGTGTGGGAAATATGATTCTGTATTGTAATTTAAAGGAATTATTACTCAGAGTTCTGTATTAATATGCCTAGGTAAGGAATCTATTTATCAAAAAACATTTCCTGAATCTTTTTTTGTTGTCTGTATTGTTACAGACATACTTGCTGACAGGTGTTTTGAAATAAATGACCAAAAATAATTGAAACTGCTGTGATTATATTGTGTTATTTTGACAAATAAAATATGCAGAATTTGAAAATATTTTGTGCAGAATTTTTAATTTTTTGTTGCAGAATGTTTAAGTTTTTGCACAGAATTCCCTCAAGAGTAAATTGCATTGAAAATCCTGCTCAGTCCCAGGCTCCAGCATGCTCAGTTTGGAAGGAATTGTCAGAAAATTTAGCTGCAAAGTCCTAGCTAGTCTCTACTGAGTATGTGTGAATTGCAATTTTTCAAAGGTTTATAATTTGGCCTAATTTGAGGTGGATTTTCATGAGGACAGCAAAAGTCACATCTCTGATAATGTAGGCCACCTACAGTAACTCCTCACTTAAAGTCATCCCTGTTAACGTTGTTTCATTGTTACGTTGCTGATCAATTAGGGAACATGCTCATTTAAAGTTGTGCAATGCTCCCTTCTAACGTTGTTTGGCAGCCGCCTGTGTTGTCCACTGCTTGCAGGAAGAGCAGCCCGGTGAAGCTAGCTGGTGGGTGGTTGAAACCAGGGTGGACCGACAGCCCCCCTATCAGCTCCCTGCTCCCCTAAGTTCCCTGTGCAGCAGCTGCCCAGCAGGCTAGCAATTGCAGCTGTCCCTCCCACCCACTGTCATGTGCTGCTCCTGCCCTCTGTCTTGGAGCTGCTGCCTGAGACTCCTGCTTGCTGGGGGGGAGGGGGGAGGAGGGGGCTAATGTCAGGGTGTCCCCATCCCCTCTGCTCCTGCACCCCACTTACCTCATCTTCCATAGAGCAGGGGACACACACGACAGAGGGAGCTTCCAGGCAGCAGCAGCTGCAGCTGTGGTCCGGTCTCAGCTTGCTGATCTAATGATCAAGGCAGTGTACTTCTGACCCCATTCTTCATACTTAAAGAGGAAATGCACACCTCTCTCTCTCACACATACACAGTGTGTGTGTCTCTGTCTCTGTCTGCCCTCCCTCCTTTCCTGCTGCCTTGTACAGTAGAGTGTGAGAGTTAACCCTTGAGGGCTCAGCCAATTGCTAGTTCATCATTTAGCTGTAAGGCATTCCCTGCAAATATCCCACCCTCTGACTCCTGCACCTCAATTAAGTTGCACAATCATCATCACTGTGTACCAGTATTAAATTGTTTGTTTAAAACTTATACTGTGTGTGTGTGTATGGATGTGTATATATATATATATATATAATATAGTCTTTTGTCTGGTGAAAAAAATTTCCCTGGAACCTAACCCCCTCATTTACATTAATTCTTATGGGGAAATTGGATTTGCTTAACATTGTTTCACTTAAAGTCACATTTTTCAGGAACATAACTACAACATTAAGTAACGAGTTGCTGTACTTGCCAAATTTCATGCCCCTGCTCCAAAATATAGAGGTCACAACATTTTTTTTTTTAAACAGGGACAAAATGTATTTTTCTCTAAACTTGTTCTTGGAAACAGCCAAACCATTTTGGCTGATATCACTTCCCCCTAACCCTCCCCCACCCCCAACAAAAAATCAACCTAAGGCAGACAACTGTCATGCAAAATTTCAGCCCAAATGGTTAAAGTTTGGGCAAAATTATAAGCAATTGAAAACAGGGTCTTATAATGGGAAGTGTTCGGCAACAGCATTGCATTTGACTAAAGCCCTAGTTGCTAAATTGTCATTCCAAAGCTGTTTCCTTTTTCTTTTCTTTGTTCAGTCTATATATCCTATGGCCATTGTCTCTGGATATCCTATAATCCATCTAGATATTAAATAAATCACTGCAAGTGTAATGCTCTTCACATTTGGTTAATAATTATTCTGATTGACCCTAAGTCTTTAATAATTTTGATATTATTTGGATATATGTGTGTGTTCCTCCATCAGGTATTTCAAGTGGCTAATAACCTTTGTAGCCCATCCTAAACAAGCATACACACTTCACATAGTTATTCAAAGCTTATTTGCAGTAGTGAACGTGTAACTGAGTTTTGCTTTTCACACTGTTCCAATTTTGTATATAAAAATACTGGACCTTTTAAAAACAATTTTTTTAACTCCAGGAACGTCTTCTACTTTCTTTACTGCCTGCTCACATTGCCATGGAAATGAAAGCTGAGATTATTCAGAGGTTACAAGGCCCCAAAGCAGGCCAGCTGGAAAATACAAACAACTTTCACAATTTATATGTCAAGAGGCACACCAATGTGAGGTATTGTACTTTACTACCGTCTATAAACCAGGTCAGCAAAGCATTGGGGGGGGGGGGGGGGGTAGAGTGTGGATGGAAGGTGGTTTTACCATGCTTTTTAACCACTTAAGTTTTGGTACAAAAATATTGTATTTGATCAAATTTATATTTGATCAAATTTGATCAAACGCTTAACAACAGATTCCTTGTTGCAGCCAAGCATAGCTATTTTTGGAATCAACTCAGAGAACTTTATAGAAGTCATCCTCTGATTTACATTAGAATGGGCTTTCCTCATTGATCCTGATGTCTTCGTAAAGTTTCCTAATCTGTAGTCTTTCAAGTTGAAGGGCCAAAGTCTGTGTGAAGTTACTCTGAATTTCCAGTTATGTCAGTTAGAACAGAATTCAATTAAGGCTTTTAGCAGAGCATAAATAGAAATGGCTTTAACATAGACTGAGTGCTTGCGGACATATTTACAGATTCTGCTGCAAAATCTGATGATTTATCAAACTCAGCATTTCTAGAATTTATGGGGGGGGGGAAGTTGTCTCATAACCCTTGTGTCAAATTAAAGGGGTTGTACTATGGCTCCTATTTCTGGAGACAGAAAATAATAACACAAAGAACTGGGTGAATAAAAGAAATCAGGTCACTTACTTAGATACCTGAATGTGAATTTTGGAGCCTGACTTTAGACTTCTATTTGTGAAAATGTTAATTTATATGATATTCTCATCTTCTTAGCAATTTGCGGAAAGTGTTAGATAAGATTAGATAATGTCTGTGTTTTTTATCCTGGATTGCTTAAAAGAAATAGGTCATAAACACTTGATACATATCTAAAACCTATAGCATTCAATAAGCATGAAATCAATTGGATTTATATAAAGTAATAGGTATCTATCAACATTACTTTAAAATATCCTTTCTCTTTAACCATCCTGTAGGTCCTCAGTTTTTAAGAGCTAATACAAAAGTCAAGTATCAGAGGGGTAGCCGTGTTAGTCTGGATCTGTAAAAGCAGCAAAGGGTCCTGTGGCACCTTATAGACTAACAGACGTATTGGAGCATGAGTTTCGTGGGTGAATACGCACTTCGTTGGATGTCATAACTCAAAAGGAGGAAGGGCTGAGTTAACCTTGTCAAAATTCAAATCTCTGAGTTAACATAAATCTACTCAGCTAACTTCAGAGAAAATGACCCTTTTTTGTTCATTATAGTAGTTTTACAGATTATATAATGAGAAACCTGAAATATATTTGAAATTAAAGTTTTAATAATTATTTCCAAACCTGCTGCTGGAAAGATCTGGATCCTCTAATTAGACACAACAAAGTGTGCCCATGAAAGAAGCATAGTATGAACTAAGGAATAATTCTGTGAAGAATGTGTGATTATGTCTCAGTGCAATGGCATGTCATTGCCTTGTCACACAAAGTTGAAAAAAGATTTTTAAGGAGCTGTGAATAAATAGCTGTGAGCAGCACCTTGATTTATGCATATGGGCCTGATTCTGCAATGTGCCGAGCACTTATTTTTGGATTTTGCTTAGGGGTAAATACTTCTTTATTCTAAAGCTAAGGAAACTGATAATCAAGAGTGTTTTCCTTTCCTTTGTAGTATTTTGTATGCTGATATTGTAGGATTCACTCGGCTGGCTAGTGACTGCTCACCTGGAGAACTGGTGCACATGCTTAACGAGCTCTTTGGCAAGTTTGATCAAATTGCAAAGGTAATTATCTGCTAGGGCTTTTCTCATTTCTGCTACAGCTGTTTATTATTACTGTGCAATGCTTTCCTCATGGGAACTCTACACTTTCCTCTTGGCAAGGGCACAGTCTTCTGGGCAGCAATGCTCAGGCTTTAAGCAGGAGAGTGAACTGAAACCACATGGAGATTCTCCAGGAGGATAAATCCTCTTGCACTAATGAGAACAATGTTTCTTCTTTGAGTGATTGTGTAGTGCACTTCAGTTTGTGCATGTGCTCCATGCACTGGACAGTTTTTCTTTAGCAGTGTCCGTGTGGTTTGCACAGGCGTCCCCGCTTTCCTTATGCTTTGTAATGAGGGAATAAATGAGGCTGCTGGACCACCGCCATCTTAGTTCCTCATTACCCCTCATGGACTAGGATGCAGCTTCAGTCTGTGTGCTGACTTCTACTTCATAAAGAGTTTATAAGTGTTTATAGTTTCTTAGTTAGTTTTTAATATAGTTAGTTAGGAATTAGTTTAACAGGGGTACGGTTCCTTTCCGCTGTAGTTCCCAAGTAAAACTAAGCCACCTAAGGAGTTTCAGCTCCAAAACTTCCTCATGGAGTAGGGCATGAAGGTGGGTGTAACCTATGACTGAGGAGACCCACCTCTAAGTCAGCCTGAAGAAGGTAGGAATGCTTCTACTGTCCTGTGCTGCTCTAAGATCTCTGTGCTCTCCACTCCCACCTCTGACTATGAGATTGGAGAGCAAAGATAGGGCAGAAATGGAGAAGGGAGATATGAGTGATCCCATAAGGACAAGAGGGAAGGTTCCCCATCCAAGCCCTCTAAAAAGAGGCAGAAGTTGTTTTAATTGGAACGTTGAGAGCTGCACACCAACTCTCCCTCTGAAGCTGCACAAATCCTCTGTTTTTTTTCCTCCCTTTAAAGGCTTACTTTCCAACTACCTATCTGCCTAGACAGAAATCATGCCCAATAGATGGGTACAAGAGGTCATCTTCCAGTTCTCTTCCCTCTACAGCCCCCACCTCCTTCTCCCTTCTCTTTTGGGGGCCCCTCTCATGAGAGCATTCTTCTGCAGGAGGCAGACTTCATCCTTGAGTGGAGGGCAATAGAACTAGTGTCTTCTACAGAAAGGAGTTCTATTTGAGGTAATTTCTCATCCATGTGAAGACATGGGGATAAAGAGCAATTCTGGACTTGAGAGAACTGAACAAGTGCATCTGCCGCCTAAAGTTCATAATGATGACCCTGTTCTCCATTATCCTGTTGCTGTAAATATAATGTAAAGTCCATTTATTCATGTCTGAATACTGGAGACATAACAGAAATTTTTGAAGCATTCTTGATTCATTGCTAACTTCACACACTCAGCAGCTGACCTCCCAGTGATCTGCCACACTCCATTTATCCATCTCCTTGTTGGTGATCTCCTACTATGATGACCTGCTACTATTCCTTCTATGATAACTTTCTTGAGATTATTTCCATCTCTACCCCTGATGTGCCCAAACTACATAAGTTTGCACCTGTAGATTTCCAAGAGTAAGTCCGCTTCTCTCCAATAATATTTCTAACGTAAGCATTCATCTTTTCCATCCAGGAGATAATACAGAAGTCTTTGACAGCACCACATTTTAGAGACTTAAATTTTCCTCTTGTCAGCAACATTAGTTTCCCAGGATTTTACATATGTATGTTGCTGTGAAAAAAATGAAGCTTTCCACCAGTCAAACCTTCATACATTTCAAGATGCCACAGGTTTTCCACCCTTTTGAAAGAGAGTCTATGGCTGAGCAAGCCATCCCTAGTTTTTTTCAGATTTCCTTGGAGCAGCCTCGTTGGTTGGATATGGATGATCCCAGATAATTAAATTAATCTACTTTGGCAGTTTTGAGCATGATAGTTTTCATTTTATACCAAAGTTCATTTGCATTTTTCTCTTCTTTCACCTTTCGCAATGCCTCAAACCCATTCTTGACAGAAGTCATGGAATTTTTGTTAATTCTGGACAAGTCCAGATGCAGTGGTCATGCTGAACATCTTACCTTTTTAAGTTTTAACTTTATTTTTGAAGCTAATGGTTGATGGTCTGACCTGCAGTCTGCACTCGGGAAAGTATTTGTCCATTGGCTGCTCAATCCCCAGCATCCCTTTATCATTATTTTATTATATCATTTAATGTATTGTTATTTGGTTCTTAATCATGCCATTGGGTGACCTCCAAGTATAGAAACATATAGAATGTTGCGTGAAGATGGTGTTTGTAATGACCAGATGATAAAAGCAGCAAAATTCAAATAAATGCCTTTTTCTCCCATTTTATAAACCAAGACCATGGTTTCCCATTACTTCTTTATGAGAGCTTTCCACTCCTACTTTTCTGTTCAGATCTCCAGTTAAGAGGGTGATGTCTTTGCTTGGCATTTTAATGAGTGTCACTTCAGTCAATGAGAAGTCATTGATCACAACAGCAGTAAGTGCTATCATAGCGGCTAAACCTGTACAGTCAACACATTAACTCACTTTGTTTGAAGGCAAATTTTAATGATTCTGTCTCTGAATTATATCCAAGCATACATTTTAATGTCTCTTTGGATAATATAAATGAAACCCTCTTTTCTCTCACTGTCTTGGATCCTGCGTAGTACACTGTATCCCCATCCATTTTCATTAAATGAAAATCAATGGGGATACGGTGACATGTATTGTAATGTCAAATACAAATACATGTCACAAACATGAAAATACATGTCATGGACATGTTGCCGCTTCCAGGGAGCCACCTGAGGTAAGCGCCACTCAGAGTCCACATCCTGAACCTCCTCCAACCCCCCAACCCCTGTCCCATCCCTGAGCCCCCTCCTGCACCAAAACTCCCTCCCGGAGCCTGCACCCTGTACCACAACCCCCTGCCCCATCTCTGAGCCCCCTCCTGCACTCTGAACCCCTCATTTCTGACCCCACCCCAGAGCCCATATCCCCAGCCAAAGCCGTCACCCTCTCCCGCACTCCAACCCCCTGCCCCAGCCTAGTGAAAATGAGTGAGTGAGTGCGTGATGGTGGGGGAGAGCGAGCGACAGAGGGAGGGGGATGGAGTGAGCGGGGACGGAGCCTCAGAGAAGAGATCGGCCTTGGGGAAGGGGTGAAACAGGGGGCAGGGCAAGAGTGTTCGGTTTGGCAACCATACTGGGAGCTAGTGTTAGAGAAGGAGCTAAGATGGTGGCAGTCTGGCAGTCCTCTTTATTCCCCTGGTGTAGAGCATGAGGAGAGAGGAGGGCGCTTACACAGACTGCATAGCTGCTGCTAAAGAAAAATTATCTGGTGCTCAGTTTATGGAGCACATGTGCAACTTGAAGTGCGTTACTCATAGTGAAAACATATTTTAAAAGACTTGGGTTACTACAAGGTGAATAAGCCATCCTTACAATCTAAGGACGCACTAAAGCACACGCAAGTGGACAATAAAAACAGAATGTTGACAGTCCTCCCAGAACAGCTTTATTTAAATTAACAAGGAGTAAAAAACTGAAAGTAGAAAACTGAAAAATATGATCAAATAACTATTGTAAATTAACTAATAGTACAAAACGCTGCAAGCCAACCTTACTTCCAAATACCCACACTGAATGAATCCCCCTTACACAAAGACTAGCTCCCAGTGGTGTAGAGTAGAGGATCATTCTTTTGTGTGTTTGCACAGCACCTAGCATAGCAGGGCCCGAATCCAGGCTTTGGCCACTAGGCACTATGGCAATACACATGCACATGTCCTAACTCAGATACCAAACACTTAGTTACAAAAACCTCAGTTTTAGGCCAGCTTGTAGATGGGAGGGCCTGGAGCTGTGGGTGAGAGGTTCCAGTGATCGGGGAGAGGGTGCACAAGCAGCAATAATATGAAATGAAGAGCTATCAGGATCTAATGTGCCTCCTATGTAAGAATGAGATGCTAAATCATGTCATGAGGTTCCACAGATCTGCTCACTGTTTTCATCCTCTTTGCTCGGGGAAGGAATTCAGATGCTTCCGAAGAGAGCAAAATCATAAGAATATAAGAATAGCCATACTGGGTCAGACCAAGGGTCCATCCAGCCCAGCATCCTGTCTGCGACAGTGGCCAATGCCAGGTGCCCCAGAGGGAGTGAATCTAACGGGCAATGATCAAGTGATCTCTCTCCTGCCATCCATCTCCACCCTCTGACAAACAGAGTCTAGGGACACCATTCCTTACCCATCCTGGCTAATAGCCATTAATGGACTTAACCTCCATGAATGTATCTAGTTCTCTTTTAAACCCTGTTATAATCCTAGCCTTCACAACCTCCTCAGGCAAGGAGTTCCACAGGTTGACTGTGCGCTGTGAGAAGAACTTCCTTATATTTGTTTTAAACCTGCTGCCCATTAATTTCATTTGGTGATCCCTAGTTCTTATATTATGAGAACAAGTAAATAACTTTTCTCTTATTCACATCTATCCTTCTAAGGGTTTCTCCTGTCTTGGTCTATGGCCTGACGTTTTATCAATAGTAGCTTCAGCTCTTCCAACAAATCATTTGAGAGACTTGATGATAAAAGAGCAAAAATGACTCATTCAGTCAAAGTATCATTGAGTTACCATACTATCATGATTTCTGCTAAAAAAAATTGAATAGGAATGAATAGGATTTTCCCCTCATTTTATTCATATTATTTATTTTATTTTACTTTTATAAATATTCAGACCTGACTGGACTCTCATGAAGTATGTAAAAGTGCCTTACTAATATGGCAGACTATTTTCTGACTGGATGAATCTTAATACTGTTAAGTATTGATAGAAAGACTCTTTATATTGCCTTAAAGGAGTTCAGAGGTGTAGGAATATAATTTTGATTGTTAAACCAAGGAAGCATTTAGAAACATTTCCACAGTGTCTCAAGTATAGAAGGCTTCTAATTACAGGCATGTCCCTGAAAGGTTGCTCTAATTTGATTGTGGACATATATTTTTTTAATTTAAATTTATAAATCTCAGTAGCCAAGTAATACTATATTCACATGTTATAGACTATGCCCTTTTCTGGTTTCACGTGCGAAGGAAAGTGGGTGAGAGAGACTAGGTTGCACATTATTCTCTAACAGCCCTTTTTAACCTACTTAGAGAGATCCTGTTCTTCCTTAACAAGATATCTCCATTGTAATTACCGATATATCATTAGATGTAACATACATCATGATATAACATACATCCAGTCACTAGTCATTTTGTTTAAGTAATTTGTCATGTGACTATCTTCTCATTGATTTTGCTTTTTCCTTCAGGAAAATGAATGTATGAGAATTAAAATCTTAGGTGATTGCTACTACTGTGTATCTGGACTACCTATATCTCTTCAGAATCATGCCAAGAACTGTGTGAAAATGGGATTGGACATGTGTGAAGCCATAAAGTAAGTGCAGTGACTTTGTAACTGGACAATATTTTTCTGTCAACAGTAAAAATGTCATTCGTTTCCATCTGCAGTTCTGCTTTTGGTTTATATATTTCAGTAGCTCTGTGTTCATGTTTCAAGTCCAGATCCAAAATGGCAATCTTGACTCTGTCTGCAACAGCCGAAGGTTATTGAAATAAGTTGTGTCAAGCTAAGGATATGGTCCCATCATTGTATAAAGTATTAGTTAGACCACATTTGGATACAGTGTCTTGTTTGGGTCACCTTTTTGGAGGAGTGGTTTAGTTATTTGGCCAACAAAGATGGTGATGAGAATGAAGGGGATTACAAATGAGGACAGATGGACTATGACAAATCCAGTGAGACAATACACAAGGTTCTTTTAGTCCAGCTTCATAGTAGGCACACTTTTTAAATTATTATTACCGATAATAATTAAATTCCTGTTATCAGCAATTGCTGTTAAATATTTCTGTTATCAGTTATTCACAATGAAGCTTTTCCGGGCTGGTTAAAACAAACAAAGGATTCCCATGGTTAGAGTTTTAAACTAAGGGCCAGATTCACAGATGCACTCCAACTGCTTCCGCACTGCTCCAGCAATTCAAAACATCTGTAAAAACACCTAAACTGGCAGTTATACTAGGTTTATATCAGCTTTACTTAAACAGAATGCTCAGGTGGTATTAGTGAATCTGGTCTACATGAGATTGCTAGTCCGGTAGCAAGGATTTTTAGTAAATCTGTCAATTTGTGTATGACTGGAGAATAGGTAAATCATACCTATATGTAAGAAAGAGGAAAAAGCTTTAGAACACATTCTGAAGGAACTAATAGTTAAATTAATGGATGTAAACTGTAAAGAGTATGTATCACAACATAGATTTACCAAAGGTAGGTCATACCAGACTAACTTAATATTTTTTTCTTTAAGAAAATATCTGATTTTTTACATAAGGGAAGTGTAGTAGATCTAATATATTTGGACTGCAGTAAAACATTTGATATTGATAGTTAAATTAGAGAAGATGGAGATTAGTGAAAGAATTATAAGTTTGCTAAGGAAGCGGCTAAAAGGGAGATAACAACAGGTTGTGCGAATAGGAGAATTGTCACAGGCTGGAGAGAGGTTACTAGTGAAGTTCCTCAAGGATTGCTCTTGGGACAAATCTTCATTAACATTTTTATTAATGACCTTGGCACAAAAAGTAGGAGTATGCTAATGAAATCTGATGATGACACGAAGTTGAAAGGCATCAGGGCAGTGGAAGATCGGAATATTATGCAGGAAGAATTGGATGATCTTGAGGAATGGAACAAGGAGTCTGGTGGCACCTTAAAGACTAACAGATTTATTTGGGCATAAGCTTTCGTGAGTAAAAACCTCACTTCTTCGGATGCACTTTCACTCTATGCATCCGAAGAAGTGAGGTTTTTACTCACGAAAGCTTATGCTCAAATAAATCTGTTAGTCTTTAAGGTGCCACCAGACTCCTTGTTGTTTTTGTAGATACAGACTAACACGGCTACCCCCTGATACTTGAGGAATGGAGTAATAGAAATGGGATAAAACGTAATGGTAAAAAGTGCAAGGTCATGCACTTAGGGACCAATAAGAATTTCTTGTATAAGCAGGGGGTTCATCATTGGAAAGTGACAGACGAGGAGAGAGGCCTAGGTGTGTTGGTAGATAACAGGCAGTCGATGACCCACCAGTGCCATTGCTAATGTGAAAAATGCAAATGTGATCCTAGAATGTAATAGGCAAGGTATTTCCAGGAGAGATAGGGAAGTATTTAATTCTGATTGTTGGGGTTGGTGTGAGGGTGGCTGCATGGTGTTGGTGGCCTGGGACTAGATGATCTAGTAGTCCCTTCTGGCCTTAAACTCTATAACTCTGTGAATTCCAAAGCCTTTCTTTGGACTAGTACAACAGCTTTTGTTTTTTGATTCGGAACTGGTAGAGCCATTCTGTCTTGGATGGACATGACTTTCCTGGGCTTGGAGAGTCTGGGGTTATGACAGCATCTAATGAGGAGATGGGCCTACCGGCTCATAGGTTAAGGTCTCAGTAGCCAGAATTGAGTTTGGAAAAGGCTACTTCTCCTGTAACGGATAGATAAGAAATGAAAGCTGTGTGTCTTTAACAGACCACTCCTTTAGTTGAATGCATGTTACACACGAAAGAGTCTGTGTTAAGAATATCTCTTTTAATACAATTGAGTTAGGAAAATAAGTGCTAGCTGTTGATATGATTGTTGCTTTTGTTTTCTTAGATGTAGTTATTTGGTAGGTATGGTGAGGTTTTGTAAAGTTAACATTTACTTTTAAAAACCTGGTTCATTTTTACTCTTTTTATTATTATTTACTCTCTAAGTATTTAGGCTAGGATTTTCAAAAGAGTCTTGTGCACCTAATTCCTGTAGGCTCCATTGAAAAGTCAAGCCTTGGACTTGTAGATATCCTGAATAATATCTTTCTTTCTTCTTTTAATACGTGGTTGCGCCATTTATTCTTTGAAAGAATAATTAGAACTGGGAATAAGGGAATCTAAATGTAAAGTGATTGAAATTTCAGAGAGATTACACTTAGACCTGAGAATTTTATACAAGAAAAATAAAGATCAGGGTGGATTGATATAAATTAAAGCGATTTAAATCAGCAAGCAGGAAACCTTTATTTAAATCATAAGTTTTAATTGTGTTTTGCATTTGTACTTTTTAATTATTTTCCTAAAGAAAGGTTGAGTCTCCTTAGCTAGTAACCAGGAAAACATACTATTTGCAGCTAAATATAATAGGGCTGTCAAGTGATTAAAAATTAATTTTGATTAATCGTGCAATTAAAAGATTAATTTTGATTAATTGCATGATTAATCGCACTGTTAAACAATAATAGAATACCATTTATTTAAATATTTGTGGATGTTTCCACATTTTCAAAAAATTGATTTCAATTATAACACAGAATACCAAGTGTACAGTGCTCACTTTATATTTATTTTCTTTACAAATATTTGTACTGTAAAAAATAAAAGAAATAGTATTTTTCAATTCACCTAATACAAGTACTATAGTGTAATCTTTTTATCATAAAAGTTAAATTTACAAATTTAGAATTATGTACAACAAATAACTGCATTCAAAATTAAAACAATGTAAAACCTTAGCGCCTACAAGTCCACTCAGTCCTATTTCTTGTTCAGCCAATTGCTCAGACAGACAAGTTTGTTTACATTTGCAGGAGATAATGCTACCTGCTTCTTCTTCACAGTGTTACGTGAAAGTGAGTACAGGCGTTCACATGACACTGTTGCAGTCAGCATCGCAAGATATTTACATGCCAGATGCGCTAAAGATTCCTATGTCCCTTCATGCTTCATCCACCATTCCAGAAGACATGCATCCATGTTGATGACAGGTTCTGCTCAATAACAATTCAAAGCAGTGCAGATTGATGCATGTTCATTTTCATAATCTGAGTCATATGCCACCAGCAGAAGGTTGATTTTCTTTTCTGGTGGTTCGGGTTCTGTTTTTTCTGCATCAAAATGATGCTCTTTTAAGACCTCTGAAAGCATGCTCCACACCTTATCCCTCTCAGATTTTGGAAGGCACTTCAGATTTTTAAACCTTGGGTCAAGTGCTGTAGCTATCTTTAGAAATCTCATATTGGTACCTTCTTTGAATTTTGTCAAATTTGCAGCGAAAGTGTTCTTAAAATGAACAAAATGTGCTGAGTCATCATATGAGACTACTATAACTTGAAATATATGGGAGAATGCGGGTAAAACAGAGCTGGAGACATACAATTCTCCCCCAAGTGGTTCAGTCACAAATTTAATTAACACATTATTTTTTGAATGAGCATCATCAGCTTGGAAACATGTCCTCTGGAATGGTGGCTGAAGCATGGACGTGCATATGAATGTTTAGCATATCTGGCACATAAATACCCTACAATGCCAGCTACAAAAGTCCCATGTGAACGCCTGTTCTCACTTTCTGGTGGCATTGTAAATAAGAAGTGGGCAGCATTATCTCCCTTAAATGTAAACAAACTTGTTTCCTCTTAGTGATTGGCTGAAGAAGAAGTAAGACTGAGTGGACTTGTGGGCTCTAAAGTTTTGCATTGTTTTGTTTTTGACTGCAGTTATGTAACAACAACAAAAAAATCTACATTTGTAAGTTGCATTTTCACAATAAAGAGATTTCACTACAGTACTTGTATGAGGCGAACTGAAAAATACTATTTCTTTTGTTTATCATTTTACAGTGCAAATATTTGTAATAAAAAATAATAATAAAGTGATGGTTTAACCAGCATCCGAGGATTCTCCTGGTGCATTCCTGAGGGAGTGTGGGGTATGATTGGGGTGTTCTTATCTCTGGCTTCCAAAATAGCTCTTGGGACAGACAATTTAGAGGATCGGGGAAATGCAAAGATGTCGTGGAGTCACCTTTGTCCTATCCCCCATCTTTCCTTAGCTTCACTGAGCACTTTTCAGTTATGACTGAGAGTCTTATCTTAAACCTGTTCATTCAGAAACTGAAGCTGGTGCAGAATGCTGCAGCCCATCTGTTAAGCAGAGATCTAATTGCACTATTTCAAGGTAGAAACATCAAATAAATGTACAAATTTAAATATCTGAGGAAGTGCTCTACTATTACAACCAAATACTCAGGGCCAGCTCCAGGTTTTTTGCCGCTCCAAGCAAAAAAATAAATAAATAAATAAAATAAAAAGGCCGGAGTGCCACCCCTTGAAAAGGGCCACCCCAAGCACATGCTTGGAACGCTGGTGCCTAGAGCCAGCCCTGCAAATACTTCAGTTCAGGTTAGTCTCTTTCTAGGATGTTTTTGGCACTTAAACAACTATTAATGTGTTTGTATACTAATTATGCTCAATAACTTGACAAAACTCACCACTAGTAATAAAGTCCAAATACTGTTTGGCAAGCTTCCAATATGTCACAAAATATTACACCATCTGGATGTCCAGATTTTTGGTAGTGGTCTGTGTGATTTGTTGCAACAGTGAATTGGACTTTGTTTTTAAAGATTACCCAGCTTTTTTGTAAGCTTCAGTTTCTAATTGCAATGTTTCTGCATCAGTTGCATTCAAAGAGTATCTATACATGGTATTAGCAACTACCTGGAACTTACCAGGTACACTCTGCCTATGCATTGCACCTGTCGTGCATAATACCGTTTCTATAGATTGTGTGTACCTGGTTTTAGCTAACCTTCAAGACCTTGCAATAATACTCCCCCTAATTCATAGTTACAGGCATCCACGCTTACTGGCATCACAGATGTAACTTAAGTTACTTAAGTATTGATTCTTGAGACAGTAAAATTCTTTCAATCTATTGGATACCTGTTCTTGTGGTATGCTCCAGTAGAGGTACCTGAGTGGGTATGTAGATGGATAGAATAGGAAGTGCTCTTGCATATCAGACATTCATTGAAGGGATGTAGCCTTTCTGAAAGGCTGGATTCATATCTTGTTACTTGGTGAATCATATAATATTATTTTCAGTACTGGAATGGAATCAGGAGGGTGCATTTCCTTAATGTTTTTTTTTTAAATCCAAATACAAAAGTGTGTCTTCCCCCTTTACATCACTTTCAGTTATTTATGGTACATCAAGTATTTATCTTTATTGAGCTTGAGACTTATGGACTTCATTGTTTCCAATGAAATATTTTGTTCATTGAACATTATATCATCGTGTTTCTCTTTTGTCATATACAAGAATACCATCCAATATTAGTAACTACCACTTCTAGGTGCAACAGGAACTCTGGTATTTTCTTTTGGAAGATCTTAAGTCCACTAATGATTCCATACAAATGTTTTTGGTAATAATACTGTCCAAATGTTGTGATACAATTGTTATCTGTATGAGAGAGACAAGCTGGGTGCGGTAATGTCTTTTATTGGACCAACTTCTGTTGGTGAGAGAGTCTTCTTCACCAACAAAAGTTGGTCTAATAAAAGATACTATTTCGCCCATCATCTCTTTCTAATGTCCTGGGACCAACAGAGCTACAACACTTCAAACGGCTATTTGTAGGAGAAAGAAATTATAAACCACACATTGGTTAAATAGTTTAATTAACCAGTGTTTAAAGCTGATAAGAAATTACAGAAAGCAAAATAAAGATGGTTAGGTGATAGAGTTCACAATATTAAAAAATAAACTCAAAATAGGAAGTTATAACTTTCAAGAGATAATAAATCAGTTCCCTAATTCAAGGTCTTATTACAGTCTTGTTACAAAGGGAAACTTCTGTACTTCTCTGGGCAGGTGATTTTGGTATCAGCATGGAATTGTGGATTCTTAAGTATTGATCCTTATTTACTTCCAACCAAGTTTATATGCCATTGGAATTATGGAACTGTTCACATCAGTTCAACCAAACAATTCTACAGTAGAATTTAAAAATTTAGACAAATAACTTAATTATCAAAGAATGTCAATTCAGTTCAAAATTACATTGGCCAAGAGATACTTATAGCCAACCTTTGCCACTTACACATGCACAAGGATATCACCCATTAAGCCCAAAACATAATATTTAGTTCTCTTGACCACAAAATCTGTATGATTTTTAGGCTAAATCTTTGAAACACTTCTGGTTTCTCACAATAATTTTTGCTGTAGAGAAGCCCAGTTTCCCATTACAGATAGTACTAGGCTTAGTTATGATGAGTTCCTCAATGCTCTCAACTCCTTATTGATTCAGGGTAACTTCTAGACAACTAAGACTAATCTTGTTAGCGAAATACAAATACACATCATACATATAATGTATTAGGAAGTGTGACAAAGTTCCTCCTCTATCTTGGTGGGTCCTGCGCTTATTGGCGGATTTTCTTGCCTCAGAGATTCACCATATGGGTTGGGGAACAGCCCAGAGGCCTTCCCCTCTGGAAGAACCCACAGTCCAGGTCAATTGGGAGGTTTGGGGGGGGGGGGGGAAACCGGGCCCACCCTCTACTCCGGGTTCCAGCCCAGGGCCCTGTGGACTGCAGCTGTCAATAGTGCCTCCTGTAACAGCTGCATGACAGCTACAACTCCCTGGGCTACTTCCCCATTGCGTCCTCCAAGCACCTTCCTTTTTCTCACCACAGGACCTTCCTCCTGGTGTCTGATAACGCTTGTGCTCCTCAATCCTCCAGCACCATACCCTCTCACTCTCAGCTCCTTGTGCCTCTTGCTCCCAGCTCCTCACACTCACACCACCAACTGAAGTGAGCTCCTTTTAAAACCCAGGTGCCCTGATTAGCCTGCCTTAATTGATGCTAGCAGCTTCTTCTTAATTGGCTCCAGGTGTCCTAATTAGCCTGCCATAACTGGTTCTAGCAGGTTCCTGATTACTCCAGTACAGCCCCTGCTCTGGTCACTCAGGAAACAGAAACCCTGTCTGACCTGGGACTAATAGATCACTGTCCTGTAGCCCTCTGACCTGGAGGAAGGGAGCTACTTCTCCTCTTTCTCTGCTAACTGCTTGCTGGCTGCCTGCTAGACCCACTCACACCCTTGGTTGCTGCTGCTCCAGCTACAGCCCCTTGGGGGGGGCCTGCTAGCCCACTCCCCAGAGGAGGGGAGGGAGAGACCCCAGCCATTGCTCCTGCTGCTGGGGATGCCACCACCACCTCCACCTGAGAAGGGTCCTTCCTGCTGGCCACCAGACTGCCGCCTGGAGCTGCTGCATTTGCTGCTGGGGAGCTGCTGGAGCCCTGAGGAGAAGAAGAGGACCATCTGCCAGTGGGGGAGCGCGTAGGAATTCTACAGACCACCGTGGAGGGGGCCCTCCCGGTCTGAGTAACTTTTGAACTGTGCTCTTGTGGTGGGGATCTAGACTGTGTTTGTGGAGACACAGGGGGTGTGGCGTGGAGCCTGCCCCCTGGTCCATCTGTGTCCCCCCCCCGATCCCCACCACCACCATCATCGTTGCCCCCTTCACCACCCCCACCGGCTACTCACCATCTGCCTCGAGCTTCTGCCTCTGGGACTCAGCTGCTCACCTAGGCTTGCCACGCCCTGTTGCCACCATTGGGCCTGATACAGCAGCCAGCCTAAACTGCTTTTCCTTTTTGTTACAAGTGCACGTGCCCCCCCTCCTTTGGACTGACCCTCTCCCCCCTGTAGCAAGCCCCCAGCTTTACCCCTGCTACCTACCCATTTGCCCCTTGCAGCCTTTTGCCCCTCTCCCTTGCCCCAGCCCCTCGCTAGCTCCAGTTTGTTTGCCTGCCCCGCCCTTTCCCTTTGCAGCCTTTCTTTGTTTGACCCGCCCCAGCCTCTGATGCTAGCCCCGTGGTTCCCCTGCCCCATTCCCAGCCTGGTTGTTCCCTTCTCCCTGCATCCCCTTGCCCTGATTAGCCCCTCCCCTCGTGTGCCCATGTCCCCTCCCATGCGCTTGTGCCCCTCCCCATTTTAGTTTGACCCTGTTTCACTGCACTCCCCTATGCTGTTATATCCCCCCTTCCTTGGTGCGACTAGAGGAGCTGGAAACCCTCTCCGAATCAGTGACTGACCCCTAGCCCTTGATAGCCCCCCCCCCATCCAGCCCACCCCCTTTTTTAGCGCCCTCCTCCTCTGCCTGCAGCCTAGCGGGGAGGAGTGGTTGACCTCCTTCCCCCTTCCCTACCCCCCCTCCAGTGTTTGTTCTCCCCCGTCCTCATTATGGCAGGGGACGAGGTGAGTGGGACGCCTCGGGCAGACCCTACTGCCCCTCCTCCACCCGCCCCACCATCGTCCCCCCAGCCTCTACCTCAATCGCTGCTGCCGAGCCACCTGCTACCACCCCTGCTGGAACACTGGCAGCGGCGGGTAACAAGGTGACCTCCGCTGCTGCCACATCCCTCGCCCCCTCTGACGCTGGGGGAGTCCCCTCAGCCGGCAGGAAGGGCCAGGGCACAAAGAAGGGTAAAGGCCCCGCTAAAAAAACCAGGCCCTCCATGGCAGGGGGTGCCCCCACTGCCACGACCCCGCAACCGGCCGCGGCATCCCTCCCTGTTGTTCCCTCCAACAGCTCTGTGGGTGTCCCTCCCCCGGCCCCCAGGGCATACGCCCAGGTGGCGGAGGCCCCCCTACCTGCCGCTACATCATCTCCCCCATCCAACGCCTCTGCTACCATCTATAGCGGCCGGGGCCCCTTCCCCACCTTGACTAGGAAGCACGGCGTCCGTTGCCTCCTGGTACCCGCCTCGCCCCATGTGGAGACCTACGTGCGGGCGTTGGCGAGGGTGGTGGGGCCCACGGCCATTGTGGCAGCCTCCAAGATGTACGGAAAGGTCGTCTTCTTCCTAGCATCGGAGGCCGCCGCCCAGGAGGCAGTGGAGAAGGGCCTGGCGGTGGGGGGCATGTACGTCGCCCTGCAGCTGCTAGAAGACCTGGGCGCCCGACTGGTCCTGACTTCTGTCCCTCCCTTCCTTCCAAATGCCGCCCTGTTACCCGCCCTCTCTACCCTGGGGAGGCCAATCTCTGTGGTCAGCCCTCTCCCATTGGGCTGCAAAGACCCTGGCCTCCATCATGTCCTCTCATTCCGCCGGCAGGTACAGTTACAACTGCCACCGGCGGCACGTGACGGTGAGGCGCTCGAGGGGTCCTTCTTGGTCCCCTACCAGGGGGCCCGCTACCGGGTGCATTATTCAACGGGGGAGGCCCGGTGCTACCTCTGCCGGGCAATGGGACACGTCCGGAGGGACTGCCCCTTGGCCCGGCACGGAGGGACATCCAGGACCCCCGAGCCCCGGCAGGGTGCCGGTCCCGTCATCGCTGGCGCCCCTAGCTGCCCGGCGCCCGAAGCCGCCCCTCCTCCTTTCCGGCCCACCAATGCTCCCACTCGGGCCCAAGGGGTATCTCCCCCAGTGCGCCTAGACGAGGGGGAGGGCCCCGCCTCTGCCTCCTGCGATCTGGCAGGGCCTGTGGAGGAGGGTGAGGTAGGGATATCACCGGGCATAGAAGAGGGCATGTCCCAGGGAGAATCCTCCCTCCTACATGCTACCCCACCATTACTTCCCCGAGTCCCTAAGCCTTCGCCCTTGCTCCCTGACCCAAAACCTGTTAGCCAGCCCCCAGATGATGCCATGGAGGGCTGGTCCTTAGTACAGGGGAAGAGGGGCAAGCGGAAGGCTGGAGCTCCGCTCCTCCCATCTGTTGCGGTAGCCCCCCGGAAAACCAGGAATGGGGGCACCGATGCTGAGCCTTCCGCTTTGCCCCCGTGTGGATTTTGTCCACCACTGCCGGCTGGGGAAGACGTGGCAACATCAGAGGATAGCACTGTCCCTCCTCCAGAGTCCTTTCCTATGAAAGCCCCTGATGGAGCCCCTCTCGCCCCCATACAATCTGAAGCCCCTGCAAGCACCAAGGCGAGCGTCGCTTCGGGTGCGGGCGGGGAGAGCCCTGGGGTGGTGGACGGCGATCTCCCCTCCATTTATGAGGAGATCGAGGCCCTGGGTCTGACCCCGGTTACCCAGGGGGAGGATGACCCTTTGCCAGTGGGCCTCGATCTGAGCGACCTCGCCTCAGCCCCCCTTTCCCCATGTTCCGTCCCCTTACCCACTGCTTCTGCTCCCGCCTCCGAGGAGCCCCTGGACTCTTCCACCAACCCGGCTGCAGATGGCACCCCGCTAGCGGCCGCCGAGCCTCTTGAGATGGCACCCGCCATGCAACCGGGACCCAAGTCGCCAGAGGACTCCCTCATGGCTGAGGGGCAGCCAACCTCCTTTCCGGGTGGGGGCCCCATCGTTGATTCTCCACCTACGGATGCCGTGGCCTTACCATCTGTCTTGGAGCACGAGTCCGGCATCGCTGAGGGCCCACCTTCCTCCCCGCAAATCCCTGAGCCCATTTGCGGGGTGTTACCCCCCCCCACCCAGTGGCCTGGCTGCTGGGACCCCCAATCCCAATATCGCCCCTTCCCCTGTCCCTATTCCTGATTCCAGCCCTACCCCTGACACCAACCCCGTCCCTGTCCCCTCCACTTCCCGTGATGCTTTTGCCTCCCCTGGGGCTGTCTCCTTCTATATCTCAAAGGATGACCCCCAAGGAGTGGCCTTTGTTTTTCCCTGTCCCGACCCACCAGGGGCTGCTATTTTCCCTCCGCTGCCCCCCATTGAGCCAGGATCTGAGGCGGGCCACGTGGCGTCGGACCATCGGACGCCACGTCGAGGGTCTGCCCCCTGCTTACCCGTCTCGGTGGGCCACGGGGCTGTGACAGGGGCCCCACTGGGGGAAAGCCATAGATCAGTGACCCCACCCCCCCATACGCTGAGAGAGGAGCTACGGGAGTTCCTTGAGGACGTCCGTGGCTCCCGCAACAAGGTACAGCTTGCACTCCAGCGATGGGGGGATTTTCATCAGATCCTCCGGGCCACGAGGGCCCTCATGGGGGAGGGTAAGAGGACCGGGAGGCAGGCCGCTGCGGCCTACCAACGGGTCCGCCTCTTCCGTGGCTCTTTAATCGCCCACGGGGTAGGTCACGGATTGTTGCGCGGCCCGAGGGAGGCCGTGAGCGTCTCTGCCGGCGAGGATCCCCCCCAGCCCTCCTTATGGCACCGATCATCTTTGCAACATTAAACACCCGGGGCTGTAGGATGGGTCTCCGCAGGAGCCAGGTGCTCTCCTTCCTTCGGGACGGGGGGTACTCTGTGATTTTCCTGCAGGAGACCCATACGGATCTGGCCGCTGAAGCTAGCTGGCGGCTGGAGTGGGGGGACAGGGTCTATTTTAGCCACCTCACAGTTCGTACGGCTGGAGTGGCGACCCTGTTCTCCCCCGACCTACGGCCCAAGGTGCTGGGGGTTGCCGAGGCTGTGCCAGGCCGCCTGCTGCACCTCTGGGTCTGCATGGAGGGGCTTGTGGTTAATCTCGTCAACGTTTACGCCCCGACATTGGGCCCGGAGAGGTTGTGTTTTTATCAGCAGGCATCCGCCTTCCTCGGCACCTTGGATCCTCGCGAGTGCCTGGTCCTGGGCAGGGACTTTAACGCCACCCTTGAGGAACGGGACCGCTCGGGGACCGAGCAGCACCCGGCCGCCGCGGATGTCCTCCGGGAGATCGTCGAACATCACTCCCTGGTGGACGTCTGGTGCGACCACCACCGGGATGACGTTTCGACATTCACTTTTGTCCAGGTGGAAGTCCATCGGTCATACCACTCCCGGTTGGACCGCATCTATATGTCACGCTTCCATTTTTCCCGAGCCCACTCCTCCAGTGTCCGGCCGGCCCCTTTTTCAGATCACCATCTAGCCACTGTGACAGCCTCCCTCTGCGCGGAGAGGCCGGGGACTGCCTATTGGCACTTTAATAATAGCTTGTTGGAGGATGTGGGCTTCGTGGCGTCCTTCCGGGAGTTCTGGCTGGCCTGGCGAGGGCAGCGGCGTGCCTTTCCCTCGGCGCGGCGGTGGTGGGACCTGGGGAAGGTGCGCGCCCGGCTCTTCTGCCGTGACTACACCCAGGGCGCCAGCCAATGGAGGGATGCGGCGATAGGGCAGTTGGAACAGGAGGTCTTAGAGCTGGAGAGGCGTCTGGCCGCCAGCCCTGGTGATCCATCCCTCTGCGGAGCGTGCCGGGAGAAGCGGGAAGAGCTCCGGACCCTCGAGGACCGTCGGGCCCGAGGTGCCTTTGTTTGATCCCGCATCCGCCTCCTTCGGGAGATGGATCGCGGCTCCCACTTCTTCTACGCCCTGGAGAAAAAGAGGGGGGCCAAGAAGCACGTCACCTGCCTTCTAGCAGAGGACGGCACCCCTCTCACGGATCCAGCGGAAATGTGCTGGAGGGCCAGGGCCTTCTACGCAGGCCTTTTCTCCCCGGATCCGACCGATCCTAACGCTTGCAGAATGCTCTGGGATGAACTCCCGACGGTCAGCGCGGGCGACCGAGACCGGCTAGAGCTGCCTCTCACTCTGGCCGAGTTCTTGGAAGCCCTCCACCGCATGCCCACCAATAAATCTCCGGGCATGGACGAGCTGACTATGGAGTTCTACCGCGTGTTTTGGGACGTCCTCGGCCCGGACCTTGTCACCATCGGGCCGAGTCCTTGCAGGGCGGGGTCCTCCCTCTTTCGTGCAGGCGAGCCGTGCTTGCCTTATTGCCGAAGAAGGGGGACCTCCGCGATTTACGGAATTGGCGTCCCATCTCGCTCCTCAGCACGGACTATAAAATCGTAGCGAAGGCCATCTCGCTGCGGCTAGGGTCCGTGCTGGAGGATGTGATCCACCCAGACCAGACCTACACCGTCCCGGGCCACACCATCTTCGACAACTTGTATCTGGTCCGGGACCTCTTGGA
Source organism: Terrapene triunguis (assembly GCF_002925995.2). Classification (NCBI taxonomy): domain Eukaryota; kingdom Metazoa; phylum Chordata; order Testudines; family Emydidae; genus Terrapene; species Terrapene triunguis. The sequence goes on from NW_020664931.1 coordinate 3,273,809, forward strand.
ACTCGGGTGTAGGGATGGTCTGTCGTTCGCTCTCCTGTCCCTGGATCAGGAGAAGGCGTTCGACAGGGTGGACCACGGGTATCTCCTGGGCACTCTGCGAGCGTTTGGCTTCGGGCCCCAGTCTGTGGGTTTTCTCCAGGTGCTGTACGCCTCCGCAGAGTGTTTGGTCAGGCTCAACTGGACCCTGACCGAACCGGTCAGCTTCGGGCGAGGAGTACGTCAAGGGTTCCCCCTCTCGGGCCAGCTGTATGCTCTGGCGATCAAGCCCTTCCTCTGTCTCCTCCGTAGGAGGTTGGCAGGGTTGGTGCTGCGGGAGCCGGAGCTGCGGTTGGTCCTGTCGGCGTACGCCGACGACGTGCTCCTCATGGTCCAGGGCCCGGGCGACTTGGAGCGGGTGGAGGCTTGCCAGACCATCTATTCGGCGGCTTCCTCCGCCCGGGTCAACTGGGTCAAGAGCTCTGGCCTGGTGGTAGGGGACGGGTGGCAGGCGAGCTCCCTCCCACCCGCGCGTCAGGCCATCCGGTGGAGCGTGGGTCCGCTGCTCTATCTCGGCGTTTACCTTTCTGCCACGCATCCGTCTCCGCCGGAGAACTGGCTAGGTTTAGAGGGCAGGGTGTCGGAGCGGCTCCGGAAATGGACAGGACTGCTCCGGTGTCTCTCCCTTCGAGGGAGAGCACTGGTGCTCAATCAACTAGTCCTGTCCATGCTCTGGTACCGGCTCAACACCCTGGTCCCGGCCTCGGGCTTCCTGACCACCCTCCGGACATTGATTCTGGAGTTCTTTTGGTCAGGACTGCACTGGGTCTCTGCGGGGGTTCTCCATCTACCCCTGGAGGAGGGAGGGCAGGGCCTGAAGTGTCTGCACGCTAGGTCCATGTCTTCCGCCTCCAGGCCCTGCAGAGGCTCCTTTATGGTGCAGGTAGTCCGGCATGGAGCGTATTGGCGCACGCCTTCCTGCGCCGCTTCCGAGGGCTCCGATATGACCGGCAGCTCCTTTATCTCCATCCGAGAGGTCTTCCGCGAGGCCTCTCCGAGCTGCCGATCTTCTACCAGGACCTCCTCCGGACCTGGAAACTGTTTTCAGTGACCAGGTCCGTGGCGGCCACCGTGGGGGCAGATCTCCTCGCGGAGCCCCTGCTACACAACCCCCAGCTTCGTGTGCAGGTGGCGGAGTCCCCCATGGTGCGCCAGAGGTTGGTCCTAGCAGAAGTCACCAAAGTCGGAGACCTCCTGGACTACAACCGGGGAGACTGGCTGGATCCCCTGACGCTCGCTCAGCGCATGGGGCTCTCCAGACCTCGTACTCCCCGGCGCGTACTTCAGGAGGTGAGGGCCGCTTTGCCGCCCGCTGCTCGGGACTATCTCGATCGGGTCCTGCGAGAGGGCACACCCCGCCCACCCTCCACTCCGAGCCCTCCAGACTTTTTCATCGGGCCCCTGCCCCGTGGACCCAACCAGCCCCCTCCCCGTCCATTCGCCATGAGCCGGCTGCACCATCTGCAGCCGGTTCTGTTCCGGACCGCACCAAGGAAACATCTATACACGCTCGTGCTCCATGTTCTTCATGTACTCACCCTCGCGTCCCGCCCCGATACGAAGTGGCGGGACCTTCTGCCACCTCTGGAGGGTGAGGAGTCCCGGTGGGCCAGCCTTTATTCTGCTCTGATCCCGAAGCCCACCGGAGACATCAGTTGGCGGCTCCTTCACGGAGCCGTGAGCACGGGCGTGTACTTGGTGCAGTTTACCCCTATCCCAGACACCTGCCCCTTTTGCGGCGTGAGGGAGACCCTGGCGCATGTTTACCTGGAGTGCGCCAGGCTGCAGCCCCTATTCCGGCTCCTCACGGATATTTTGTTAAGATTTTGGTTGCACTTTTCTCCTCACCTTTTTATTTATGCACTCCCTATCTGTCGCCCCACGAAGTCGCGGGACCTCCTGATCAACCTCCTTCTGGCCCTAGTGAAACTGGCCATCTATAAAACCAGAGTGAGGAGGTTGGCCGATGGAGTTTCCTGTGACTGTGGGACGTATTTCAGGTCCTCCGTTCTTTCACGTATCCGGGCAGAGTTCCTCTGGGCGGCGTCCACTGGCTCCCTTGACGCCTTCGAGGAGCAGTGGGCGCTGTCCGGGGTTCTCTGCTCGGTGTCCCCGTCTGGTTCACTTCGTTTGACCCTTTGACCTCACTCCTGTCCCTGTTCTTTTATTAGTTGTCCCCCGTAATTTTTTGGTCTCCAGGTCCTGTGGACCCCTCCTTAGGCTGGGGGGGGTCCTTTAGCAGTGGGCGGGCTTCACCCGTCCACTTCCTGGATCCCAATAGGTCTGGTCACTCAGGGAACAGAAAACCTGCTTAATCTGAGGTTAATAGATCTCTCTTATAGATCACTCTCCTGTAGCCCTCTGGCCTAGAGGGAGGGAGGTAGGGGGCTGCTCCTCCTGCTACTAGGTCCTGGGTTCTCCCTACAACTGCAGCTGCTGCTCCAGCTACTCCCCTGGCTAGGCCAGACCCCCCCCCTCCCTTAGTTGCTGCTGCTCCAGCTACAGCCCCTTGGGGGGGGCTGCTGGCCCACTCCCCAGAGGAGGGGAAGGAGGGACCCCAGCCATTGCTCCTGCTGCTGTGGACACCACCACCACCACCTGAGAGGGGTCCTTCCTGGTGGCCACCAGACTGCCGCCTAAAGCTGCTGTGTTTGCTGCTGGGGAGCTGCTGGAGCCCCAAGGAGGAGAAGAAGAGGACCATCTGCCAGTGGAGAAGCGCGTAGGAATTCTACAGACCACTGTGGAGGGGATTCTCACAGATTGAATAACTTTTGAACTGTGCTCTTGTGGTGGGGGTCTTGACTGTGTTTGTGGGGACACAGGGGGTGTGGCGTAGAGCCTGCCCCCTGGTCCATCTGTGTCCCCACCCCAACCCCCACCACCACCATCATCATTGCCCCCTCCACCACCCCCACCGGCTACTCACCATCTGCCTCGAGCTCCTGCCTCTGGGACTCAACTGCTCACCTAGACTTGCCACGCCCTGTTGCCACCATTGGGCCTGAAGCAGCAGCCAATTTAAAAAGACTTTTTCTTTTTGTTACAAGTGCACGTGCCCCCCCCTTTTTGGACTAACCCCTTCCCCCCTGTAGCAAGCCCCCAGCTTTGCCCCTGCTGCCTACCCATTTGCCCCTTGCAGCCTTTTTCCCCTTTCCCTTGCCCCAGCCCCTTGCTAGCTCCAGTTTGTTTGCCTGCCCCGCCTTTTCCCTCTGCAGCCTTTGTCTGTTTGACCCGCCCCAGCCTCTGAAGCTAGCCCCGTGGTTCATCTGCCGCACTCCCAGCCTGATTGTTCCCCTCCCCCTGCGGTCCCCTTGCCCTGATTAGCCCCTCCCCTTGTGCGCCCATGTCCCCTCCCATGCGCTTGTGTCCCTCCCCGTTTTAGTTTGAACCTGTCTCACTGCACCCCCCTATGCTGTTATATCCCCCCTTCCTTGGTGCGACTAGAGGAGCCGGAAAACCGCCCCGAGTCGGTGACTGACCCCTAGCCCTTGATAGCCCCCCCATCCAGCCCACCTCCTTTTTTGGCGCCCTCCTCCCCTACCTGCAGCCTAGCGGGGAGGAGTGGTCGACCTGCTTCCCCTCTCCCTGCCCCCCCCTTCGGTGTTTGTCCTCCCCCCATCCTTATTATGGCAGGGGACGAGGCGAGTGGGATCCCTCGGGCAGACCCTGCTGCCCCTCCTCCACCCGCCCCACCGTCGTACCCCCTAGCCTCTACCTCAACCGCCGCTGCCGTGCCACCTGCTACCGCCCCTGCTGGAGTGCCGGCAGCGGCGGGTAACGAGGTGACCTCCGCTGCTGCCACGTCCCTCGCCCCCTCCGCCTCTGGGGGAGCCCCCCCAGCCGGCAGGAAGGGCCAGGGCACAAAGAAAGGTAAAGGCCCCACCAAAAAGCCAGGCCCTCCATGGCGGGGCTGCTCCCACTGCCGCGGCCCCGCTACTGGCTGCGGCGTCCCTCCCTGCTGTTCCCTCCACCAGCTCTGTAGGTGTCCCTCCCCTGGCCCCCAGGGCATATGCCCAGGTGGCAGCGGCCCCCCCCGCCTGCCGCTGCATCATCATCTCAACCGACCACCACCTCTGCTACCATCTATAGCGGCCGGGGCCCCTTCCCCACCTTGACCAGGAGGCACAGCGTCCGTTGCCTCCTGGTACCTGCCTCGCCCCACGTGGAGACCTGTGTGCAGGCGTTGGCGAGGGTGGTGGGGCCCACGGCCATTGTGGCGGCCTCCAAGATGTACGGAAAGGTTGTCTTCTTCCTAGCATCGGAGGCCGCCGCCCAGGAGGCGGTGGAGAAGGGCCTGGCGGTGGGAGGCGTGTTCATCCCCCTTGAGCCGCTAGACGACCTGGGGGCCCGACTGGTACTGACCTCTGTCCCTCCCTTCCTTCCTAATGCCGCCCTGTTACCAGCCCTCTCTACCCTGGGGAGGCCGATCTCTGTGGTTAGCCCTCTCCCGTTGGGCTGCAAAGACCCCGCCCTCCATCATGTCCTCTCGTTCTGCCGGCAGGTACAGTTACAACTGCTGCTGGTGGCACCTGACGGTGAGGTGCTTGAGGGGTCCTTCTTGGTCCCCTACCAGGGGGCCCGCTACCGGGTGTATTATTCAACGGGGGAGGCCTGGTGCTACCTCTGCTGGGAGATGGGGCACATCCGGAGGAACTGCCCATTGGCCCGGCACGGAGAGGCATCCGGGGCCCCCGAGCTCCATCAGGGCGCCGGCCCCGTCATCTCCGGCGCCCCTGGCTGCCCGGCACCTGAAGCTGCCCCTCCTCCTTTTCGACCCACCAATGCTCCCGCTCGGGCCCAAGGGGTATCTCCCCCAGTGCGCCCAGACGATCGGGCGAGGCCTGTGGAGGAGGGTGAGGTAGGGATACCGCCGGGCATAGCAGAGAGCCTGCCCCAAGGGGATTCTTCCCTCCTACATGCTGCCCCACTTTTACCTCCCCGAGTCCCTGAGCCATTGCCCTTGCTCCCTGATCCGACCCCTGTTAGTCAGCCTCCAGATGATGCCATGGAGGGCTGGTCCTTAGCACGGGGGAAGTGGGGCAAGCGGAAGGCTCGAGCTCTGCTCCTCCCATCTGATGTGGAAGCCCCCCGGAAGACCAGGAAAGAGGGCACTGCTGCCGAGCCTTCCGCTTTGCCCCCGGGTGGATTTTGTCCACCATTGCCGGCTGGGGAAAACGTGGCAGCACCGGAGGATAGCACTGCCCCTCCTCCGGAGTCCCTTCCTATGGAAACCCCTGATGGAGCCCCTCTCGCCCCCTTACAATCTGAAGCCCCTGCAAGCACCAAGGCGAGCGTTGCTTCGGGTGCGGGCGGGGAGAGCTCTGGGGTGGTGGAAGATAATCTCCCCTCCATTTATGAGGAGATCGAGGCCCTGGGTCTGACCCCGGTTACCCAGGGGGAGGACGACCCTCTGCCAGCGGGCCTCAATCTGAGTGACCTCGCCTCGGCCTCCCTTTCCCCGTTTTCTATCCCCTTATCCACTGCTTCCGCTCCCACCTCCGAGGAGCCCCTGGACTCTTCCACCAACCCGGCTGGGGATGGCATCCCGCTAGCGGCCGCCGAGTCTCTTGAGGCGACGGCCAGTGCCATGCGGCCGGGACCCGAGTCGCCAGGGAACTCCCTCATGGCTGCGGGGCAGCCGACCTCCTTCCCGGGTGGGGGCCCCATCGTTGATTCTCCACCTACGGATGCCGTGGCCTTACTATCTGCCTTGGAGCACGAGCTCGGCATCACCGAGGGCCCCCCTCCCTCCCCGCAAATCCCTGAGCCTATTTGCGGGTGCCACCCCCCCCACACCAAGTAGCCTGGCTGCTGGGGCCCCCGATCCCACTATCGCCCCTTCCCCTGTCCCTATTCCTGACTCTGGCCCTGCTCCTGACATCGACCCCGTCCCTGTCCCCTCCACTTCCCGTGATGCTTTTGCCTCCTCTGGGGCTGTCTCCTTCTATATCTCAAAGGATGACCCCCAAGGAGTGGCCTTTGTTTTTCCCTGTCCCGACCCACCAGGGGCTGCTATTTTCCCTCCGCCGCCCCCCATTGAGCCAGGGTCTGAGGCGGGCCACGTGGCACCAGCCCATTGGACGCCACATTGAGGGTCTACCCCCTGCTTGCCCGTCTCGGTGGGCCACGGGGCTGTGACGGGGGCCCCATTGGGGGAAAACCATAGATCGGTAACCCCACCCCCCCCATACGCTGAGAGAGGAGCTACGGGAGTTCCTTGAGGAACGGGACCACTCGGGGACCGAGCAGCACCCGGCCGCCGTGGACGTCCTCCGGGAGATCGTCGAACATCACTCCCTGGTGGACGTCTGGCGCGACCACCACCCGGATGATGATTCGATGTTCACTTTTGTCCGGGTGGAGGTCCATCGGTCGCGCCACTCCCGGTTGGACCGCATCTATTTGTCACGCTTCCATCTTTCACGGGCCCACTCCTCCAGCGTCCGGCCAGCACCTTTTTCAGATCACCATCTAGCCACCGTGACAGCCTCTCTCTGCACGGAGAGGCCGGGGCCGGCCTATTGGCACTTTAATAATAGCTTGTTGGAGGATGTGGGCTTCGTGGCGTCCTTCCGGGAGTTCTGGCTGGCCTGGCGAGGGCAGCGGCGTGCCTTTCCCTCGGCGCAGCGGTGGTGGACCTGGGGAAGATGTGCGCCCGGCTCTTCTGCCGTGACTACACCCGGGGCGCCAGCCGACGGTGGGATGCGGTGATAGGGCAGTTGGAACGGGAGGTCTTAGAGCTGGAGAGGCATCTGGCCGCCAGCCCTGGTGATCCATCCCTCTGCGGAGTGTGCCGGGAGAAGCGGGAGGAGCTCCGGACCCTCGAGGACCATCAGGCCTGAGGTGCCTTTGTTCCATCCCGTATCCGCCTCCTTCGGGAGATGGATCGCAGCTCCCGCTTCTTCTACGCCTTGGAGAAAAAGAGGGGGGCCAAGAAGCGTTATCTCCATACTGATTTATACCTGCCTCTGGAAATTTCCATTACTTGCATCTGAAGAAGTGAGGTTCTTACCCACGAAAGCTTATGCTCCCAATACTTCTGTTAGTCTTAAAGGTGCCACAGGACCCTCTGTTGCTTTTTAAAAATTCAGACTAACACGGCTACCCCTCTGATACTTGAAATTTGGTGTACTTCATGGGGGCATCGGGTCATTTGACCAGTTTTGGTTCCCTCTAATTTTTCCCGTGCATGTGCGGAATGAATTTTGTTATGTGTACCAATAGGGAGGTGACGTGTGGCGGGGGTGGGACTGAGGAACTCGGTGTGTGGGAAAGGACTCAGGGCTGGAGCAGAGGGTTTGGTGCAGAGGGGTGAGGGCTCTAGCTGGGGATGCAGGCTTGGGGGTGGGGCCAGGGATGAGGGATTTGGGTTGCAGGCTGTTCCAGGGCCACGGCGGGGAGAGAGGACTCCCCCCAGCCCTCTCTCACCCCAGCAGCACCTGGGCTGGGGGGGAGAGGTGCCTCTCCCTGGCCGCAGCAGCTCCGGGGCTGCAAGAGAACATCTCTCCCCACCGCTCCCTGCCGCAGCCCTGAGCGCCTGCGCAACCCTTGATAGGCTTGGCCACGCAGCTTAGCAGGAATTTAGCATTTGACCAAGATTTTGAGTCATTTGACTAAGGAGTTACCAAGTTAGACTCACCAGCCTCCAAAAAGCCTGTTTCCTTCTCCTGCTTTGCACTGTTAAACTGAGGGGTACTGATGACTGGATGAATCACAGACCTCTTGATGGCTGTGAACTCACTCTTCATTAATTAATCACAAGCCTATACCTAAGACAAAAGGAGTTTTGACTGAGTGTCCGGAGGTTGCTACTGCTACAAATTGTGAATTGTGGGTAGCAATTTTAGTTCGCAGGGAATATAATTAAAGTATGCGGGGGGAGAGGAATTAGACATGGGAAGGGAGGTATATTAGCAAGTGGAGGAATGAGGAAGTATGAGGAAGGAGTTTGGGGCTGCAGCAAAGGGGTCCGTTACAGAATGCTTTAGACAGCTTTAGTTTTCTGGTAACATTTTTTAAATATTAATTGACATCTTTTATTTATTTTGACAGCTGTATTATTTTATCTAGGTAATAACATAATTTGTTACAATATTGTAACAAATATTATAGCTTGATCTATTATATCTCTATTGCAAATGTATAGGCCTAAAGCATAGAAGGTAAAAGAGAAATTTACTTCACAGCTTAGGGAAGGTTTTTGGTTAGTATTTACTCAACCTACATCTCCTCTTTTTGAAATACAGAACAGCATCTGCTGTTTGACATATTTTAAAGGCTCAGGTCTAAACTAAGCCAAGATTTTGGACTTTTTATGCATGTCTGTATTGTTATTAATAACTCCATATTTCCTTCATTGTCACTACATCTGTGTGATGACCAACTTGCTAAAAACTACTTGCAAAACCTCAGAGGTGGATTTACCATGAAACAAACAGTGCGGTGGCATTGGGCCCCAATGACAGGAGGGCCCCCAAAATGCAGGACAAATCTCATCTGACAACCTGCCCCCATGTCCCGGCTGGCAGTGCAGCAGGGCTCAGGCAGACAAGCTGCCTACATTCCATGGCTGGTGGCCGCACGCCTCTCCCAGAAGCACCTGGCTGCTGGCATGTCCCTGTGGCCCCTAAGGGGGTGTCTCCGCACGTTGTCCCCGTCCCAAGCACCGACTCCGCAGCTCCCATTGGCCGGGAACTGTGACCAATGGGAGCTGTGGGGGCAGCGCCTGTGGGCAGCGGCACACAGAGACCCTCTGTCTCCCATGCCTAGGAGCCATTGCCAGAGGCACCCACACTTCCTCCCAGAGCCCGCACCCCTCACCTCCTTCTGCAACCCAACTCCCTGACCCAGCCCAGAGCCCACACCCCGCACCCAAACTTCCTCCCAGAGCGCACAGGGCCCCACTAACTCTAAATCTGCCAGTGCAAAACCTAGAAGGAAGAAGAATGCTTGTAGGAGGAAGTCATCTAATATGCATGGGATTTATTTTTCTCTCTCTGACATATTTTTTTTAGTTGTTTCAGGTCAATACATGTGTCGACACTGGGGCTCTGTGAACTACAAAAGTAAAGCACTTTGATATTAAAACTAGCAATTGTGCATAGATTTTGATGTACATATGAGGATAGTTTCAGCTCCAGTGGCCCCTAAAGTAGAAAAGGAATTAGACCAAATTGTTAAGTGATAGAAAAAATTAGAAAGCCTAGTTAGTCATCTGTGGTTTTAGTCCCTTATTCAGCCTGGTTCTTAAACACATGACTATCCCAACTGAAGTAAAAAGTTGTGATTACTCCCATGTAAATATGTGAATAGTCCTACTGATCATCTTTATTTCAGAATGCTTTACTTCTGTGGTCTATGTTACACAATATGGAGTCAATATGTCTTACAGTTATTGCCTTACTTATAAAGGAGCTCAGTATCCACGACTCCCATCGAGCCATATGCACGTATGCTTCCTGTTGTACTAACAGCAATTGTACTTCAATTGGGTGGCTTAAGCATAAAGCTAAGATGTCCTGTGAGGGAATATTGAAAAAAATTTGTTTGTTTAGTCTGAAGAAGAGAAGACTGAGAGGGGACATAAAAGGTTGTTACAAGAAGTAGGGAGACAAATTGTTCTCCTTAACCTCTGAGGATAGAACAAGAAGCAATGGGCTTAAATTGCAGGAAAGGACTTTAGGTTGGACAATAGGAAAAACTTCCTGATTGTCAGGGTGGTTAAGCACTGGAATAAATTGCCTAGGGAAGTTGTGGAATCCCCATCATTGGAGATTTTTTAAGAGCAGATTAGACAAACGCTTCTCAGGGATAGTCTAGAGAATAATTAGTTCTTCCATGAGTGCAGAGGACTGGACTAGATGACCTCTTGAGGTCTCTTCAGAGTCATACAATTCTATAAAAAGAACAGGAGTACTTGTGGCACCTTAGAGACTAACAAATTTATTAGAGCATAAGCTTTCGTGGGCTACAACCCACTTCTTCGGATGCATATAGAGTGAAACACATATTGAGGAGATATATATACACACATACAGAGAGCATGAACAGGTGGGAGTTGTCTTACCAACTCTGAGAGGCCAATTAAGTAAGAGAAAAAAACTTTTGAAGTGATAATCAAGATAGCTCAGTACAGACAGTTTGATAAGAAGCAAGTGTGAAAATACTTACAAGGAGAGATAGATTCAATGTTTGTAATGGCTCAGCCATTCCCAGTCTATCACTTCAAAAGTTTTTTTTTGCCACAAGTACTCCTGTTCTTTTTGCGGATATAGACTAACACGGCTGCTACTCTGAAACCATACAATTCTGTGATTCTATGACAAAGAAATATTCTACATTTCATTTTAAATTCTGTTGTTGTTTTTCCTTCACCTCTCTCCCGCACAACCATCTGGTGCCCTTCTCAATTAAATATTACTCAGCTAGAGGTTCTCAACAGCTGTCTTTGATTTAATCTCATGAAATTCTTTTTTGTTCAGAGAACATTTTCATTGACGTGAAAGTAATTGTTGGAACAACAAAAACCCTTTAAATAGGGTGAGCATTCAGTTTCTGTAGTCCTGATTCAGCAAAGCACTTAAGCATGTGTTTAAGACTGGGAATTTAATGGGACCCAAAGTGCCCACGTCCCAAATGAAATCAAATTAAATGGGATTTGGGCACTTTAACTCCTTTTAGGCTCCTTTGAAAAATCCTAGCCTAAGTGCTCTTCTGAATTGGAGTGTGTATATTCTTAATTTCTGTATCTAGTTGTCTGTATGCATATTTATTCAAGTCAGAAAGTCATTTAGGCCCCAGATCAGCAAGGCACTTAACACATGCCTAATTTTAAAAATGTGAGTAGTTCCACAGCCTTAGACATTTTGCATCCATAACTCTAATTTACAATAGTCTTTCTAATTCTTCTTTTGTTAATACATCCCTCCTTAAGGAAATCCAAAAGAAACCAAGAACTTGCTTTGGTTTCCTCTGAAAAAGCCTGCTAGTTAGCCAGAACAGCACTTTATCTTACATAAGAAATATTAAGAAGAAAAGAAAGCATTTTAACTATTTTTTTTTTTATGATTCAACCCTTTTAATATAGCTCTTCTTAAACAGGATATATGCAGGGCCGGTGGAAGGATGTTTCGCGCCCTAGGCAAAACTTCCACCTTGCGCCCTGTCCCCGTCCCCGAGCCCCCCCCCCGCGGCCCCCCCCCCCCCCGCCCCCCCACCCTGAGGCCCCCCCCCGCGCCCCCCCCCCCCCCCCCCCCTGAGGCCCCCCCCCCGCCCCAGCTCACCCCTGCCCCGCCTCCTCCCCGAGCACGCTGTCACTGCTTCACTTCTCCTGCCTCCCAGGCTTGCGGCACCTAAGCTGATTGGCCTCCCCGCGCTCTACTGCCCCAGCTCCCTCTGCCTAAATGCCAGCGGCGACCGGGGCGGCCGAAGATCCAGCCGCCGCGGTCGCTGCCAATGAAAATGGCGCCCCCCAAATCCTAGTGCCCTAGGTGACTGCCTAGGTCGCCTAAATGGCTGCACCGGCCCTGGATATATGGTAATTGCTTCCTGAATTAACCCAACCTTTTGCATTAACAGACTTCACATTCCATGCCACTCCAAACATTTTGTTCTTCCTTACATGAAAATGTTTCTAATGTGTCTTTAAAGTGCCTTTTCTTCAACTACATTTTATTCTCCCAGTCTAACTGTCCTGGGTATGATAGCAATAACAGTTCATAATGATTTCATTTACTAAACTGTGTATTTTTGTAATACTTAATATTTATTGATATTTGATTTATTTTCTTTACAATATTCTGTAGCCTGTTTCGTGATCCGAGGATCAACATAATTGATTTCTTGTAAGCTTTTCTGGGTTGTGTTTTTGTTTGCTTTTTGCATCACTGTAATAACAGATCAAAACTGAATAATCTCGGTATAATGTTCTGATGACTTCTGATACTCATATTTCTTTGTTGTTTTGAGTTCTGTATGGAGCACATTCTGCTCTCTCTTTCTCAGCTGTGGAGAGCACATTATTCAGCAGAAACTGTGTGGTCACTGGGTAGGGAACGTGGGTTAGGATTTGAGAAGCACTCACAGGGCATATTGGTCCTCTGTAAATGGCAAAATTTTGTGGGCTCTGTCCATGCTCCCACACAGCACGATTTGGGGGCAGGGAAAAGTTGGTCTGGGGAAGGAAAGCTGTGCTACCCACTGAAGCTTTTGATAGACAGATACATTGGCCATCTGTGAAGCAAGGATATGGCAGTAACAGACAACTGTAACCTTAGGGCTGAAGTTAGCAGCGGCATCCTGAGTTATGAGGATTCATTGCTGCTCCCGCTCCCAGAAACCCTCTGTGTCAAGAATGAAAACCAACTCAGAGTTTGTGGTCCACACAGAAAAATGTGACCTTGAAACCTGATTCAAGCTAATTCAAATCCTCAAATTTCATATAATATTTGTCAACTTTATGACCTAAAATGAAATGCAGAGGCCAATTTGCTATCTTACTTTTGGTCAGGATGTCACTGGAAAAAGATTTAAGGCCTAAATTTCAACTGCCTTTGACCCTTGTGTTAGCCACCTGTACAAAGCATTTGCTAAATACTGCTGTTCTGATTTGGTAGCATTTTATACCTGTTTTGCACAGATGGCTAACACAATGCACAGATGTAAATGACTATCAAGGGTGCAAGGTAGGGGAGAAAATAAATAAATAAAGCTGGGAGACCTTTGTCCTCTCTGTTGTTCTCTACTGAAGCACAAAAAACTCCCAAGGATGTTGATTTTCTGTAGTAGTCTGTTAAAAAGATATATTGCACTACAGTCCTGCAGAACAAAGCTGCATTTATCTTATGGGACTGCTTACAGAGATCACTTACCAACAGTATGTCAGCTACAGAAAAACAGTGTAAAAGAGCAGTAGTGGAAAGGAAACATGCATTATCAAGTGAATGGGGCCTAGAATATCTGATAACTCCAACCCCATCTTTCATAAAAATAATTTTGAAGCATGATTTCATTGTACAATGGCAGTCAAATAAAACTCCACCAATTTTCACCTTCTGGGCCAAAGACCATTTCAGAAATGTTACAGGAAGATAGGATTTGCCATACGAGATTAAACCAGTCATCCATTAGGTCCAGTGCCCCATTTCTGCCCAAGCCAATTCTTGCTTCAGAAGAAAGAGAAATGACTGTGCCATATTTGTTCCATAATTCAACAGGCTAGTAATGTGGTGCCATTCTTTCCCTTAGACTGATTATGTTACCAATATCATGTACCAAACCCTACAATAACTACTGTATGTGGATCTCTTTGTAGCAGTATTTCGTACTGCCACTCTGAACCTCACAAAAAAGAAGATTTCCCATGCTCAGTATCTTCCAAGTTTGATACACAGGAATCGCACCTTCATTCCATGGAGTTAAAAACATTTACAAATATTAATAACACTTCTTTTGAGGTAGGTAAATATTATAGGTTAACTGAGGTACAGAGAAGTTACATGATTTATCAAAGATTTCACACGTACTTGGCAACAGAGCTGGGATAGAACAAAGATCTTCCAAAGAGTTGCAGTTCAAGCTTAGTCAGAAGGCCAAGTTTCTCCTCTGTATGGCTTACTATTCCTAAAATAATTAACATGGGTATTAGAAAAGGGAACTCTAGTTTGGACTTAGAATGAGTATTTGTTACAAACGAATGGTTCCAAAAATGTGACAATAGTGATAACATATAAAAAGTAAACCTTTTAGCAAAAGAAAGCATCTGAGTAACCTGGTACTAGAGATAAATGAAATAAGGTACCATTACCATTGTTGTTTGGCTTTCTTGTAAATTCAAAATTATGGACCCATGTTGTATCCTAACATCATCTTCTTCTTAACTGTAGGAAGGTCAGAGATGCAACTGGAGTTGATATCAATATGCGTGTAGGAGTGCATTCTGGAAATGTCCTTTGTGGTGTTATTGGGCTACAGAAGTGGCAGTATGATGTATGGTCACATGATGTTACATTGGCAAACCACATGGAAGCTGGAGGAGTCCCAGGGTAAGGCTTTGTATACATGAACTTTAATACATTTTCTTATCAAATAAATAATATATAGATAATTGATTGCAGACTTTTATGAAGAAATCTTAACCAGGAGTTAGAGCTTCTTATCAATAATATGTTTTAGTTGTTTTCCTGAGGGAAGGTATGATTCAAGCTGATACTTTTTATACGGAAAACCCCAGATTTGTTGCTTTCTACCTGATTTGTGCACATAAGAACTTTTGAAAATGGCACCCTTAATTATTGTATCTTTCATTTACAAAAATCTATATAGGAAAACTGTTGAATTTTTTTGTTTTCAGTTAAAAATAATGCTATACATTAATATTTCTAATGTTCCATAATTTCAGCCGTGTTCACATTACTTCAGTCACTTTGGCACATTTGAATGGAGCATACAAAGTGGAAGAAGGGGATGGAGATGTAAGGGACCCATATCTGAAGGAGCATAATGTTAAAACCTACTTTGTAATCAATCCCAAGGTTAGTAGTACTTGCGTTTATGCTGTCAACCATAGTTCTATTTTTAAAAAGATTATATTCTTTTATTACACACTTGTACACAAAATGTTACTCAGAGAACAATGATTTTGACAATTTTGACAACAATGATAGTGTTGCCAAGAAGTACTATACAAATATTACCTGGATTGGAACAGAAACCTTCTGTTTGATATATACAGTAATGGCCAGATCCTGAGAAGAAATGAACTCTGCAACTCCCATTGGAGCCACGGGGAATTGCATGCTATCAGCACCTCTCAGTTATAGTTAAATGTATGGATATATAGTACCATATAAAAGCATGAGAGAATGCACATATGTTTGCGTGTCTGTGAGCGCACTCGTGTGGTTTACAACAGGATTTAACCATGTACTATATTAAATCATCTATAAATATTCATCTTTTTTTTCCGCTCAGGGAGAAAGGCGAAGTCCTCAGCACCACTTCAGACCCCGGCATACCTTAGATGGAGCTAAAATGAGAGCCTCTGTCCGCATGACCCGGTACCTGGAATCTTGGGGTGCAGCCAAGCCATTTGCACACTTACACCACAGGGACAGCATGACCACTGAAAATGGCAAGATTAGTACCACAGTATGGGCCTATTTATGTCATTTCAAACTATGTAGCTATTTTGAAAGAAAAATTAACTCTTTGGTATTAAATGTTCTATTATTTCCTGAGACAAGATGGGATGAGGTAAAATCTTTTATTGGACCAAATTCTATTAGTGAAAAAGACAAGATTTTGAACTTAGATGGACCTCTTCTTCAGGTAACGTGGTCCAATAAAATATATTACCTACCCACCTTGTCTCTCTAATATGCTGGGACAGACACAAGAACAAGAACAGTGCAAAAAACTACTATTTCCTGTTTAAAAAAAAACGTATGCATCTGTATTTTGTTTCTCTTTTGAGATCCAGTTTTAAAGGCCAGATCCAGTGCCCACTGAAGTCAATGAGAGTCTTTCCATTGACTTAATGGGCTTTGGATCAGATTTGAAAGGGCCAAATTCTACTATCAGTGCAAGTCTGAAATCCCACTGAAATCAACAGGAATGTGTGTGCACATTGGAGAGCGAACTTGGGCCTTCTAGGCCTATGGACTCAACCCCAGGGTATAGTGTGGTTACTTTGCACCACCGTGCAGGCAGTTTCTGGATTAAAAGCCAGTGCTAGACAGCCACAGGAGAACACCAGTATAGAGAGATTCTCTGAGAGGTATATTCTCTCACTGCAGTATAGGCATAGTTGGGGAAAAGGCAGCATGGCCAGGGCTTTCCTGTGCCCTTCAACTGCTCTAAGTTATCCTGGAGTACACAAGTCAGCAGCATCTGCCTTTCCAAGCTTCATTGTGGGCTCCTCAACCATAGATGAGGATTTGGGTCAATAGTTCTATAGCACACCATTAAATTCTGCACCCTTATTAGATAAGAGATTTTTTTTCTGATCATTCAGTCCCAATGTCTCTGTTATTACTGCACATCACTATCATCTACTACTGAAAAAGCAAAAAAAAATAAGAAAAAAAGGAAATTCTGGTTGTACTCAACATTTGAATTCAATCCCATATTCCTTGCACCAAGAATGAAGGGTTGAACCCTGTAACTTCTCATTAACTCAAGATTTTTGATCAGTAAGTTCAGTACATCAAAGCAAAAATATAAAGTTAATGCAACCAGGGCCGGCTCCAGCTTTTTTGCCGCCCCAAGCGGCGAAGGGAAAAAAAAAAAACGATTGAGGTGCCGCCGAAGAGGAAGAGAGGGAGTGAAGGACCCACCGCCGAATTGCCGCCGAAGACCCGGATTTGCCGCCCCAATAACGGACGGAGTGCCGCCCCTTTCTATTGGCCACCCCAGGCACCTGCTTCCTTCGCTGGTGCCTGGAGCCGGCCCTGAATGCAACATGTTAACCATAAAAAGCATGAAACTAATATTTAGTCACAAAATAATGGTTGCTGTCAGCAATCATCGTCATTTTAAAATAATGGTCATAATCTATATTTGGGAACCTAATCAGATGTTACTTAATTTTCAAAGGCACTGAATAACCCTAGCTCCCATTGGAAGCAATGGGAATTTTGGCATTGATTTCAGTGGGATCATGATTAGGTTCCGAAGTAGTAAAACTTATAGGGAAAAAGCTTTTTGGATCCAACCAAATCATATTAACAAATTAATATTTACATTGAAGCTTGTTGCCTAATCATATTTTCCAAATCATTCCCCTTTTCTGCTTCATTGAAACTTATTATGTGAAAAGGCTTCTACTTATTAACACCCGTTTGAAAACTTCATATATTGATCTGGTAACAGATTAATTAGCACTAATGTATTTGCAGAGTTTTCTTCTTGACAAATTTTGCATCACTATAGTCTAACAACTATTTTCAACATGAGGAATATTTTCAGAATGTTCTACATTTAATACAGGTCCCCCCCCCCCTTTTTTTTTAGGATGTGCCAATGGGTCAGTATCATTTCCAGCGTTGCAGAGAAAGGTATGTATAAATTTATTCACATAAAGTACCATAGATACAGCACTTTTACCACTAAGAGCCATTTTTTCCCAAAATATGATTTTTAGAGCAAGTCCTTCCAACAAAGAGATTGGATGTAAAACTAGATATATTTTAAAGTGGTGCTTATTAATTATGGATGCACATCTGCCAACAAACAGCATTAACCCTATAGAAAGTTGCATTGAAGTACAGTGTGGATCATTTGAAAGTGAAGCTGCCTCATTGTCCCCTAGTGGGGGTGCTGGTAAGGGTTTTTTCAATTGACAATTAGTTTTTTGAGTGTTACTTACTTCATAAAGTATCTTCAGAAAATATTATTGTGGTTCAAGTGCTGGTTTGTGTCATATTCTGTGTTACTGCCGGACAAATGATTATAAATTCACATGATAAAGTTCATCTTGTCATTTTTCATGGCTGAACTTTCCGTTAGTAGGAAAGATTGAGAAGAAATGGATGTAGGTGAACTGAAAAAGTTCTTTTAAAAAAGAAAGGAGTATGGCTGTTTTTTTTTAAATAAAATTAGCATGGTATTGCAAGAAAATTAGAGCTGTATTTCATCTTTTTAAGAACCTGAGAAAGCTAAACTGTAAATAACATATTTTCTTCATTGCTATAAGTGATATCACAAGTACCATAAATTGTTTTAAAAGAACCATTCCATTCAAAACTAACATTTTCATTCCCTTTGCCTAAGGTGGTAATTCATCCTATCTGTGGTCTCTCTTTATTCTCTTCCAATGTCCCTGCCCTGCATATATATCGTACGTTATCCAAAGGTTGACAGGAAGCCAGGTAGTCCTATTCAACAGCAGTTCTGGATCCCATAGGAAGACCAACCTTTCGCTGATCCTACGAGACCTGACAAACACATCCTGGCTTTAAGGCTATAGTAGATTAGTTATGTTTCAATTTGCACAGAATGTGAAAATCGTGTATGTCAGCACTGTAGTGAAAGAGTGAACCATTTTATTGTGGTATTTTCAAAGAATGAAATTCTTTCAAATGCTGGAAATGCTTTTGTTTTCTTATTCTTTAATTGTACTCTAAAATAGACTCCAAAGGTTCAACAAAAAATGATGATTGTATAACTTGGCCTGAAAATATAATATAGCTTATGGCCAAGATTTTCACAAATAGGAACCTAAAATCAGGCTCCTATATCCATATTAAGGCACTTGAATAAGTAGTGATTCTCAAAAGAGCTGATCACCCAACCACTCCCAGTGAGGTCAAAGGGAACAGTTAGGTGAGTGCTCAGCTCTTTTGAAATCCCATCTTCTTAGTTATTTGCTAGATAGGGTTAGATAAGATTGGACAAGTGTCTGTTGTTATCCTGGACTACTTGTAAGAAATAGGTGATAGACACTTGACACATACCTAATAGTCATGAAATCAGTGATACATTTCAATAGTCTTGAAATCAGTTGCATTCAGTGGAAAAGTAATAGGGTTCTATATAAACTACTCTACGAACCTACGCTATCTTATCCATTGAACCATCCTGTAGATCCTCAGTTATTAAGAACTAATCCAAAAGTCATGGCTCAGAAGGAGGAAGGGCTTGAGTTAACCTTGCCAAAATTCAAATCTGTGAGTTATCATAAACTCTAGGAGTTCAGGTAGTTCAAATCTGAGGTACTACCTATATCTTAAATTTTGGATATTAATCTTGAAAGGATGGAGAGAAAATCTGGAGATATTTGAGATGCTCCAGGTTTTAGGAGAGCACAACTTCTGAAGTGAACAACAAGTGAAACCTGGTGTAACAGAAGAGAGTCCCATACATGCAGACATTATGTCCATTCCATGCCCAGCTAACTTAAAATAAAATGAACCTTTTTGTTCATTATAGTAGTTTTAGAGACTATATAAAGAGAAACCTGATATATATTTGAAAATAAAGTTTTGAAAACGATTATTTCCAAACCCGCTACTGGAAAGTTCTAGATCCTCTATTCAGGCCATAAAAAAGTGTTCCTATGAATGTGACTGGCATGTTCTTACGTATTCACACAACGCAGACAAATATTACCAAAAATAGCTGCAGCAAATATGGATATTTTTAAGGAGCTGAGAATATGAAATTCTTTTTTATAAATTCATTACATTACCAAGGTGAGCACTTTCCTTTAACTGAAATTTCCTCAACTCTAATTTTTTGCAAGTGTGTTTTGTTTTATTTTTAAAGCACCACCTTATATTTTGCTTTTAGATAGTATGTTCTTTGTGGGATGGATTGTCATAGAATCATAGGGTTAGAAGGGACTGCAAGGGTCATCTAGCCTAAACCCCGGCCAAGATACAAGATTTGTTGTGTCTAAACTATCCAAGACAGGTGGCTATCCAGCCTCCTTTTAAAAACCTCCAGTGAAGAAACTTCCATGGCCTCAGGAGACAGTCTGTTCCATTGTCCTACTCTTAGGAAGTTTTCCTGAAATTTAATCTAAATCTGCTATGCTGTAGTTTGAACCCACTGCCTCTTGTCCTGCCCTCTGTGGCAAAAGAGAACAACTTTCCTGCACCTTTTTTATAGTAGCCTTTCAAGTAGCTGAAGACAGCTATCATATCCCTTCTTAATCTCCTCTTTTCCAAACTAAACATACCCTGTTCCTTCAGCCTTTGCTCATATGGCTTGCATTCCATCCCTTTGATCGTCTTTGTTGCTCACCTCTAAATTCTTTCCATTTTATCTACATCCTTTCTAAACATTGATGACCAAAATTGGATGCAGTACTCCAGCTGAGGCCTAACCAGCGCTGAGTAGAGTGGTACTATCACCTCCTGTGACTTGCATGCTGTGCCTCTGTTAATGCAACTTTTTTTTTGCAATAGCATCACATTGCTGACTCATGTTGAGGTTGTGATCCATCACAACTCCCAGATCCTTCTCAGCAGTGCTGCTGTCAAGCCAGTTTTCTCCCATTTTGTATTTGTACATTTGGTTTTACTTCCCTAACTGTAGCACCTTTCATTTGTCTTTGTTGAATTTCATTTTGGTGACTATAGCCCAGTTTTCCAATCAAGATCCAATGATAATATCTCATCTTTTTTCATTACAGAACAAAATCACAGAAGAAAAGATTTGAAGAAGAATTGAACGAGAGGATGATTCAGGCCATTGATGGAATCAATGCTCAAAAGTATATTTACATCTCATATTCACATTCTTCTACAACTGATGGTAGAGTCTGCTGCCTTTCCTTACATAGATGCACAAAACCCAAAAAGCAGTGGCGCGTCCACCATTCCACATCAGAAAGTAGAATAGGCCACTCAGAGAGACATTACGCTCCCTGCAGGCTAAGGAACAGCACTATGCAGCAACTTTTTCAAGGGCATTGTTCTAATAGCTGCTGCACTTGTGATTCATACACTGGGGGAAGATTCCGTTTGCACCTTGAAGTTCCTCTGCTCAAAACTTGATTCCTTAGGCCTTCTACAGGAATCCACGTTTTGGCCCTAAGTCCCCATGTCTACGACACCTCTCCACATCCTCCTAAGAATTGGTACAAAGCCTTATATACAACTGGGAAATTAAGTGTAGTTATATCCTAAATTGATGGGACTGCTAGTGAAATATTTGGGTTTGTTCTTTTATTTTCTGATTTCATAGATAAGTGCACCTTACATTAGTAATTGAAAAGACAGAGGAGGGGTAAAGAGAAAGAACAAAGGAACTTAGTAATAAGGAGTGAAAATAGAAATAATTAATGATCAGGGGTAACAACAGATGGGGATAAACATGGAAAAAGAGAATAAAGCATTATGCTCCTGTGGCTGTATTCCATGTCTACTTGCTCTGGCTCAGTACAGTCATCTGTCACAGTAGATGAGTAAGTGAGATGAAGAAATAATAACCAGGACTTTCTGACACCGAAATCAGAGTGACAGAAGCAGCTCCACAGAACTAGAAGTGGCTCTTTTGCCACCTTTGATAATTATTGTTTCAGTTGGTCCATTGATTCATTAGAGCATAATGTAGCTAGTCTGCACACGTAAATTGTTCTCAGAGGCAGAGAGGCACACATTGAGTATATGTCCTTGGAGGAACTGGAGGTGACAGTTATTGATGATATCAGATCCTATTAGTGAACAGATAAGAGCAAGCTCAATACTTCTCTAACTGAAGGGTACAGGCTCCTTTAAATATTAACTATCACTTCAGGGTGAAATAGGGGGATGTATTTGCAAAAATTTGGTTAGTAGTTATGAATTGTATTCTCCATTGCAGGTGTCCAATATTTGCTCAGTTGAATAAGTTGTATACTGCACCTAATTGCTAGAAACTCAAGGACCACACTTAATTTTCATGTGTAACAATCCCATCAGGTTGTCTGTAGTTTTAAGAAAACAATTTTGAGTAAGTTCTCAATGGAAGTGTATGTTGACAGTCATGTCACACACAAATAACAAAATGATTGGAAGCAAGTCCTCAGATAGACAAATAGGTTTGTTTACACTGTTAGTCTAAGAATGGGTTACAAGACGCAATCCATACAGCTTTAGTATGTTTTAAAGTACATGGGTTCTAAAAAGCGACACTGCAAAATGGCATTGTGTGGTTCAATTATGTGTTATTTATCAATGATTTCCATAACAAATGTTCTTAGTTTACATGTAAAAACTTGCCAATCCTGCAGTCTTAACCTATGATCAGAGATCTAAGCTGAGTTCTTTCCTTCTCATACATAATTATTAGTAAAAGCTACATCCAACAACTACATGTAGACAACAATAAAATTGAAAAGTCAAGTGCTCAAAACTAAGAAATATCAAAAATATGGCTGACTGTGCATATGAATTAACATAGTAATAATTACATGTTCACATATTTTTACAGTAGGAACCCTACCTCATTCAATGCACAGGATTGACTGCTCTCAGGATGAATCAGGACTGTATCTTGAATGAGACTGTTGTTTGTAGGACCCCCTTCCTCATATGGAGGGCTACAGGTTTGTCATGATGCAGAAAAAGCCATGGGTACCGTGATTTCTCTGCGACTTCTCTGTCTATGACTTCCTCCAGGAAGGCTCTAGGTGGGTCACGAGCCCACTGCAGAGGTGATGCCCCGGGGGAGTGTGTGTTGGAGAGCAAGAACCTATCCCAAAATGGCAGCTTCTGTGTCCCACAGGGCCAGGCCCAGCTCCCCTCTCTGGACATTGCAACTTGGGACACAGGATCACAGCCGTACTCATTCAAATTTGGCCCGGCTGCCTCCCGGTCATGACCTGCCATTGCTTGTGCCCAGGGTAAGTGCACGGTGGGCTTGCTCTCAACCCCCACACTCTTCCCCAAGGGACACAGAAGGCCGGAGTGAGTACAGGGTGGGCTTGCTTGCCAGCCTGCCAAACCCATCCTCTTCACTAAACAGGATTAGGATTGTGGTACCGGGGGTGGGGAGGGTGCTGCTGCAAGTGTTTGGTGCTCCCTCACTTGTCAGGACATTTTTTATCAAAAATCATAGATCATAACTTCTACTAAATTTACTATGACTGCTCTATCATTTTTGATAAAATATGCCCTGATATTACAGAAGATAGTGTGTAGTGAGTGAGGCAGTGATTTCAGGAAGAGAAAGGGTAGCCTTATGGTTAAAGAAATTGAATTTTGCCATGGAGAATTGGGTTCTCTCCTGTGGAGTTTCTGTGTGATTCTGGGCAAGTCACTTAAACCAAAATGTTCACAATTGGCCACTTAACTGTGAAGCACTCAGATATGTTGATGAAAGCTTC
Source organism: Terrapene triunguis (assembly GCF_002925995.2). NCBI lineage: Eukaryota > Metazoa > Chordata > Testudines > Emydidae > Terrapene > Terrapene triunguis. Next base: position 3,296,655 of record NW_020664931.1, read on the forward strand.
TATGAGGTAATGAATAATGTTGTATTCAGAAGGCCTGGGGCCACACATTGAATAAGAAGGGGGGGAAGTTGAATTACCATCTCTTCACTGATGGACAACCTTAATTCTGGAATTTCCTAACTTTTGAGTGCTTGGCTTTGCAACTTTAATAATGTTTTTTTAATGTAAGATTTTTTCATATAATTTCCTATTTTTAAAAAAAATCAGAACAAACAAAAATTCATCATGTGGAACCTGATTGGCCACTAGCTTAGGTAATCAGCAGGGTCTAATCTTTTAAATACACAGCACAAACCATTTGCACTCTGTTACCAGATTAACTGATACCAGTAGTAGGCTGCATATGTTACTCCTGAGGGCGTTCTGCGCCAAAAAATTAAAAAATCTCCACACAATATTTTAAAATTCTGCAAATTTTATTTGTCAAATAAATGTGGAGTCTTCAGCATGGCACTGGGGAGCACAGGCCACTGTCTGCACAGAGGTGGGAGATCACTGTGCAGTTCCCCCCCCCCGGGACACAGACTCAGCAGTGATGCTGCACACAACCCTGACACAGCACAAGGACCGGATCTCCCCCAGAAACACTCCTGGGCCTTGCCCCTCCATGCCAGGTGCACCAGGTGTGGGCAGGCAGGATGCAAGTGTATGTGGGGGGCGGGATCCAGGTGTGGGTTGAGAGGGTTCTGTGTGCGGCAATCTGGGTACAGGCGGCTTAGTGGGGTGTCTAGTTGCAGGGGGATCTGGTTGTACAGGGGCTTGTTGGGGGGTTCTGAATGCAATAGTAATGGGACTCTGCAATGGGGTCCAGGTGAAGGTGGTTGGGGCTCAGTGGGGGGGTCTGGGTGTGGGGGGGATAGAGCTTGGCAGGTGGGTCTCAGTGTGGGGGAATCAGTGGGTGGGTCTAGACGCTGGGGGAGTGGGGCTCAGTGGGGTGGAGATCCAGGTGCAGCTGGTTGGGGCTCGGTGGTGTGGGGATCCGGGTGCGGGTGGCTTGTCAGGGTGGTCCAGGTGCAGGGGGAGTGAGGCTCATCGGGAGGGTTCTGAGTGTGTGGTGGGGTGAGGCTCGGCAGGAGGGTCTGGGTTTGAAGGGGACTAGATGCATGGGGGTTGGGCAGATGAGGGAGCAGCTCCCTGAACAGGGATCCCTCTCCCTGCAGCTGAGGATTGATGGGTGCAGAAAGCATGGGGGGATAGTTTTCAGAGTTTCCTGCAGCTATGGGAGAAATCTGGGGGTAGGTCTGACTCAGCCCCGGATAATGTGCAGGGGAAGAGGAAGTCCCGTCCTCTCCAGCCCAGCCGGGACTAGCAACTGAACCCAGTGCAGGGTAGGAGCCACCAGCTGGGTCTTCCCCAGTCCCCCTTCCTGCATCACAGTGATTTACCTCTCTGCCAGCTGCCCTGGGCATCCGAAACATACTACTGGGGATGGGTGCATAACCACTCTTCTGACTTCCCTTTGCTTCCCCGTCAGAAAGTCATTTTTCTCTGGGGAAGCAAAGAAATCTGCAGGAGGCATAAATTCTGCACATTAGATCAGGCATTGGTGGGACTTTAGACATTCACTGTGCCAGATAGTTTCAGAGCTATTTGCTGGGAGCAGAAGAGTGCAGAGCCTGAGAACTCCTGGTCTGAATTCTAGTTTCTGGAAGGTAGTGTACTTAAGTTATTAGAGACGTTTCTGCTCCCATTTACCATACGCTTGTGTCTATCTTCCTTAACTCTTGTCCTCCCTCCCCCACCCGCATCTGCTTCTCTCTGCCCCGACCCCAGCTTCTCTTCCTCTGCTCCAGTTCTCCATCCCTAATTATTCCCCAGACTCCTCCCTTTCCTGGACAGTAACTCCTCGTTTAACATTGCAGTTACATTCTTGAAAAATGTGACTTTAAGCTAATCTAATTTTCCCATAAGAATTAATGTAAAGAGGGGGGGGGAGGTAGGTTCCAGGGAATTTTTTTTTGCCAGACTATATACATATACAGTATAAGTTTTAAACAATGTAATATTGTACTCAGCAATGATGATTGTGAAGCTTGGTTGAGGTGGTGGAGTCAGAGGGTGAAAGAGGGCGGATCGTCTGGCTGCTCCTCTTGCTGTTCTTTCCAAGGTGCTGGGGGGGGGTGTGCTCAAACCCCCGGCTCTGCCCCAGGCCCACCCCCACTCTCCCCCCCGAGTGTGCTGTATCCTTGATCATCCCCCCTCCCCCCCTTTCAATCTCCTGAACTCCACGAAACAGCTAATTGCTGCAGGCAGGAGGCACGGGGAGGGAGGAGAGAGTTGCTAACAAACATACCAGAAATCAGCCATCTTCCACATGGGGAGTCTGATAGGCCAACATCCCTTCCAGCTGCTGAGCAAGAGTTGGAGCATTTTCTTGGACAGAAGGTCCTATCCATTTGCTGAATCAAAAGAAAAACCCTGACTCTGTTTGAACTCAGCCTTTTATACCAAAAGTCCTGCTTTGTCCCTGAGCCTACTGAAAACAGATACAACCAGTCCCTCCCCTTATTCGCAGGAGGTCAGATTCAAAGGCTGGAAATCTACAGAGCATTTTGCAGAAATCACTCCCTAGTGATTCCAGATTCTGCACAACCTCCCCACACACACAGTGAGCCAGGAACACACAAATACACATCACCTGTATTGATACAAAGAGCTATGCATATTTCTACAGCTCATACTGCCTGGCCCATCTCAATCTAATGACTTTTTGAGGTTTTCATACTTTAAACATAAAATACATTAATACAATATGGACCCCAAATACTGCTAGTGGTTGCAATATCTGTCACATCTGACACAAAAGCAGCTCAGTGAAGCAATTGTGGGGAAAGTCCTTGAATGGAATATGCTCAGTGACTCCGCTCTGCAGGCATGGCATATGCACAGCCTGGTCGGCATGCAGGAATTGTGAGACCATGGAGCATGCTCAGTACGGACAGAATATTCAGAAAATTTAACTGCCAAACTTTAACAGGTCAGATGTGAACTGAGCATATGTGAAAATAAGATTTTTCAAAGGCCAGACTTGGCCAAATGTAAGCATATTTTCCACAGGAGCAGCAAAAGGCACATTTCTGACACCAGTGCCAAATTTCAAGTCCCAGTTCCAAAGCAATCAAAAATCTTTTTAAAAAAAAATCTTGCAATCAATTTGTTAACAAAGGCAAAACAATTTATTTTTCCCTAATCCCTAGTTTGGCAAAGTTATAAACTATAGCAAATAGGGTCTTATAATGGGAAATATCAGGCAACTTTCACTATAGATAGTGTTAGCTGCTTCACCCAAAATATAGTTTCTGCAGGCCAGATAGGGCCTTAGTTACTGCCGTGTGTGGGATTACACAGGTGTAAATGGTTTCATCTGCCTGTCATAGGGCATGGGTGGGAGGGATAGCTCAGTAGTTTGAGTATTAGCTTGCTAAACCCAGGGTTGTAAATTCAATCCTTGAGGGAGCCATTTAGGGATCTGGGACAAAAATCTGTCTGGGGATTGGTCCTGCTTTGAGCAGGCAGTTGGAGTAGATGACCTCCTGAGGTCCCTTCCAACCCTGATATTCTATGATAAAGCTACATTTTAGTCACGAGTATTTTTAGTAAAAGTCATGGACCGGTCACGAGCAGTAAACAAAAATTCAGGGCCCATGACTTCTACTATATAGCCCTAAATCTTGCAGGGGGCAGACCAGGGGTGCCACAGGTGCTGGGGGGGGGAGGGGGTTGGCAGGCTTCCTACCTGTCTCTGCACCTCCCTGGAAGTGGTGACATCTCCCTCGCTCAGCTCCTAGGCAGAGGTGTGGCTAGGCAGCTCTGTGCACTGCCTCTGCCCCGAGCGCCAGCTCCCACTGGCTGGGAATTGTGGCCTGTGAGAGCTGCAGGGGCGGTGCCTGCAGGCAGAGGCAGCGCACAGAGCTTCTTGGCCATGCCTCCGCCTAGGAGCTGAGTGAGGGGGATGTTGCCGCTTTCGGGGAGCCCCCCCGAGGTAAGCGCTGCCCAGAGCCCACTTCACCTCATCCCATGCCCCAACCCCCTGCCTCCTCCCACACCAAAACTCTTGCTGCTGCTGGGGAAGGAGGGACGCAGTGCAAAAGTCATGGACAAACTCACAGCCTTAATCATAGACACTGTCATGCTGTCAGGAGTGTCACGATCGTAAGTGGCAACCTCAGGGAAGACTGTCAAGAATCAGGGCAGAGACCCCAAGCTGGTTGTATGTTCTATAATTACATTTCATCAACCCAGTAAGAAGTATGAACTCCTACAGCACTATAACAAGTCTTACCTTGGAGTCACAGACAGTCCCCTTGGGCATTCCAGTCTATCTTGTCACCTGGGCAATCTGGATTTAGTGTAGGTGGTTGCTATACACCAAAGATCACAAAGTATGCAGGTTATTCCCAGTCCCAAAGGACCAGTCACTTACCTTAGGTCAATTTGTACCTTAGATCTCACATCAAAAACAACACTTGTAGCCAACCCTATAGTAAACTAAGGATTTATTAACTAAGAAAAGAAATTAGAGAGTTATTACAAGGCAAACATATATACACAAATAAGCTACAGTCTATGGTTTTCAAAGGTGACAGAGTTGTAGTAATCTGTCACCTTTGAATGTCTTTTATTGCTAACCCAGGTTGACCCTGGAGATCTCTACTTCTGTTTCATAGCTCCAGCTCTGTGAGAGTCCAAACAGCAAAAGAGATTAAAAATATTCTTGTCAGCTATTTTTATTTCCTTCTTTCAGAATTCAAGCTGATGAGACGAGCCATTTTTCACATAGCCTTTTCATGAATGTAAGGGGCAATTAACAAAATCTTTGTATTGTGATGTTCCACAATGGCCCATTTAGTTTTGATAGTCCTTTTTGATGGGCAGGAAACAATCCTTCCTGACTAGGTTCAGTTTCCAAGCAAACAATTTGTACAGTTACAAAGCAAAAACTTAAATATTATCTTATAGCATGTGATAAAGAAATTATCACTAAAGAAACACTAAACACACTGTTATAAGTCCGATACCCACCTTAACCATACGAACACACAGCTGAAACAGACTGGTTTCCAGCAATGAAAGAGCTGGCACCTGGTCAGCCAGCTTCACAGATACCACAGAAGCTGGAGCCCCCCAAAAAATCTAAGTTCCAGTGGAACTTGGTTAACAGTTCAGTTGATTTATTTATTTTTGTTTGGTTTATAACTAAAAGAATAAGAACTTTGGCATACTTTAAACATGTAATGACCAAAAAAAAAAAGAAAATCAGGGCCCCCACAATCTGGCAATAATCCACCAGAGATAACTATCATATCCAAAAAAAATACCGTCAGTACTCTGCCATAGCCACAAATACCAGCCCTCATCATACCTCTCCCTCCTCAAAACACTGGGAGTTGGGCCTTGCAGTATGCCCTGCATGGCATCAGGTGCAGGCTTTTTCAGACCACTATGAGGAATGAATTCCAAAGCTAATTAAATAATATGTTGCCATCCTTCTTTTCTACTGAGGGGACTCCAGCTCACGCACCTCTGCTGACCACAGCAGTATAGCACAGGGGAAGAGACAGTCTCTCAGGCAAACATATTCAGGTGTTTGGGGCTTTATAGGTCAAAATCAATACCTTAAACTTCACCCAGAGCCTACAAGCAGCCAGTGAATATCCTGTTATTTTACTACATCTACCCCAGATTCAGTTTCTTAATTATTTTAAGATGAATGCTCATGTAGGATGCATTGTGGTAGTATCAGTGTAATCACAAAGGCCCAGATTCTCCAGGGTAATTAGGTGCCCAACTACCTTTGAGCATTTTGACTAAGGTGACCAAAGCATGTATTGCAGTAGCAAGCTCCCCACCCAAAAGAATCATTTGCAATCTGTAGGCCAGAAAAAGAAGGAAAAAAGCCTGTTGCTGATGCATTTGAAGAAAGAGATTCCAGTTCACTTAATCTTAGATGGCATGGCTTTGTAGGACTAACAGGAGTGGCAGTAAAAACTTATTTTTATTGTTAATGTCATCAGATGTATGCAGGGATGAAAGTAATACTAAATCCTTACCGGTACGGAGGCCGGCTCTGGGCCCCCAGAAGGGGCAGGGCCTTGGGTAGAAGGGGTGGGGCTGGGGGTCAGCCTTCCCCAGCCAGCCCATCCGCACTGCCTGGCCCATGCAGCCCAGGGCTCCAGCGGCGATTTAAAAGGGACCGGGGCTCCGGCCACTGCCGGCAACCCTGAGAGTAGGGCAAAAGGGGCAGCAACGTTAAAGCGCTGCCGCAGCAGCAGAGCTTTAACATCGGCTGGGTACGGGCTGGTACCGGCTTCTTACCGGTACGCCGTACTGGCCCATTTTCACCCCTGGATATATGTGTGACTCTAGATACCCACAAGGAACAGATTGGTTGAATAAGAAGGTGCACTTTTTCCAGAGTCACTTTTCAGAGAAACAACATTTAAAGATAATGATGAAGGCACTGCCTGCTCACACTACTCTGAATTCACCTTTCCTAAATGCTTCTACCAACTGTAGTAATTGGACAATTTGATAAATGCATCTTAGTTAATAAGTTGCTTTGTTTTGCTTTCCATGAAAATTACCTTCACCTTGCTCTTTCCTGTAATTTCATTTAAGATGATAATGCACTCCGGGTAACGTTTGTAACTAAAATGTGCTTCTAAATCTATAATGGGTCTGTAATGTTAGGAAAATTGTTTATGCTGCAAATTCTCAATTAACACCCATTAATCAGGGACCAAGAGGACTAGCCCCATTATAATCAAATAGCTGAGTGGCACTAATAAAAAAAGAATATTTTGCCCACTGAAGTGTTTTAATAAGATTTTTCTTCCATCTTCCATAGATTGTTTTCAGTAGGAAGTAGAATGACCCTAAATCTCTCAGCTCTCATACTATAATAATGTGTAATACCCATATAGTGCCTTTCATCGTGAAGATTCCCAAGTCACATTACAACAGCGTATTTAACTAAAATACAACAATGTATGTTTATGTAACATTAATGTTACTGTCTAAAGACTCAAAAGATAGTCAGTAAAAGGGCTAATTAATGAAATCCTGGCCCCATTAAATTAATAGTTTTGCCAGACCCCTCTCCTCAGCATTCCCTACTGGATAGCTTAGGTGGCTCCCTGCTCAGCATGCTGGCTTCTGCAAATCCCATTCTTAAGCACCTAACTCTCCTTGTGCTTTATATAGAGACCCTGGGTGCCTAACTCAGCGCTGAGGATTCCAGTGGGCGGCAGGGGGCCTAACGTTAGGTGTTGCAAATCTGAGCACATGCTCAGAACTGAGCTCTTTTAACATTTTTTTTTATTTACAGATTAGCAGACTAGTCCTCATTAAGTCTAGCCAGTTGGAAAGAGTCAAAATTAAATTATGCCTTAATTTTTAAAAAAAAATAAAAACCTCCCATTGAATTGAATGTGGACTTTCAGAGATAGACCTCTTCATTTTGAAATGGTGCTACTTCAATAATCTATTAGCTAGAATGTTCATTACTTTTACACATAGCTACAAAAACATATTGTGCAACCTCACTGCAACTTTTTACATTTTTACATATTTTGGTCTGTAAGTAGGAAATGATGCTTTGATAACTAATAAAAGGTCTGTGTGAAAGAGGTTCAAATTCATCAGATGAATGTATCTCAAACACAGAATCATCCCACTCCCTTTTTAATGACTTTTTTCACCTTTGCACATGGTGTAAAGCATTCATTAAATGGCATGGTTGTGTGTTGTGACATGCCAGTCACTGTACGTTATGTTGGACAGAATCACCTCAAGTTCTGCCCCATGTCCCAGGTATAAACATCTGTGGAATGGATCATTATTATAGAAGATAGAGTGAAGAACCAGCAGCAAAGCCATTTACATTAAGCACTTTATAATGCAACTCTCCCTCTTGAATGTTTTCATGAACCATCCACGTACAGCCCATTCATTAAAATATCAGTTTTGTGTGTGTGTTAGATATACAAACCAAGTGGAAGGGTGGAACTACATGATCATCTGTTGCAGTCAATATGATTTACTTTATCCATTCTGAAGCACAATAACTGACTTTCTTCAAAATACATAAACTGACATCTTACTTTGCGTTGTTATTTGCAGTGTTCTTATAGCCGTGTTGGTCCCAGGATATCAGAGAGACAAGGTGGATGAGGTAATATCTTTTATTGAAGCAATTTCTGTAGGTGAAAGCAGGGGTTCTGGAACAATTTGTATAGTGTGGGTGCTGAGAGCCATTAAACCAAACTGTAAAACCTGTATATAATGAAAACTTCTTCAAGTCAGGGGGTGCTGCAGCACCCCCCGCAACCATAGTTCCAGCACCTATGGGTGAAAGAGACAAGCTTTTAAGCTACACAGAGCTCTTCTTAAGGTCTGGGAAAGGTACTCAGAGTGTCACTAAAAAATTGCAACCCATACTCCTTGGGGACCACATCCTGAAAGAAATCTTACCCAAATCCCCTTTTCTGACTTTCGAACAACCCCCCAACCTCGCCAAGCTTATCATCAGAAGCAAGCTTCCCACAGACCAGAATATCCCCAACTCAAAGTGGCACCAGACCTTGCCAGAACAACAGATGCAAAACCTGTAGACATATCTCAACCAACTACCATGATCAATACTCCCAGCAACACACCTTTCAAAATCCATCGATCCTACACATGCCTAACACACGTATCTCATCCAGTGCACTAAATGCCCCAATAACTATGTGAGTGAAACCAGACAATCACTATGCTCTCCAATCAACTCACGCAGAAAAATGATGAAAGACAAAAACACATATCACCTGTGGGCAAACACTTTTCACAAAATGATCACTCCATATCTGAACTCTCAGTCCATGTCCTCAAAGGAAACCTGCACAACACCTTCAAAAGACGAGTGTGAGAACTTAAATTCATAACTGTACTAGACACTACAAATCATAGTCTTAATAAAGACACTGGATTTATGGCTTATTACAACAATCTGTAACCCACTAATCCCCATTTTTGGCCTATGACTGCAGAGGCCACTTTACCTTGAATGTCAAGTATCAGGGGGTAGCCATGTTAGTCTGTATCCACAAAAACAACGAGGCACCTTAAAGACTAATAGATTTATTTGGGCATAAGCTTTCGTGGGTAAAAAACCCACTTCTTCAGATGCATGGAGTGAAAATTACAGATGCAGGCATTATTATACTGACACATGAAGAGAAGGGAAACAAGTGGAAAACCAGTGTTGACAGGGCCAATTCAATCAGGGTGGATGTGGTCCACTCCAATAATTGATGAACAGGTGTCAATGCCAGGAAAGAAAAAGTTGCTTCTGCAGCGAGCCAGCCACTCCCAGTTCCTATTCAAGCCCAAATTAATGGTGTTAAATTTGCAAATGAATTTTAGTTCTGCAGTTTCTCTTTGAAGTCTGTTTTTGAAGTTTTTTTGTTCAAGTATGGCTACTTTTAAATCTGTTATAAAATGTCCAGGGAGATTGAAGTCTTCTCCTACTGGCTTTTGTATTTTACTATTCCTGATGTCCGATTTGTGTCCATTTATTCTTAATGCCCAAATAAATCTGTTAGTCTTTAAGGTGCCACCAGACTCCTCATCGTTTTTACCTTGAATGCTGTCTCACAATATGTGTCATCCATTGATGCTAAACAATCTATTCCACCTAATCTTTAGCTGTGACACTTTGAGTACCTACTAGACCTAAATAAGAGCTCTGTAGCTCAAAAGCATATCTTTCCCACCAACAGAAGTTTCTCCAATAGAAGATATTACCTCATCCACCTTGTTTTTCTTAGTTTACAGCTTTTCAATGATAGAAAAAACAGGACTAATATGTTTTGATGCCCTTTATAATGTTTTGTGTATTTCTTGATTCTTTCAGGCAATGGCTTAAATCTGAAGACATTCAAAGAATATCACTACTTTTCTATAACAAAACTCTGGAAAAAGAAGTAAGTTGTTTTCACCTCAGAACTAATTATTTCTGTATTTTAATTTAAATATTCAAGTCACAAAAGACATTTGCTAGGCAGTTAACATGTTTAGTTTTTAAAATGCTAACACTTATCACCAGCTTTTTTTACATTTATATTGGGCTAGGAAAAAAATAATGCAGCCTGTAAAAGTTACCAAACTTAATAAACGACACCTCTACCTCGATATAACACTGTCCTTGGGAGCCAAAAAATCTTACCGTGTTATAGGTGAAACCGCGTTATATCGAACTTGCTTTGATCCAGCAGAGTGCGCAGCCCTGCCCCCCCGGAGCACTGCTTTACCGCATTATATCCGAATCCGTGTTATATTGGGGTAGAGGAGTATTTCTGAATGTCTCTATATAGTTTCAATTACAAATGGTGCTAATGTGGGAGAATTGAGACCTCAGAATTCAGTACATCTTACCTGCCAGGATGCACACCACACAGAGTGTTCATGTTAGTGGCTAATATTAGCACTAAGTGCTGCATATGGTGTGGTAAGGCTGGGGAGTGGATAGGGTTGGGAATCTGATTTTCTCTTTCTTAAGTGTTATTGTTAAAATAGAATATGATAAAAAAAGTGAAAACATGATTTCCAAACAGAATAGAAAATATGGGTCTTATGTGGGTAAATGAGGGCATTTTCAATATAAAGAATGTATATTTGATCAAATTTCACATTTTTTGTGTTTTTAATGGACAGTCATTTTACAAAATGTTACTCATATTTTACAACATTTTTAAAATATGGTAAATGTGTCTATTTTCTTTTATGTTTGCTAAATTACAACATTGGAGGCTGTAACTTGATGTGTATAGGTAAAAGAATGATAGTGAACAGCAGTGTGAAGTGTTCCAGGGTAGAGTTCTCCCATGCAGCCGGGGACCTGAAGTAGGAGGCAGACAGAAGCCTCTTTCTCACACATAGCACAACTAGGAAAGGGGTCACAGAACACTTTTTCCTTGTCATCGTATCTGCTTCTCCTCTAGAGCTCTCCTTTCCTCTGACCTTTAGAACCTTAGGGAGAAGGGATTCATTCCTCTATCCCCCAGCCAGTCCTGCTGCTGTACTTCTTTTGCTGGGGGGGGAAACACACTTCAAACTCCTCCTCATGTGCACAAACAGGGGACTCTCGAGTAAGAATAGAGAGGTTATTTTACCTCTGTATTTGGTGCTGATGTAACTGCTGCTAGAATACTGTGTCCGATTCTGGTGTCCACAATTCAAGAACATTGATAAATTGGAGAGGGTTCAGAGAAGGAACCACAAGAATGATTAAAGCTTTAGAAAACCTTCCTTATAGTGGTAAACTCTAGGAGCTCAATCTATTTAGCTTAACAAAGAGAAGGTTAAAGGGAGACTTGATTACAATGTTTAAGTATCTATGGGGAGAGCAAATATTTGATAGTGGGTTCTTCAATCTAGCAGAGATAGGTATAACACCATAACCATTGGAACAATTTACCAAGGGTTGTTGTGGATTCTCTATCTCTCTCAGACTAGATGATCACTGTGGTCCCTTCTGGCTTTGGAATCTATGAATCTCTTCCTTCAGGAGAGAAAGTAATGAGTCCTGCTGATGAGAGAATGAGCAACATCACTCTATTTCTTGTATTTGCTCGTCTCCCTTTTGCTTTCTCCTTTCTCTGCCTCTCTCTCCTGTCATCTCTCTTTTCCCACTCATTCTTCACATGCACATGGAAGTGAATGAGTTGCTTGTGGGATGGGGAGAGGAAGAGCAGGAGAGAGAAGGAGGAAAAGTGCAAATCAATATGAGAGGAGGAGAGGAAATGATATGCTAGGCTCCAATCCTACAAATACTCATGCATGTGTTTAACCGCTTCAGTAGACCCGTTAATGGGAATACTCTGTGCTTAATGTTGAGCACATGTGTAAGCTTTTGCAGGGTCCAAGTTCTTTGGGGTAGGGACTTTTTTTTTAAGTATCTGCACATTGCTGAGCTTACTGAAGCCCTGATCACTATATGGGCTGCTGAGTGCTGCCATGTGACAAATAATTATTTTCATATCCAACTTTTTAATTTCCTTCTCCAATTTCTTTTATTGTCTATGGGCTCACTCTAGCTTCTACTAGGGTTGCCAATTTTGGTTGGATGTATTCCTGGAGATATAATTATATGACATAATCTTTAATTAAAGATTAATCTTTTAATTCCTGGAGACTCCAGGCCAATCCTGGAGGGTTGGCAACCCTAGCTTCCACTGAAGTCAGTGAGAGATTTGTCGTTGACATCAGTAAGAGAAAGATTGGGCCTTATTTGATCTGAAGGAAAACCAAAGTAATGAGAGAAACAATGTATTTTATTCAAGAAGCTAATTACATGATTTTCTTGCAAGCCTGTAGAAGTGTGAAATATTAAAACAAATTATCAAGTGGGTCAGAATTTTCTTGTGAGTTTATAACATCAGCTCAAGGCCTTAAGTGTTCAGTGGTTCTATTAAAATACTACAAACCACTTCAACAGCTGCAACAACAGAACCAACTGCAAATATATTCAGACATATGCCTTAAAGTTCATTTAACCATCTGATAGAAATTGTTTTTAATGTGCCACAGAATTCAAGAGTGCCTGGGAGAAAAAGTCCTAAAATTCACATTTTGGGCTATGGTCTGTCCATAGACATGCATTTTGAGTTCTGTGCATGTATTTCAGGGCAGAATTTGGCTTTTAGTATAAAGGTATAGCAGTGTACTTTCAGTTAAAAAGCACAGCTCATTCACTTATCAATTATAAGGTTTGCTTTTTGAGCACTTATGAAATTACTCATTGATCTATTTTGCTTTAATTATATTTTCCCTGAATTCCTAGACCCTGAACAATTATAATACTTAAAGCATTTCTTTTTAGAATACTTTATTGGTTTAGATTTGAGACATCTCTATTTCTACCTGCAAATAGTGCATTTCCTGTGATAAATATTTTATTTCTTATTTTTAAATATGTTTCTCTATAAACTAATTAGGAATTTATAAAGACAAAGGGTGGAATTGCATGCATATAACTTAATGACATCACAGTATTTACACTAACAGACTATATAACTGGGCCAAATTTCAAAGGCCTATTGCAAACAATGGACATGTGAGAACTTGTCAGAAAAATATCACAAAAATATTTTCTAATGGAAAGTGTTAGGCAACCTGAATATAGGTGTCATTGCTAGTTCCTTCTATAGTGTATGGGTCACCCCTAGACAAAGTGGGATGTGTTGTAACACCTATACCATTAGCTAGGGTTGCACAAGAATTTGAATTAATTTGTAGTTTCCCATAACTTTCTCATCCATTACTTTTCTTTATGGCTGAAATTTGGCAGACTTGTTCTTATTCCAGGAAATAATTGTTTTGGAAATTCAGAGTCAAAATAGTTCAGCCATTTCCAAGAACAAAGAGAATGAAAAATTGAACATTATTAAAAAATGTAAAGTTTCTAGAGTTAACTTAATTCTCTCCCCTAGGATGTTTAATTATAAACATCCCATGCCTTTTGGGTAGATACAATATATGGCCATTTCAGTTTGATAGAAGAAGTACTCTCTAAAGTGTGGAAAGAGAGCAAAAGCTTTAGTGCTATGCATGACAATGCCTGACTCCAAATATCTCATGTTGCTTTGTGAGTGGGGAGGATAATTGCTGAAGAGAAAATAAATTAAGTTTTGCCAAAGGGTTTTTATGTATATCTGCCTGTTTAAAATGCAGCTTAGGCTAGTAGGCAATTTTTTCTATTTTGGGAACTGTAGTTTTAACAATTTCTAATTTATTTTGTAGTACAGAACAACTACACTGCCAGCATTCAAGTATTATGTGACATGTGCTTGTCTCATATTCTTCTGCATTTTTATCGTGCAGATTCTGGTATTACCAAAGTAAGTAAATATTATTAAAAATTCCTAGTTTGTATCCAGTGCATTTGTATTGCTACATATTGGATCATAAATAAAAAATGGTAGTATCCTTAAACTGTAGGTAATAATTTAGCATTTGCCAGGATGCATGTGTTAATTCATGGAGATTGGAATGAAACAGATATGAATGAGACTTCCAGATTACTTCAGAGCTAGGTTATGTAACTTCTGTTTTTAAATATCATAATATTCTGATGCTCTAATACTTGTATCACCTTTGATTTTTTTTTTAAATAGATCTATGATGGGGACAAGTATAAAAGTGAAACGAGTGTGGAAAAGTATCCAATACTTTGCATAAGTAATTGTAACTAAAGTCACTTCTATGGCCTGTGGATACATGGTGTCAGACTAAATGATCACAATGGTCCTTTCTGACCTTCTAATCTCTGGACATTTTCATCATTTAATTTCTGTTTTTTTGCATTCCTTAAATATTACTTTTCTGTGAAATTTGATGAAATTTCTATTTTAAAATTTTAAAAAGCATAAACATTTGCATCTGAACGTCTCTAGTGAATTTCTATCAAGTACAGGGACTACAACTGACCTTCTTTCCTGTCTTGCATACTCCCCTTAGGACCAGGGACAATCTGTACCTTTCAGAGTTTGCTAGAGTATTGTTCATCCAACCAAGTGAGAGTAGACAGATTACCAACATTTTGTTTTATGCAGTTCCAATAAATCTTTACAACATTACATTATCTGGCACATTAACTTTTTGTTTGATTGCAGGGGTTTAACTCTTTACTAGTTTACTAGGTTAACAGTATTATTGTCTGATCTTATCACTGTGTAACAGATAGGACTTCTACTTTCCTCTTTTTCTGTGCCTTAATTTGGATATGCAATCATTTAAATGCATTATTTGTACTCCAAGTTAAGAAATATTTATAGTTTCTCACAGGAGCCATATTCAACATGGGAAACTGTCCACCTGTCTTTGGAGGTATCTGTTGGTATAATCTCATGTTCTCACCTCCATGCCACACAAAATGAAAAACAAGTATGATTCATCTTTTCCCCATGAAGCAAACTTAGAAGACGTTTTTTTCTTTTATAACTTTTTTAGAGTGCAATATTTGGTTCTGACTCACATATTAGATTAAACGTTTTTAGTACACGTTATAAAAAAACAGAGTAGAAAATAATACAGAAAAAGAATAAATAAAACAAAACATAAAAGACAAATTACTTTATAATATTTGGACCAAATGCTTCCCACATTTGCATATGTGCAGAGTTATATGTGTATGTGTATCTGTGGGCAAATTCTGACCTTTTGTTTATCTTTGTCTATGATTATGGATTTTTTTTAGTTTTCACTGCATATTCAACAAGGTTAAAATTTAATATTTGCCTGCTCCCTCTTTTTGGAGAGGAAAATATGACTTTGAATCATTCTTGGGATCAGGAATTAGGAGACAGAATCATAGAAGGTAGAGATTGAAAAGGCCATCCAGATGATTAGATCACCCAGTCCATTGGTCTGCAAGGGCAGTATCAATTCTCACTGTATATTTGTTAGTGTTTTGCCCAATCAAGCTGTAAAAGTCCCGAGCAATGATGGTATAACCACGTCCCTTAGGATTTTGTTCTACAAATGAATACCTATCACTACAAGAAAGCCTAAATTTACTCTTTCTTCATTTTCTCCCATTATTTCTAGTTATGCCATCCTGGACCACCCTAAACAATTCTTCTCTTTTCTCAGTGTTATAACACCCTTCAAATATTTATTAACTGATGTGGCAGACAATAGTAATCACCTTGCCAAGCTATACTATATTTAGCCTTTTAAATCTTTCCTCATAATAAAATCCCTGTACCCGTCATCATTTTGCTCATCTTTGGACTCACTCCAATTTGTCAATCTCTCTGGTAATGAGTTGCCAAGAACTGAATGAAATTTTCCAGGTATGATGGCAACAGAGCTGTATAGGGAGTAAATACTACTTTCTGACTCTTGTCATGTGATTTCTTGCATAGACACTCCAAATTGCACATTTTTGTAGAATTACCAAATTATAATCTTAGTAAATTACTGTCCATTATTAGCCTTGCATATATTTCAGCATTATTCCTGCATAGATTTCTCCCTCCAAGTATATTTATTTGGTGTCTGTCCAGACATTTTCATTTTAAGGTTGCATTTTTCCAAGATGCATCTCATTTTGTTTCCTCTCCGTGTTTCTAACTCTTTAGATCCCTTTGCATTATTCCTGTTCTTACTGCTTTTCAAAACTCCTAACAGTTTCATATGATCTGAAGCCCAGATCCACAAGGGGACTTAGGCATTGTAACACTCAGGCTACGTCTTCACTACAGGGGGGGGGGTCAATTTAAGATATGCAAATTCAGCTACGTGAATAGCGTAGCTGAATTCGACGTATTGCAGCCGACTTACCCCGCTGTAAGGACGGTGGCAAAATCGACCTCCGCGGCTTCCCGTCGACGGCGCTTACTCCCACCTCCGCTGGTGGAGTAAGAGCGTCGATTCGGGGATCGATTGTCGCGTCCCGACGAGACGCGATAATTCGATCCCCGAGAGGTCGATTTCTACCCGCCGATTCAGGCGGGTAGTGTAGACCTAGCCTGAGTGTTGCAGCTCCTAACTTTTAGGCACCTAAAAAAATCACAGGAACAACACTGTGATCCACAAAGCCTGAGTTTGGCATCTGTGTTCTCCATATAATGTGTGGGGAGACACAGGCACCTTAGAATTCGATCCACAAAAGCCAGCATACTAGGCAAGGAGATACCTAAGCTAGTCAATGAGAGATGCTGACAAGAGGAATGTGTCCTAAATCCTATCCTTCTCACAGCATTAGGTACCAACATCTGGGCTGCAGGGAGGCACCTTTCTCTCATCTGAGGAAGATAGTTGCTCCTCTGCCTAACTTGCATGCCAGGCCCAATTGGGTAGGTGTGTTTAGAGACCACCTAACTGCACAGACAAACTCTGTGCTGGGGAAGAGGCAGCAATAGTACTCCCTCATAAACTTTAGCCTAGAGGTTTTTCTGGAACAATGAAGCAGTAGTGTTTTTAATTAACACTAAATGAATCTATAGAAGGTTCAATGGATGCATAAATTAAGTTCATAAAATAATCTGGTGTCTATTTTCAGCTCAACCACAAACTTCCTATGTGACCCTGAGAAAGTCAGCTGACTTTTCTCTGCCTCAGTTTCCTCATCTGTAAAACGAGGATAATACTAATACTGACCCCTCATGCGTGTTCTGAATTCAGTAATATTTCTTACACAATTTAAGAACTTCTGTTTGAAGATATTATAGAAGTTCATTGTATAAAGTAATGGTTATAAATACCAGGCATTACTTCTCTGTTTGGGTTTTGCTATAGAAAGTTTACCTTGATCAAGGCAAAGTAGTACTCTTCATCCAAAGTTCACACTGTGCTAGGGAGCAATTAAGATGAACTGATTCAGTGCAATTCCTTGGCAGCCTCTGCCAATGAGGGTCTTTTTGGAACTCAGGCTAGCAATTAATGAGTGTGATACTGATCCTGCCCATATAGATTGAGAGGGTCACTCTCTTGAGCCCATGACAGTGAATCAAGTCCTTTTATTCCATTTCCACTGCCCTGCTATTTAACTTATCAAAAATGAAAGTCTCTAATGAAAATGAGTTACATAGAGAAAGCAAAATTGTGCCAATCATGATTCTGCAATTGCTACTTTTGCTGTTTTCAAACTGAATAGCTAATCCAGAGTTACACATGACTAATTACAAGACAATTATTACTTTTCTGTTTTGCTTAAAACATAATGTATTCTTCATAAATTCAAGTCAAATTGCAAATAATAACATTGTGCTTATAAAAATTGTGGCATATATGATGATCCTCAGAATTAATTCTACTTAATAAAAATTAAATATACCTTATTTCATAGGGATTTTTTCCTGCTGTCAATGCATATTTAAAAGGTTCACATTCTGTATTTCTTAATCCTATAAAATAAATAAACGAAGTCAGACAACTTTTAAGGCATTGTACATTTATAAGTGAAGCAGGCTATGTCCATAATTAAAAGATAATGGTGGAGGAGTGTGCAAGGCAACTAGCAGCTTTTGTGGACAATTAAACACTAAAGCTTTGCATTTGCAAATGGGTTGTATCTGATAATCACAAAAGTCATGTACAATAAATTTACTCCAGTGCTATTAACATAATTCCTCTATGTTCAAGACAAAGACTGTTCAAGAAACTATATTTTAACAGAAGATTAAAACTTTTTTTCCCCCTGCAATTCTGTACTAATGCTCTCCCAGGCTTTCCAGGATGATGTTGGTTGAGCGTAGATACACATAACAGCAGAGTAAAAGTTTTTAAAAAATCCAGGAAATGGTCTGAGTGAATTTAGAGAGAGATAATTGGACCTAGAACTGGATCCATAATGGGGCCTGATTTAGTATTATATTACTCCTGTTTTGCTGCTGTAACACCAACTGCAATGACATAAAACTGGAGTAATACAGTGGTGAATAAGAGTCACTATTTACGTGATATTTGGAAGATTATTATAACATTTCATATTTCGGGAGTGTGATTGGCAGAAGTTCTTTATCCTGTGATGACATTGTTTATTAATAGTTTTTTCTATTGAGTAGATAAATTAATTACTTGTTTACATAATAAACTGCATAGTATAAAGCATAAAGTTAAATTCAATCAGGTTACCCAGTATATCTTGGAAAAAATTAATGGGCAGTTGTGATACACAGTTACATTAAAATGACCATAAGGCTTTGATCACTGCATTTTCTCAAAGCAGGACTTCCAGTAATGCTCCCTTGCTTACAACTTGTTCAGATCAGAGCAGCATCTCTTGTAACCAACACCAAATTACACCCGTTGATTGACTATAAATTGGCACTATTGGTTTTTGAAATGTAGAATGCTAAATTGTGAACTACGTACTCATATTGGGGCTACTCCTGTGAGTAACTGCTCACCATCAAATTCAATGGGACTACTTGCCTGGGTGACTGCTCATCAATATAAGTAAAGGGGTTTGCAATCGTGCCTGTACTGGGTTTGTCCCTGGCTATATCTGAGATCTCTTCCCCGGGCTTTGTTCTGACAGGCATCTATGTTCAACAACAGCATCATTCATCATGTCTTCTGTCATGCATACATGAAGATTCATGTAGTTCTCTCCATGAGACTTTATTAGGAACATGTTCTGGGCAGGATTAGAACAGTGTCCAGCTGAGCAAGGCTGAATTTTATGAGGAACAAAAGCAGCACCTTTGTCTGAAAGCAAGCTTTCAAAATAGAATAGAATACAAGAGGAAAAAGCTACACCACTATGAGCTGTTTCTGATGCATCTAATAAAGAAAAAAAAAGGACTGAAAATGAATTTTAAAATTCAAAGGATTTTTCTCAACAATGAAGCAATTGTATTATTAAAGTATTTGCGCTGATTGAATCTGTGGAAGGCTCAGTGAATGCATCAGCCAAATCCCCAAGGATGTAGCTACTGTTAGATTACAAAAACAAAGTTAAATTTAGTGTTGTCATGTATAACCTCCATCTTTTTAAAAATTATTTCTTTACTGCTTTTAGGTGAAGAATAGAATTTGCAGTCAAACAATTATGAACATGAAAATTAGTTCCCTGCCAAGAAGAAACAGATGCATGAATTACCATAGCATATACTGAATTCTTAAAGATATATTCAGTAATACACATAATATTCTGTTACAGTAATATAAGTGGGGGACAAGGAAAATCACCCCCGCCCCATCTTTTAATATCTCTGCATTTACAGTGAATCAGTATTTTCAATAAAAATATTGCTAACATTAGTTGAATATAACACTAATATATTTTCAATTTGAAACAATCTCATAAAAGATGAATTGGTCAAAATATAGTTATCCCAGTGTAGTCATAAGAATAAGAGGAGGCTGCTTATAATGTGGATGCTCAAGATCATCAATTCCTCATACTTACAGGTATTGTGAAAACTAAGGAGTTCTTATATCTTTTCATCACACTTCAAAAATCAGTCCTTCCACAGGCAATATCATACAATCTTGGCCAATCAGGAAGCTCAGTGAGGTAAATAATGATAACATTTGGGAATGGAACTTCTGGAAATGAGGGTATTCAAATAGGTATAGTAAAATACTTAGACCTGAAGGCTTCTGAATACCCTTTTGCCAAAATGGTTTGTCTGAACCAAGCAGATAAAAAGAATCTGATAAATTTCTACAGTACATGTGGAGAGCTTACACAATAGAGTAGGCATATCTTTACTGTAAAAACCGGGACCAAGATTTTCAAATTTGGAGTGCCTCACTTTAGGCACCTAAATCTACATTTAGGCAATTAAATAAGTGGCCTGATTTTCACAGACACTGCAGCTCCCATTGACTTCAGTGGGAAGTGCCACAAGAAAAACATTGCCATATCAAAATTATTTACCCACATACTCTGGTATCCTGCTTCATGCAGTATCCTGTACTCTAGTGGTTCTCAAACTTTTGTACTGGTGACCCCTTTCACATAGCAAGCCTCTGAGTGTGACCCCCCTTATAAATTAAAAACAGTTTTTAATATATTTAACACCATTATAAATGCTGGATGCAAAGCGGGGTTTGGGGTGCAGGCTGGCAGCTTGCGATGCCCCATATAATAACCTCACGACCCCCTGAGGGGTCCCGACCCCCAGTTTGAGAACCCCTGCCGTACACGATACTGCATGACATTCCTGAAAACTTAAAACATGTCAATGACAAAAGTAAATTGCTGATGCAATTTTCCCATGGTCAGTGTTTAAAATGCTGGTATTTCATTTTTCTGTAGCTTGCTTCCCATTTCTGTTGCATTCTGGTAGCTTTAGGAGCAAAGTGAAACTACTTAAGCTTAGTGTAACTAAAACATAATGCTGATCTTTCCTCAAAAACCCTTTAAAGGCTCCTCACTGTTTAAATGACCACCATCATCCCTGTCAGTCAGGCTTGTAGCCTAAGAGGTCACCTTTGGCCACTCCCTCTCTCTTGCCAATACATCAAGTCTGTCCGAAACTTTCCACTTCTTCTACCACATTTCTAAGATCTCTCCTTTTCTCTCTGTCCAGACAATCAAAATTCTCATCCCAGCTTTCATCATCTGTTATTTGACTACGGAAACCTCCTTGTCTTCTGCTACTCTCACACTGACATTGCTCCCCTTCAATACATACAATACATAGCTACTAAGATTGTCTTTTTTCAGCTGTTACTTAGACCAGTGGTTCTCAAAGCCTGTCCACCGCTTGTTCAGGGAAAGCCCCTGGCGGGCCGGACCGGTTTGTTTACCTGACACGTCCGCAGGTTCGGCCGATTGCGGCTCCCACTGGCCGCGGTTCGCCACTCCAGGCCAGTGGGGGCTGCGGGAAGCGGCGCAGGCAAAGGGATGTGCTGGCCGCCCTTCCCGCAGCCCCCATTGGCCTGGAGCGGCGAACCGCGTCCAGTGGGAGCTGCGATTGGCCAAAACTGTGGATGCGGCAGGTAAACAAACCGGCCCAGCCCACCAGGGGCTTTCCCTGAACAAGCGGCGGACCAGCTTTGAGAACCACTGACTTAGACCACATCACCCTACTTTTTGTACGCCTCCACTGTCTCCCCACATCATGTATAAGCTTCTTGTCCAGATCCTGAAGCCCCTTTCACAAGTCTGCCCTTATCTGACCACTCTGGCCTCTTATTAAATCACCTCCTCTCCCCTACCTCCTTCACTCTGCCAGCATTGCCTTTCTATTCTGCCTATATGTCAGCTCCTCATGCCTTCTTCCACATTGCCCGTACATATGAAATACCCTCCAAAAACTGGTCTATAAGGCCACTACCTTCTCCTCTATCAAATCTTTCCTCAATACCCACTTCTGTTGTGACTCCTAGAAGTCAGCAAATGAATGCTTGCTTGAGAGGCAGAAGGAGTGAGCTGGCACTTATTCTGTAGGTTTGTTATTATTTAACAATTGCAAGTGTTAACATATGTAAAAATTATATGTATGCGATTGCATCCCTCTCCTCCCAGCCTTTGTGTGTCACTTATCAGTTTATATTTTAAGCTTTTCAGGGTAGGCAGTACAGCCAGATCCTCAAAGGCATTTAGGTGCCTAACTCCCATTAATCTCACTGCGATTTAGTTACGTAAATACCTTTGAGGATCTGGGCCTCTGTCTTCACATGTGCACTGCTTAAGTGGAATGTGGCCTCACTCCTGATTGGAGATTCTAGTAGTTATTGTAACACAAATATTTAATAATAATAATTAATAATATGCATTTTCAGGTAACTTTAAAAAATCCTGATTATTTCAAGATGAATACATGCTGAGGGCATTATGAATGACCTCTCAGATTTACTTTTATTGAGCTGTTTTCACCAAATTGAATTTTTACTAATGCTGAGAGTTTAAAGGTGCATTAAGTAATTGGCTAGACAGCTTATATTATAAAATGTGTATTATTTATTTATATTTATTTATTTATTTTTATTATTGTATTACTTTAGCACCTAAGAGCCCTAGCTATGGACCATGACTGACCCATGAAAAAATTATTTTAATGGCAATAGTATGGCATAAAACAGAAAAATCTGCAGGAGTAGAATGCTTATTTTGAAAACTCCATCCAGGTGTTGCCCATGTATCATGTTTGGCAAAGAAATAGGCTTGCTGATGCACAGAGGAGCCAAGGAGTATCACTTTTAAACTCTGCAGATGCCTCAAGAGCTGTAGGTAAAACTGCAGATAAGTGCTAAGAACTAGGCCTTGAGTGCTGCCGCTCTTCCCCTCCCCCCATTCCCCAGGAGTAAAGCTAACTCGGGATCTGTTTTGCCATTGGTAGGATAGCCATGACTGCACCTGCATCTCCTCATTCCCAGTCCCAAAGCACAGAGCAAGAGTCAATACTTCCTTAAGCACAATTAGCTCTAATGTATTTTTCAGGGAAAATCTGCCATGTGTCCATATTATAATACCTCATGGAGTGATTGCCCTCCCCTCTCCACCTGGCCTGGTTCATCATGGCCAGCCTTGGTGCTCACATGGAAGGACTTCCAGTATCTTAGGGGAGGGAACATAATGCCATATGGTTTCTGCTTCTCCTCTTCTGTGTTTAATGGGCATATATGGACAATATTTGCACTAGGTTTTTCCCGTTGGTACCACACAGCAAAGGGTGGATTAGAGGCTCGTTATCAGATAAACTATAGGGTTTTTTTTAATTTCTTTTTCTCATTTTAATGTTGATTTTTTTCTTTGTTGTTATTTTTGATGGGTAAGGTACTTTTTAATTTTTTTGTTATTATTTATTTATTTGTTCCCTTGTACTGTTTTTCACTTTGTTTCCTTTCTATGACACCTATATTATTATTACTGTTAATTTTGGATTTAAATAGACTCTAAAATAATTAAATAGCAGTAGGTTAGCAATAACATTCTCCTCTAATGCAGAGTTTCTATAGGAAAACATACTATAGATGTCTGCTCCCATTTAAGAATTTGTAAAGACAACTGGTGTTTAATATCTTATATTATGTCTGCAGGAGAGGAGAAATCAATTGCCTTTGCTACAATAACATTTAGCAATGCAGAAATCACTATCAACAGCTATATAAGGTGGTATAATGTTATAAGTCACTGTTTTCAGTCATTCCTAATTTTCTGAAGCTCTTCATGGGCAGAAATTTTCCAGGCTTGGACTCTGCCCAAGGTATCATTTTTTGGAAAATGTGAACAGAAAATGGCTCAGCCTTTGTTGAGAAGGAAGAGAATGGCGGCGGAGTGGGAACATAGCTACCATATTTTTAAAATGTGTTTGTTTGTTTTTTTTAAAATGCAATCTTGCTGATATGGTTGGATTTAGAAAATTTGTAATTTGGTACACAAAAAATAGCCCCTTACTAAGAAGTAGTGCTTATTAGCCTTCTGGTAAAATATTGGATTTGTTTCCCTGGGTCATTGATGTTGGAAAATTGCATCTTAGGCAGGATTAATGCCTGGGATATTATTTTCTAACTGTCTTTACCAACATTCTGAACAAAAAAAGGCTGCACTGTAGATTTGTGTACATCGTTTGCATAATGGCTAATAAACTTTTTTTCTTATTGTCTCATAGAACATCTATCCTTGGAATTTCCTTTGGGGTGGCATTTCTCTTGCTTTCCTTCATTCTTTTTATCTGTTTTGCTGGACAGCTTTTGGTAAGTAATCAGAAAATATTAACTCAGTGATCTATACAGTTTCTTATATATAAGAAGTCAGATCACAGCACCTCCTGTCTTTTCCAGATCCTGTGACCTTTGAAAAATGCCAGTTTAATAAGGACCTATTCCTGCTGTTTGTACCAAAGCTCCCATTAGTTTCAGTGGGGATTTTCCCTGAGTAAGGCATGGAGGTCCAGGTCTCCGAGGGCTTTATTCCCCTAGGTTAATTTACTTTCAGCTTCTTGAATTATCTGAAAACAGAAAATGTCAATGTGATGACAATCTTTGCATACAGTGATATCAATTGGGGGCAGATTCTCTGACAGGTTTGCATAGTAAATAGACTGATTTGCTTTATTTTCTAAGGTGCAGAGTTTTTTGCTTTTGCATGGATGAGGGCTGGGATTTTTTTTAATTTACCTGGGAAATACTTTCATGTTGTAATGGAATTTTTGTGTGATTTTTAAATATTAAACAACTGTGTAATCTGTATTTAATAACAAATTTAATATTTATTGTTATTTAAATATTGTGACAGAAGACTATATACTGAAATTTTATATTAAAATACTGTTGCCATATGATCTGTTAATGTTACTATCTACTTATTAGCCCATCTGCTAACGTGTAGAATTTGAGTATTTCTCATACTTAATGCAAGATGTTGGCAAATTTCTTCTCTGTAAACTACATAAAAGATCATTTAAATATTGCATTTGAACAGCATGTTAACATGATATTTTGTTAAATGCTAAGAGAATGTTTAACAAATATTTATTGTTTTAGGGCAAAATACTTCTTTCAGTCATGCTGGGGTAGATACAGAGTAACTCCTTTGAGAGCCAGGAAGTGGTTGTAGCTTTACAATGGTGTAAATGAAAGCTGAATTTGGCTCCTAATATTTAACAAAAATCTAAGTGGACATTATTTATATAATTATGGTATAAGTCCACATTAATTACTTAATATGTGTTTTCGCCACTCATCCTGTGTCATCTCACAGACATATTAAATCAAAATTAAGCTCTTCTGATTCTTTAAACGTATTCTTTAGTCTTTATTTGCCAATGGCTTCTTCCATTTTGAAACCAATCATAGGATTATTTCCGACTGGTACATTTGTATCAGTCGGAGTGTATTGGTGTTCTGCACTTTCTGCCCAATCAGAGACTCAACTGAAGCAGGAAGAAAAGAGAGGATTCTGGGATTGATGGAGAATAAGTGGTTGTATTTGGGGTCTCAGTAAGAACGAGGTAATTGAGGACCCTAGTACGAGAGGAGCAATCAGTCCGTGTATAAGTTAGTTCAGGTGTGAGAAAATTAGAGGATTCTAAGCTAGAACTCCAAGTCTTAACTAAAGAATTCCATAAAAATATTTTTAGGAATAAGCAGAGCAATGAGATGCATATAAAACAGATGATATCAATCTTCCTTACAAAAATGAAGGAGCACCTGTAAATGAAAAAGGGCTTGATATGTGAAGTAAACCGAAAACAAGATTGTTTGAAAATTAAGTTTGGTTATGCTTCCAAAGAAAAGATGTGTTCTTTGGATAGACACCATCCCAAGAATTTTGTGGGGTTGCTGTCAAGACAGGGAAACTAGTACACAATACAGTTCACCACAACTATACATGAGATAAGATCCTATATTCATGTATGAGGAGGTTTTAAAAACATGTACTTGGTTACATGCCCAGTAGCAAATTTCTTAAATAAATAGTAATGCTGACAATGCATCTGAGGTTAGAGTCTGGCCATTACCATGAGCTGACCTGGAAAGTCTGGGTCTAAATGCATGTGATATATATTGCTCAATATGCCTCTCTAGTTATTAGGAGAGGTCCTTTGGTAGCACAGTATTTTTTTAATGTTTTGTAAGAGAAACCTGATTCCTAGGATTTCAAAAACCTACAGTTTCATTCCTACTAAACTAAACAGATTCAGTATCATAAAACAATAACTGATGGATATTTTACATAGTATTAACCTCTGTTACACAAGGCTTCAAAACAGTGCTGTCATTATGATAACAAGAGTCTGCCACAAAAATTCTCCTGCTTAATTGGTGATTAACTGTGTACAACTTGTGCATATGTTCACAGGGAGGAAAGATGTAGAACTGGAGAATCATTTTCATTTATTTTCCCTATTTAAATAATATTTAATATAACCCTAACTAAGGAGAGAAAAAACACAACTTGGTAAACAAACCTTGCTTGAAGCACACTCCACTGGAAATGTTTATAGTTACTTCATGAAAAAAATATAGTGGGTGAAGTCATGGCTCCATTGAAATCAACGGCAAAACTCCCATTCAGTTCAGAGGAGCCAGGATTTCACCCTCTGGAGTATATGCTGATTGCATAGAAATGTTCAGTTTATGTAATATGAATTTTGAGAGACTGAAGGGAGAAGCCCTTACAAGGGTGATAGGATCTTATTTGAGAATGTTATTTGAAAATACTTGACCCTGAATACAATCTAATGCATTTGCTAAACAAATGTTTTGCCTTTTAGAAATATTTTTGTATGCAGTCAGGAGATAAAACTCATAATCAGATGATTTAAATGACACTATTACTTGAAATCTAGTCAGTTTTTTAAAAAAATGAGCTAACTAGCTTCAGATACTTCACCTTTCCCATGCCCCTTTTCCACCTCTGTCAGTTGTGCTTTTTACAATCATTCTTTCAAACTTTTCTCCTAGTGTGAAAGATTTACACAAGCAAGAGAGAAAACAGATGTACTGATTTTACAGAGGAAATAGTGAAAGTGACTATACACATAATGCTATCAAGTGCCCAAAGTAAATAAACTGAAATATTAGATTTTTTTCCTCTAACCTCTTTCATGTATAGTAATCTTACGCAGCATTACTTGTACTATAGTTGGTAAAAAGCAATTGACAACTGTTGCTTTTTAAGTTGAGGGTGCCCCTTTACAGTATCCAGATATGGGTGAATTCTATCAGAGACAAGACAGTTCATGGAGAAGAACAAGAATCTTGCAGGAACACCAATGCTTATCAGCCGCATTAATAGCCCTTTAAAGATTTAATGTATGAAGTTAGACCCAAGTTTCTAGCTGTCACTGAATTAATGGAGTATGTTTTGTTAATTTAAACCTGTAAAGGTTCTCTTGTACTTAATCCTCAGCTCTCCATATACATCTGCATGGTTGGCTTCAAGCTCCAAAACAGAGAAAAGGCTGTTATTTGAAAACAAATAATATGTTTATGGGGGGAAGATAAGTGGAGTCATACCTCCTAACTGTACCTCATTATAAAGTAAAACATGGAAGGAATGGGGATTGGAGTCAGAGCAAGAAAAAAGGAAACCAGGGGCTAGATTCACAAAGGACGTACACACCTTCCTCTTTAGGTGTCTATGTCCAACATGTAGACACAATTAACATTCACTAAACCACTGCTTAGTTGCTGCCTACTCCTGTAGGCGCCTGAATCCCCACAGGCAGGAATGCACAAAGCTGCCTAGACCTGAGGCCACCCTATAGCTAGCAAGCTGCTCGGAGCCCTAGCTCGGAACTAGACCCCAGCAGGATTCTCAAACAATGTGTTCCCCTGCCTTTCTCACCTGTGCGGACTGATATGGTAGACATAGCCTAACCTGCACAAAAACCAGAGTAGCCTGACCTGCACAAAAGGCAGCTGGGGGAAAGTATGGTGGGACTTTTGGGGCTGACACGCTGCTGTGCCTCAGAATAACCACTAGCTCATTGTGGTCACCTGGAACGAAGGAGACCTGTTTTTGAATCCCTGCTCTGCCGGATTTGGAGCAGGGACTTGAACCTCGGTCTCCCATTTTCCCTGAGAGTACCCTAACCACTGGTCTGTGGGGCATTTTGAGTAGGTCACTCTCATGCCAGAGAGACTGTTCCAATATTCATTGGAGCAGGGACTCAAACATCACTCTCCAACATCCCAGGGGAATGCTCAACCACTGGACTATTGGCTATAATGGCATGGGTCTCTGTCTCTCACTGTCGGTCTCTCTCTGGTGTTTTGCAAGAAAGGGCTGATGGGACTTAGGTGCCTATTTCCCGGAGAGCGTTCACAGCTGAGAATCCCAATAAGAGATCGGCACCTCCCTCCAGCCTGTCAGTTGGGTGCCTAAGACTCAGATCTGTGGGAGTGAGGTGCCTAAGTATCTGTGAGGATCTGGGTCATAAGCCACACCCCTCTCCTCTGCATTTCACTCCTGGCTCACTTAAGGGGCTTCCCACTCAGATTGCTGGCATCTAGGACTCTCTTTCTTGGGTGCCTAGTTCTCCCCATACAATGCAGTGCCTAAAGTCCCTTGTTAATCTAGCCCTAAGACTCTGCATTTTTTTTCTGAGTCTAGTACTGAATTGAAGTGTGCTCTTGGGGAACTCAATCTCTGTGTGATTCAGTTTGCTTCTTTGTATAATACAGATAATAATGCTACCTCCTAGCCATGGTCCGAGACTTAATTCAACCTTTATAAAGTGCTTTGAGATTCTTAGATAAAGCTGCTAGATTACAACTGAGTATTGTTATTACTTTTTAGCCCAGATTAGCTCTAATGCGCAAACCTAATATAATATCATTTTTATTAGTCTATTAATGACATCAGGAAAAATATGATGGCAGCAAAGACGTGCCAGTGAATAGTCAATAGCAGAGCAAAAAGAAGGAAATAAGAAATAGATTGCTCCAGCAGAGCTACATGGCAGGCTGCAGTGCTTTGGACAGAGCAGAAATGTATGTTGATGGGGCACTGTTCTTAATGGGACAGCTCAGTTCTGAAAACAGGAGTCAGGGTCCTGGCATATTGGAGTCAAATGATATTGGAAGACCTGCTCCACTGGAGCCTTTGCTTCTTCATCCAGCTAAGGGGGGAATACAAACATACTTTTCTGGGGCTTTTCTTTTAAAGGAGCAGCCCTAAAGAGTTCCAATAAGTTTAGGCAGTATCCAGAAATGGTGCCACTTTAATAATATCTAATATGTATTTTCAATGCTCACAATATATTTTTCATATATTTTCTAATATACAGAGAAAATATGTTTCCCCTGAAGGGGGATCCAGGATTATATCTGTGTGTCCTGTGAGATTTCTTGCTGACCTGAGCATCTGCAAGAAGAGGGGCACTATTTCTATTTGTGCCTTGTGGGTTTGGCTGTCAGTAAGCAGCTTATTGGCATCTGCAAAGTAGATTATTATATCATAGCTGTGAATTATTATAACCATTCCTATTAGCACCATTATTGTTATTTATTGTGCACCATAATTGTGTGCCTGATATGGTAAGTCAATGGAAAAGAGAAACTGGAAAACAGCTGGGCCATCATTCATAGCTGTCTTCCTCTCGCAGTGCATGTGTCTAACTTTTTCTCTTCTGCGCTGCAGAATCCCAGCATCCCTCACCGCAACCAAGCTATGTGCGTGAGCTCAAGTTACACCCTTTTGCCATTGCCATTGCAGATTTGAAATCTGACCCACCAGCTACAAATGCTCTGCCACTGAAAAGACCAGCCTGAAATGTTCAGGCCAGCACAGATTCTCATATTTGGCCTTCGTGCTTTTATAGAAGGAAACCATTTTCCCATTAATTTTCAGTATTTTGAGAAGACAGGATTTATCTACCTACATTATAATCATGGTGGGTTCTTGTTGTTGTTGTTGTTGTTGACCAATCTGAAAAAAGCAAATATTTACAGTTGTTTGGCAAGATAAGTTCTGCCATCCCTGATCTCCAGAGATACATGTTTTGGAGCCCCTTACAGTTGCTCCTGAGAAAGTGTGTGAGGTGGCAGCCGCAAAGCCAGTTTTTCCTTTAATAAGGCCCTGGAAC
Organism: Terrapene triunguis; assembly: GCF_002925995.2. Classification (NCBI taxonomy): domain Eukaryota; kingdom Metazoa; phylum Chordata; order Testudines; family Emydidae; genus Terrapene; species Terrapene triunguis. The sequence continues at coordinate 3,326,639 of NW_020664931.1, forward strand.
ACAATTTAAAACAAATTTTCAGGGCCATATTCTGCTCTCAGATAACTTGCATGCATTTATGTCAACAGGAAACATGTACACACAACTGAGGGCAGCATTTGTCCTCCTGGTTTTGTGTGTGTGTGTTCATATAACTTAAAATTGCCAATTGATTTCATTTTAAAATATTCAAAAATAAATAGCTCATTAATTTCCTAACCTTGTTGAGTCTTGGCATGCCAAATTTCAATCTTGGACAAATATTTAAGGGAAATGCTATAAACCTCTTGAGGATTTAAAGTAGAAACACCAATATTTTTTGGCATAGTAATGCTCTTGGGTTTTGCTTGGTTGAAATTAAGGACATCTGGCTGTCATTACACTGTGCACTCATCTTACTTAAATGACACCTGTTTGCCCTCTCAATCTGTTCTGGTTTTAAATGGTTGTCATCCTTGCAAAGGGAATAAGATGTGAAATGACTGTCAGTCTTTAACAGTTCTTGCACATTTCCTTTTCTTTTCATGGGAAAGAGAACATGAAAAATACTTATGCTCTTCGGAGAATAATTCATTTAAAGACGTTAAGGGTTGTGTGACTATAAGGATCTTTTTGGGACTCAGTTAATACATCATGAGGTAGGAGATTATACTTGATTTTCACTTTAGGTTCATCATAATAAGTTAATGGCCCATTGATCACACTGTTCCAGAGCACTGCAGTTCAACACCTGAGATTATTGATCAAGTATGCATACAGAGCCATTTCTTGAAAATATAGTGGTTCTGAAGTGTCCATCACATTGCATCCACAATTTAGAATTCTTTCCTTTTAGAAAATACTGTACTAGATCAGACCATTGGCCTCTCTAGACCAATAACTTGTCTCTGACAGTGAATAATATTAGATGCTTCAGAGGAATGTGTAAGAGTAGACAGTTATACAATAACTTGCCCAGTTTGGAAAGTTTCTTCCTAACCCTCTTTAGTTAGAGATTGGCCTGAAACATGAGGATTTATAGCCCTTACAAACCCCAGTTCTTTTTTCAATGCTGCAAATTTTTGGCCTCAAAGAGATTCTGTAGCAAAGAGTTTCACATTCCAATTGTGCATTGTGTGAAAAAAGTATTTTCTTTTATTAATTTTAATGTGCAGCCTTTCAGTTTCCCTGGAAATTGTTCCCTTTGTTCCCATATTATAAACAAGTACAATTAAGTGCTCTACCTACCTTCTCTTTCCCAATCCTTGTTTTGTATATATTTATCATACTCCCTTCTGTTATCTCTTCCCTAAAGTAAACAATTGCTTTTCATGATGAATTTTTTCCCATGCCTATAAAGGCATTGGCTTAACTTTGAAATGTCTATGCTCACATTTGCTCTTATTTTTAAAGTGTATTTTTATTGTACTCAAGAGCTGTAAAGAGAAATTATTAATGTTATTATTATTAATTGTATTAGGGTAGAACTGTTACAATGAGGTGTATGAGCTCAGATTTAAATGTTTGGTCATCTTCTGTAGCAGTGATGCACAACCTTCACATCTATTTACATAGAATGTACATGTTAATCAGAAATAGTTTATTTAAAAGTATTTGCAGTTCACTAGTGTAAATATCATTGTTAGTGCACACACCACTTACAAAGCTGGTAGAAGACAAAATATACTTCCGAGCACAACAGAGGACGTAGTACTAGTGTGAGGCACTGCTTATGTGAAACGATTTGCTTGATTTTGAGCTTTACCTTTGCAGTGGTCACACACATTGTGCCAATGGTATTGGAAGTTTGAGGCTGTTAGAGGGATGCAGTGTTTTGATTAGTTCAAATTCTTGATTATAAGGTTTTGTTTACAAGTATTAACAAAGTGGACTGCACAAATAGTAGCCTACTTACATAGCTGAATGTCTGTCACTTGCCAGTCATTTAGTCAACAAGGCCCCAATCCTGTAGTTCTCCAATTTCATATTTGAGTTCCTTCAGAACTCTTGGGTAAATACCATCTGGTCCTGGTGGCATAATACTGTTTAATTTATCCATTTGTAGTAAAACTTCTTCTATTGACACCTCAGTCTGGTGTCTGGTGACACCTTCCACATCTGCAGCACTGCACTATACCAACACTGTCTCGGTACTGACAATGCCAGTGGCATTTGCAGCTGCCAGGGACTTCCTGTTCATGTCAGTGCCAGCAGACGCAGTACAAGAGTGGACGCTATCGGTGCCAGTGGATATAGGATAACCAGGAGGATTGCTACAGCGCTCAGTACCATGCAAGTCTCATGTACTTCTGACATCTTGCTCTTCGGTACCATCAAAGGGAAAACCTGTAATGCTCCCCTCTCTGTGGGCCTCGGCACCTGTCACCAGCACTGTCTGGAACTGTGCCTCCATGAAGCAGAAGGAATGTCATCCTTCTTCTGAATCACAAGTTGGATCCTACGTTTCTCATTCTTGGAGCCACTCTCACTACCCCTCCTCCATACATTTCCATCCTTCAATGGATCCGGTAACAGAAGTACAATCAAGTGGTTGGCCAGAAAGTCACTGAGGACCTACCTCTGTCCAGTGGCCTTTTTGGAATCTATGGGCCTGTCACCCCATTTCCAAATTGTATTCCAGGCACTCATATTTGGTGACCTCAAAAAGACATGTGCACCTACCCACTGGGCAGCACCAATTCCTGACTCCGGTACCAACCTCAGTATCAGGCATCAAGAACCAGCTCAACAGCACCTTGCAGATCAAGAAATAGACAAAGAGCATCTGCAGCTAATGCTGGCCTCCTCTTCCTCCTCCTCTGACATAGCAGTCACAGGAGGGTGCATGTCGCCTCCCCGAGATGACTATAAGGCACATCAAGAATTGTTAAAGAGGGTTTCCTGAATTCTGGGCATACAGGTAGAGGAAATAAACAAATACTTTCACCACATGGTTGATATTTTAGCCACTGCAGGTCCTTCCACAGTGGCCTTGCCTCTCAATTTCGCCATTATGAACCCAATAAAGTGGCTGTGGCAGACCCCTGCATGCCTTCCGCCCTCTTCTGAAAGGGCTGAGCGCAAGTTTTATGTGCCCACACAAAGTTATGTGTCCTTTACTCCCATCCCCACCCAGTGTCCCTGGTAGTATCTGTTGCCAATGAGAGGGAAAGGCAGGGGTATCAGGATGCAACCCCAAAATGAAAAGACTCAAAAAAGTTAGACCTCTTCGGTAGGAAAATTTATTCTACTGGGTTGCAAACCAGCATGCACTTTTAGGCAGGTATGACTTTAATGTATGGGAGTCCATGCTGAAATTTAAAGACGTGCTGCCAGAAGATGCTAGGCAGGAGTTCTCCTCACTAGTGGATGAGGGAAAAGCAGTGGCAAGAGCCTCATTTCAAGCTGCTCTGGATGTGGCTGACTCAGCTTCTAAGTTCGTGGCTTCGGTAGTGGCCATGCGTGGGAGCTCCTGGTTGCTGTCCTCTGGGCTCCTGAAGGAAGTCCAACAGACTGCAGGACCTGTCCTTTGAGAGTTCTGTGCTCTTTTCGGAGCAAACTGATCCTAAGCTCCCTGGGTTAAAGGACACAAAGGCAACTTCTAAGTCTTGCAAGTTGTACACACCAGGAAGCACTTCCGGCCTCAGCAACTTCTCTGGTATTCTGCTCCAGTGGTCTGACAGGACCTGCAGCGAAAAAAGGATAGACATTATAGGCATAGACCACCTCCCCCTTGTGCCTCTGTATCAATGCCTGCCACACCTAGACATCTAGGGGGTTCTAAGCAGGCATTTTGATGTGATGCTCAGGGATGCCATGCCAGTTCCCAGGATGCCATACCCAGTTTTTCCTTTGTTTGCAAACTGCCTTTCCCATTTCCTCAAGACCTTGTCCTGTATCACCACAGACCATTGGGTGTTGAGCATTCTAGAAGTGGGATACATCATCCAGTTTATTTCTACCCCTTCTTCCCACCCTCCCTTCCTCTGCCTCTTCAGGGACCACTCTCACGAAGAACTTCTGGTCCAGGAGGTTCAATCGATCTTTCAGCTGGAAGCCATAGAGGAGATTCCACAAAATTTAAGAGGGAAGGTTTTCTACTCCCATTATTTCCTAATCCCAAAAGCAAAGGAACATCTCAGACCTATCTTAGATCTGCGTCAGTTTAACGACTATCTCAAAAAGATTATGTTTTGCCTGGTCACCCTGGCATTCATTATTCCCTACATGGATCCTGGAGACTGATATGCTGCCCTCGATTTAAGAGACACCTACTTTAATGTGTCAATATACCAAGGCACAGAAAGCGCCTCAGGTTCATAGTGAAGCACTCACATTACCAGTTTATGATGCTTCCATTCAGTCTGTCTGGAGCTCCTCAGATACACAAAATGTATGGCCATGATGGCAGCATTCCTGAGGAGAATAGGAGTGCAGGTCTGTCCTTACCTGGAAGACTAGCTAGTCAAGGTTTGGTCCAAAGCTCTAGTTATATCCAGTGTTCAGCTCGTTCAGTCAACCTTCAAGGCCCTAGGTCTGCTTACCAATGCAGACAAGTCTATTCTTTGCCCAGGACAGAGGATTGTGCTGTTAGGGGCAGTGTTGGAGTCTACCCAGGCCAGAGTGTTCCTCCGAGAGTCAAGATTCTGGTCTAGTAAATCTTTAGTGACAGACCTCACATTTCATCGAGTCACAGCAGCCTGAAACTGTATGGGGGTGCTAGGGCACTGGCCTCATTCACAAATGTAGTACAACATGTGAGGCTGCACCTCAGACCTCTCGAGACTTAGCTGGCCTCAGTGTACTCACTAAGCTGTCTTCATCTGGACACTGTGCTCACAGTACCTTTGTGGGTTCTATTTTCACTGAATTGGTGGTTGGAGCCACTCAATGTTTGTGCATGTTTTCCCATCTTCTGCCCTCAACCTTCAGTGACTCTGGTCTCAAACATGGCAGTTCTCAGGTGGGGAGCTCACCTGTCATCCCCCCCCCCCCCCAATTCAGGGGGTTTGGTCCTCGAGGGAGCTCACTCTTCATATCAATGTCAGAGAACTCAGGGTGATTCGTCTTGCTTGTCAGTCCTTCCTCCTCATATCAGTGGGAGAAACCAGTTTGTTCTTACAGATAACACCGCAGCAATGTTTTACCTCAATGGACAGAGAGGAGCTCACTTATCCCTCCTTTGTCAGGAAGCAATTCACCTGTGGGTATTTTGCATAGCCCATTCAATCAACCTTGAGGCCTCTTACCTTCTGGGGTGCAGAACAAGCTAGCAGACGGCTTAAGCAGGTCATTTTTGAGTCACCACAAGTGATTCCTTTCCTCAGATATAGTCTCCCCAAATAGACCAACAGAAAATGTCACCAGTTCTGTTCCCTGCAAGGCCACAGTCCGGGCTCCATCAAACATGCCTTCCTTCTACCCTGGGCAGAAAAACTTCACTATGCTTTTCCCCAAATCCCACTAAAGATCAAGTGGGACCACTCTCGAGTTATATTAATAGACCCAGTGTGCTCCACCAACACTGGTTCTCCACTCTACTGGGCCTTTCAGTGGCAACTCCAATCTCACTCCCATTGCACCCAGATCTGATCTCCCAAGACTACAGTTGGCTGCTCCACCTGAACCTGCAATCTCTTCAGCTAATGGCCTGGAAGCTCCATGGTTAAATCCGAGAAAGCAGTCTTTCTCAGAACAAGATCATGATGTCTTACTGTATAGCAGAAAGCACTCCACCAGGGCCACCTACCTGTCAAAATGGAATTGGTTCTTTATCTGATAATATCATGCTGGAGTCTCACTGATGCATTCATCTGTACAGCATATACTCAACTATCTGCTGCACCTGAAACAGAAAGGCTTAGCAATTTCCTTTATCAAGGTTCGCCTGGTAGCAATAGCAGCTTTCCACCCTCGTGTAGAAAACTGTTGTTTTTTCTAATGACATGACAGTCAGATTCTTTCAAGGCGTGGAAAGGTTGTATCCTCAATTAAGGGAGCCCATTCCCCCTTGGAACTTGAATTTAGTCTTGTCTAAACTTATAGAACCACCATTTGAGCCTTTCACAACATGATCCTTACTATACCTTTCCTGGAAGGTGGTTTTCCTAATTGCTATCACTTCTGCCGGAAGGGTCTCTGAACTGTGTGCCCTCACATCCGAACCACTATATACAGTCTTCTCTAAAGATATGTTGTACTTATACCCACATCTGAGTTTTCTCTCTAAAGTACTTTCAAATTTTCCAGATCAATCAGTCAATTTATGTATCTGTTTTTTACCCAGAACCACATGCAAATAAGGATGAGCAACGGCTACACACTTTGGACATTAGATGAGCACTACCGTTGTACATAGACAGGCTTAAACCATTTTAGCAGTCTACCCAAATGTTTGTGACTACAGCGGACAGAATGAAAGTTCTTCCTATCTCCTAACAGAGAAGTTCATCTTGGATAGCGTCCTGTATCTGATCTCATTATTATCTGGCAGACATTTCACCACCAGACAAGATGACTGCTCAGTCCACAAGATTGCAAACATCCTCAATGTCATTCCTAGTGCAGATCCCTATTCAGGATATTTATAAAGCAGCAACCTGGTTATCGGTGCACACTTTCACTTCCCATTATGCCACCACCTGATATTCTAGAGATGATGCCAAATTTGCTCAAGCCATCTGTGTGTACATGAGCTCCGATCCCTCCTCTTATATTACTGCTTGGGAGTTACCTGGAGTGGGCTGCACATGTGCAATCACTCAAAGAAGAAAAAATGATTACTAACTTTCCCTAACTGTTCTTCAAGATATGTTGTACATGTCCATTCCACAACTCACCCTCCTATCCTCAACATCAGAGTTTCCAGAAAGAAGGAACTGAGGAAGCTCTGGGTCTGCTGGGCCATTTATTTTTGCCCGTGGTTTTTGCAGCAGTAGAGGGCTCTTGAACCACCCTGACAGATACCACTGAGAGAAAAATATACGGTGACTGTGTGTGGGATGTGCACACTAGAATAGTGGAATTGATATGTGCAACACATCTAGAAGAATAACAGTTATGAAAGGTTAGTAACTGATTTTTCTGTTAATACAACTCAGTTCTGAAATTCAGTGATCCCTCTGTATTGAGCTTCCCAGAATCAAACTTTTTCCTAATTTTCCAGTAGTACTGAACTGTGGTGGTTGTGTAGTGTTTGGCCAGGATTCAGACTAATCAAATTATTTCACTTAGGTTCTGATATGGTTTCATCTAGCACTGTGCAAAATATTAGTCACAGAATTCATACTCAGCACTTGCTTCCTTTCAAGTTTGTCAGGGATTTTTTTGCAGAATTTTTCACATTGACAAAGATTTTGTCAAAGGTGCACAAATTATTTCACTATGTGGATGTCGGTGAAAATTTCAGTGAAGCTTTTTATGGTGTATTTTTAAGTTTTGAGTTTTATTAATTGGGTTTAATCATATGATGAAAATTGCATGGTATTCCTTCAGAATCCCTGTTTGGGGCTATCCCATGGTTTCAGGGTGGTCAGCAGAAGTCATTCGGACCTGCTTTCTCTGCCATTGAGAAGAGTTGTCATCCATTAAAGAAGTCAGAAGGGGATGCCAGATCACTGTATCCACCAAGTAGACAATATAAAATGGGGGAAATCCAGAAAGTTTTTGTCACAGAAGAGAGGAGTTGTTTAGGGATGGAAGGCCACGTAATTTGATGTGAAGTATCAGAGGGGTAGCCGTGTTAGTCTGAATCTGTAAAAAGTAACAGAGGGTCCTGTGGCACCTTTAAGACTAACAGAAGTATTGGGAGCATAAGCTTTCGTGGGTAAGAACCTCACTTCTTCAGATGCAAGTAATGGAAATCTCCAGAGGCAGGTATAAATCAGTATGGAGATAACGAGGTTAGTTCAATCAGGGAGGGTGAGGTGCTCTGCTAGCAGTTGAGGTATGCATCCGAAGAAGTGGGTTGTAGCCCACGAAAGCTTATGCTCTAATAAATTTGTTAGTCTCTAAGGGCTGGTCTATACTTAGCCGCTAGTTCGGTGGCTGGAAATCGAATTTCCTGGTTCGATTTATCGCGTCTGGTCTGGACGCGATAAATCGAACCAGGAAGTGCTCGCCGTCGACTGCAGTACTCCAGCTCAACGAGAGGAGTACCGCGGAGTCGACGGGGGAGCCTGCCTGCCGCGTGTGGACCGCGTCTGAACCGCGGTAAATTCGAAGTAATGTATGTCGACTTCAGCTACGTTATTCACGTAGCTGAAGTTGCGTACCTTACTTCGACTTGGGGGGTTAGTGTAGACCAGGCCTAAGGTGCCACAAGTACTCCTGTTCTTTTTGCGGATACAGACTAACACGGCTGCTACTCTGAAACCAAGGGAGGAGAAACTGCTTCTGTAGTTGGATAGCCATTCACAGTCTTTGTTTAATCCTGATCTGATAGTGTCAAATTTGCAAATGAACTGGAGCTCAGCAGTTTCTCTTTGGAGTCTGGTCCTGAAGTTTTTTTGCTGTAAGATGGCTACCTTTACATCTGCTATTGTGTGGCCAGGGAGGTTGAAGTGTTCTCCTACAGGTTTTTGTATATTGCCATTCCTGATATCTGACTTGTGTCCATTTATCCTCTTGCGTAGTGACTGTCCAGTTTGGCCAATGTACATAGCAGAGGGGCATTGCTGGCATATGATGGCATATATAACATTGGTGGACGTGCAGGTGAATGAGCCGGTGATGTTGTAGCTGATCTGGTTAGGTCCTGTGATGGTGTTGCTGGTGTAGATATGTGGGCAGAGTTGGCATCGAGGTTTGTTGCATGGGTTAGTTCCTGAGTTAGAGTTGTTATGGTGCGGTGCGTGGTTGCTGGTGAGAATATGCTTAAGGTTGGCAGGTTGTCTGTGGGCGAGGACTGGCCTGCCTCCCAAGGTCTGTGAAAGTGAGGGATCATTGTCCAGGATGGGTTGTAGATCACTGATGATGCGTTGGAGAGGTTTAAGCTGAGGACTTTAGGTGATGGCCAGTGGAGTTCTGTTGGTTTCTTTTTTGGGCCTGTCTTGTAGCAGGAGGCTTCTGGGTACACGTCTGGCTCTGTTGATTTGTTCCTTTATTTCCTTGTGTGGGTATTGTAGTTTTGAGAATGCTTGGTGAAGATCTTGTAGGTGTTGGTCTCTGTCTGAGGTGTTGGAGCAGATGCGATTGTACCTCAGTGCTTGGCTGTAGACGATGGATCGTGTGGTGTGACCGGGGTGGAAGCTGGAGGCATGAAGGTAGGCGTAGCGGTCGGTGGGTTTTCGGTATAGGGTGGTGTTAACGTGGCTGTCGCTTATTTGTACGGTGGTGTCTAGGAAGTGGACCTCCCGTGTAGATTGGTCCAGGCTGAGGTTGATGGTGGGGTGGAAGCTGTTGAAATCATGGTGGAATTCTTCCAGGGTCTCCTTCCCATGGGTCCAGATGATGAAGATGTCATCAATATAGTGTAGGTAGAGAAGGGGCATGAGTGGACGAGAGCTGAGGAATCGTTGTTCCAGGTCAGCCATAAAAATGTTGGCATATTGTGGGGCCATGCGGGTGCCCATAGCGGTGCCACTGGTCTGGAGCTATATGTTGTCACACGTCCACCAATGTTATATATGCCATCATATGCCAGCAATGCCCCTCTGCTATGTACATTGGCCAAACTGGACAGTCACTACGCAAGAGGATAAATGGACACAAGTCAGATATCAGGAATGGCAATATACAAAAACCTGTAGGAGAACACTTCAACCTCCCTGGCTACACAATAGCAGATGTAAAGGTAGCCATCTTACAGCAAAAAAACTTCAGGACCAGACTCCAAAGAGAAACTGCTGAGCTCCAGTTCATTTGCAAATTTGACACCATCAGATCAGGATTAAACAAAGACTGTGAATGGCTATCCAACTACAGAAGCAGTTTCTCCTCCCTTGGTGTTCACACCTCAACTGCTAGCAGAGCACCTCACCCTCCCTGATTGAACTAACCTCGTTATCTCCATACTGATTTATACCTGCCTCTGGAGATTTCCATTACTTGCATCTGAAGAAGTGAGGTTCTTACCCACGAAAGCTTATGCTCCCAATACTTCTGTTAGTCTTAAAGGTGCCACAGGACCCTCTGTTATAATTTGATGTGATGCCTCATGAAAATAAATAGTTTGGATTAGCAGCTAAACTTTTGGCTGTCCATCTGAAATGAACATTTAACTTTGTGGAGTCCCTCTCACTACTTTTCTATGTATTTTTCCAAAGCTGAAGTTGGTGTACTGCACATTTTTATATGTTGTTCTGCAGTCATTGTTCTGGTTTACTTTGTGCTATTATATGTAGTTTTGCTATATAAATACTAAGTTGTGCACTTCTTAGTTCATTGTCTTTGCACTCTCTGTGTCATTGGCTGGCACCCCAGCCGGAAAGGTCTTAAAGTTTCAAGATCTTATGGCAAACCCACTCTAGACCATCTTTCAAAAGAACAAAATAGTACTAAAGAATAACCTAAAACTTCTGTCAGAAACTGTAGCTGATTTTCATTAAAATTATCTTTATCACTACCTGTGTTTCCTGTGCAATGGAAACAAGATTACACACCCTGAATGTCAAAAGAGCAGCCAGCTTCTATAGAGAGAGAATTAAGTTTTCAGGACCATCTAACTGTTTGTGGTACTTCTAAGCAGTAGTTGACAATTAGGAGGCATGTACAGATGTCTAGGACATCTGACTGAATCATTATCTGAGGGTGTAAACACCACTCACTCTTTAACTATCCCTAAGTTCTTCTCTACTTTCAGAAGTTTTACTACGTAAGCTCCAAAGAACAGGGACTGTGCAGATCTCTAGAACAAATCGATTTGGAAAACCAGAGATACACTTCTTTTTTCCTTCATGAAGTTGCCTCTACAGAGCCACACTGTAGAAGGCTAGCTAGCAGTGCTCTTCCTCTGCCACCAGTGGCTGAACAATGTCTAAGCACTGAGTCTCCCAAAGCACTGTCATAGGTTTCACCCCCACTCTGAACTTTAGGGTACCGATGTGGGGACCTGCATGTGAACCCCTAAGCTCAGTTAACAGCTTAGATCTGGTCTGGCTGCCACCACCCAAATGATTTATGAGTTATTTGGGAAACTCTGTCTTCCCCCCAAAAACTTTTCCCTCCCTGGGTAGCCTTGAGAGACTCCTCCACCAATTCCTTGGTGAACACCGATCCAAACCCCTTGGATCTTAACACAAGGAGAATTTAACCATCCTCCCTCTTTCCCCCCACCAATTCCTGGTGAGTTCAGACCCAGTCCCCTTGGATCTTAAAAACAGGGAAAAATCAATCAGGTTCTTAAAAAGAAGGCTTTTAATTAAAGAAAAGAAAGGTAAAAGACAAACCTCTGGGAGAGATTAGCATACCAGCTACTCTCACAGACAACAGATTCAAAACACAGAGGATGTTTCCCTGGGCAAAACTTAGTTACACAAAAGAATACCCAATTTGATTATTCCCCTAATTGCAAGACAAGTTACAAAAAGAAAATAAACAAAACCTATTTATTCCTTTTCTAATACTCACTACTCTGATAAGAACTGATTCCTTGATCTTTTCCACTCCGGCCAAAACTCCCAAAGCACTGTTGAGAGAACAGTGATCTGTGAGGATAAGAGCCAAAATCTATGTACCAGTCCTAAAGATTTCAAACATGGGGGCAGTGTGAATGCACACTATTGAAGCTGTCATTCCCCTAGCTAAGTGATCCCTGGGATTCAAGGACATTAGCCATCACAGAGAGAATGATTACACACCCTTATCCACGTAGATGGCCTTTGAGTCAAGACTGCCTTCAAAGTGTTTTGTTAACTGTGTGACTAGGCACATACTCCTACAATGTGGCTTAGTGGAAGCAACCCATTTGTTAATTAGACTAACAGTTATATATTAAATGATGTTCTGAGAAATCTAATGTAAGAATGTGTTCAAATTACACATTTACTATTTGGCTACATTCCTTATGTAAAGCCATGTTACATTAGGAGAGCTACGGTAGACCCATGTTATAATCCATGCATTTTTGTTCCTAGCTTTTTGAGAACAAAACAGCATTTTTTAGCCACCTCTGCAGTCTTGGAAGGGGGAAATGAAAGTCTTAAGAAAAAAGAGTGGTTTCAGCACTTTGAACTCTTCTAACTTAAAATGAATAATGGAACTGACTGATACACCTACCAAAATCAAGATTGCAATTTTCTTTTCTTCCATGGACAGATAGATCTTCCAATCTAAATTGGCTTGTCTTCTAGAAGGAAGTTTTCTAAAAATATCTTGGTTTGGTGTACTATACAAAATGAAAGTTTGAAACGTTGTGATGTGCTCCTAAAAGGTTTTTAGGGATTGGAAATAACCTGCTACAACTTTGTTTCTCAAGTCACAAAGTGGCTGTTTCCAGATTTTTCTTCAAAGGTAACAGTATACGTAGATTCAACAGTATCAAGATGACACTAACAACAACAAAAATAAGAAAGGAACCTGATGAAAGCACCAAAATAAATTTTGGTTGATAATTTTTATTTGTTACACAATGTATTGTTTTCTGAAATGCAATGTAGTCTCCAGAGTTTTTCCTCATAAAATAAATCTGCTGTCTGTACATGTAGTAATAAATATCACTATATTGTTATAATAAAAAAAACAGAAGAGTAAATTTTAAAAGAAATTATACAAAATTCAGTCCATTAGCCTTTTAAAAATATATATAATGTCAAGTACTATTCTCGGGATGAAGAGCCCTGCAGGTACACAAGAGACTGTAGATTGTTCACATGATTCCTGACATATTAATGTATTAATAGCTTGATTCAGTTTGACAATGGATTTTAACAAAGAAAACTCAGATTCACTGCACAGAACTATAGTACTGCACTTCTATAATCCTCTCCATCTAGAGAGAGCGGATCAACACAAACTGATATGCCAATGTGAGTAAAAAGGGCATGTGGAGCAAAACCAGGGCTGTTTTGCAAGGCAGAAGGTTTCTGGGACGCGATTGTCCAAGTAATTGGATGTCAGTTGGTGGCGTGCTGTGGCCATTGAACCTGTGCTATATCTATTAACTGAGAGTTTCAACCCTGCTCTTGGGAGCTTCAGAGAATGAGTATTGCACATATTCCTTGTTCTCTGCCCATGTCCTGCAGGTGATTCTTGTGGTGATTTTGTTCTGAGACCAAAATTTCTGATTTAAGATCAATAATTTTAAAGTGCTCTGAAATCCACAGGCAGACTCAGATTTTATGCAGAAGTATTGTCCGGGACATTAGCATTAGTAAACAGAGGCAAGATGAAAGACTCTAATAAGCAGTTGAGATAATGTAATCATGACTCACGCTCTTCACCCATTTCCTGAATAATGGGGCTGATTGTGATCTAAGGAAGGCAACATATGGTGTTATTATTTGTAAGGGTAGAATGGTAGTATGTGTATTATTGGCATGTTGGGGCAGAGGGCAGAGTTAAGGTTGTGTCATGGATTGGTGTGTACCTTAACTCTTCATTTCCTAGCTTTCAGAGGTTGGAGTGTAGCTGAATTTGACATTTTAGAAGGGCACAATGGACTATTGGGCAACCGTAACTCTGTGTTAATGAAGTCTTTGGGCAGTTAATATTGGTTTCATAGCCCACATAATGTTTATATTATGTGACTATCTTGTGCCTCTAGACTTTGTGTCTACATGATTAGAGGCCATAAGGGAAAAAAATTGGTGCAGACTGACGCAGGCAGAGGTAGATGCAATAATATTTTTTTGCCCTGTGTATAAGGAATGTTAGTGTTAGTGCCAACTTGTGCCCTCAGTTGCATGTCCACCTGCAAAACCATCTGCAATACACATCCAATTTACTTCACTGCTCAAGTGAGACTGTTATCTGAGCTGTCATGTTTCTTTATTTTGCCAATGGCTGAAGAGAGCACTTCAATTTCCTAAAATGTCATTCCTTTAACTTTAATAAGCACCAGCAAACAAGTCTTTAAAACTAAAAAGACTAAAAATATGTTTTGAATATATATTAAAAAGTCAGCATAATATTTATATAATTATATGGGGGAATGACTGTTGGGAGATCTTTGCTGCTTTCGGTTTGATCCACTTTCTGATGTTTTTTGTGGTCTACTTCGAATATATCCATTTAAAAGGCCTCATTCTTGCAAACAGTTTTGCATAGGACGATTCCTGAACCTGCATTGAAGAGCTAGTTTATGTCTACACTGCACAGTCAACCTGGGTAATTGGCACCTGTGTCTGAGCACCCATGTTAGCCTCACTTGGATGTGAACATCCCCACAGCAAAGCCCTACTTGCATTACTGTGTCCTTACTGTTTCCACATTTGCCTATGAGAGAGGGAGGGAAGGGAGGGCATGTGGGGGACACAGACATCCCTGGTTCTTTGTGTTGAGATGCTATAGGATACTTTCTCAGTCATTTGTGTCAATTGTGGGAAAACTTGCCCATCCTGCAGAGGGAGTTGTAAGAAGGGCATTAGAGGACTATCAGCACTGGAGTGTTTTTTTCCGTGCATCCTTACAATAATGTGAGTGGGTTCTAATCTATGTCCTACTTTGTGTAAACTAGCCTGGGCTTAAAGCACCTCCAAACCTGGGTCTGAGTTTTTTCAGTGTGGATGGTAGGGGCAAAAACCTGAGTAAGAGATCTGGATTAACTGTGCAGTGAAAACATACCCTTGGTTGTTTCTTTAAATGCCCAGAGGCCTTCAGGCATTGGTTATTTTTTTAAAAAGTTTAGTAATAGTGATGATGATGTTGGTGTTAATTTTATATTCTTCATTATGATTTATTATTTAGTAGTATTGTATTGTGGGTGTTTAATAAACTATTACCTAGTTTGCAATCTGAATCCCAGGACTGATATTATGTCAAGAATTTTCTTAATTTATAAGATAATTAACCACTGTGGCAAGATAACAGTTGAACACTTCTGTGCAATGTTCTTTTGAGTTAATTGACCTACATATTAATGCCATTCAGAATTGTGATCATTCTTAATTATAACCTAAAGGAACTCATAGGAATTAAGAATACTCATGCTGTTATGTGTTTCATATTTTCTATACTTAGCAATGCAGCAATAAAGCCTCAGCTTCACTGTTGTGGATTTTGAAATCATCTGGAATAATTGCAAACCGTCCCTGGCCACGAATCACTCTCACATTGACAACTACTACTATAACATTAACGATGGCCATATTCAATATGGTAAGCATAATGATGTTTTGTTTCTCTTTCTGTGCCAGTGAGGTCTATTTTTATTTTTATCATCTACTTGGATGACATTTTAAAGTTGTGGTCTGTAGTTGTTTCAGTAGGGTGAATGATAGTAATGGCCTTCCAATGACTCAGAAATTCAAAGCAAAGCAGACATACAGTATAGTAGGGGTGATCAATTCTGACCTCTGCGTATGAGACGTCCTCAACAATAATTCAGTTTTTGGACATGTTTGTTATGAGAATTTTTGCATGTAAAGGGTACTGGAGGAATCTTAAAACATTCTGAGTGTGAAAATAAATAATTCTAATCTATAATTCAAATATGTATTGTCAGAAAAAAATAACAAAATATTTGCTCATCACAGTTCAGGGATCAGTTCAGTGGATTATGATGTTAGCAGAATGTCTGCAAAATGCTGTACAAAGAGCTTGAATTTCACTTTGATTTTTCTGACACCTGTCTGTTCCCCACAGCATGTTCATAATTTACACACCATTTAATTTAAAATTCTTCCTTGTTAAAAAAAAGAAAATCTGTTTTAAAATGACAAAGGTTAAAATTTTCAAAAGTGCCAAAGTGACTTAGGAGCCTGTTAGTGGGATGAAAGCTAAGCCACTAAGGTGCCTTTGAAAATGTTACAAAAAATGTCTGTTACTTAAATCAGAGAGACTGGTAGTGAGATGGGGTAAAAATACTAGCTACAATTATTTTAGGGAACACAGAAACAACATAAGGGGCTACATTCTGTCTTGCCCTGTGTGAGTGCATTAGTGAGGAAAAGCATACAAAGAGCCTCATTCCCCTCCTCCCTTCCAGGTAGAGTGATGATCTAGCTCTTCTTATATGGTAGGCAGAGCCAGGCAAACATGCCCAGTGATACTCCATAGCACCAAGAAGAGGGAGGGGAGATACTCAGCTGGGTAGGTGGTATGGCTAGGACCTAAGTTCCCTCTAAGCTGCGTGGCCGCCCAGCAGTCTATCAAGTGCTGCGCACTTCAGGTGCCCCTCCCCCCACTGCCACACCCTCTGCCTTGGAGCCCCTGGCCAGCTGCTCCCAGGAGTCTCCTGGGGGGAGGGGAGGCGGTGTTTCTGACAGCAAGGTGTCCCCCTCTCTGACCGCATCTCCACAGAGTGGGGGAGGGACATGACAGGTCTCGGAAGTGGAATGTGGGATGGAGGTTGCTGGTGGCTGCTGCTGTGTCTGAACAAGCAGGCTTAAGACTGGTGAATGCCGATCTACTTAAAGGGGCAGCATACTTAAAGGGGCAGCATATGTCTCTCTCTCTCACACTCACACACACACACACTGTGTGTCTCTCACACACATACAATGTGTCTCTCACTCACACACTGTGTGTCTCATACACACATACAGACATATTGTCTCTCACATACGTGTGTCTCTCACACACACATACACACACTCTGTCTTTCACACTCACCTCCCCACACATACTTGTATTATTGTTGTTGTTGTTACTTCTTGATACTTTCTGCAATGCACATATATTCTCTGTGATTTTATTCCTTCAAAGTGCTGTTATTTTAGTTTTTGACTGGTCTATGCATCTCATAATTTTTATTCCTCTTATGCTTAAATTTTATTCTTTGAGTAGTGAGTTCTAAAATGCCTAAGCTGTCCTGACTGGAGTAATTATCCCTATGGTAACTTTTTAAAAAAAAATATTATATCTAGGGTTTTTGTTTCTATTGGTGATTCACATCCACACATTACCTCAATATTGGTGAACATAACAAAATTCATTTTGTACATGGATGGAAAAAATAGAGGGAACATTGGCTAGGGCGCGGCATGTTAGCTGTTGTCCAGTGGCTGGCACTAGGGAAGCTCACGTAGTAAAGACTAGTGCTGAGAATACTTGCACTGTCTCCCCTGAGCCATTCTGCTAGTCTGTCCTTCAGAGGCATAATAACTTATATGCCCTCCCCCCTTCAACACTATAGCTGTTCCCTTTTGCTTCCCCCTCCCCTGCATGGCAGAAACCACAATCTGTGCCTATTAATTTAGATAATGAGTTATGGTTGATAAAATGAGAAATGTTAAACCATTTTGTTGCAGATCCTAGGTGCTTGGGGCATTCTACCATATAATAAAAATGGCTTCTAATACAGTTTAATTATTTCTCATTTATATGAAATCAAATGTATCATTTAAGGTCCCAATTCAGTTAATAGAAAAATTGATTTCAAACTGAGCAAGATCACTCTTTAAAATTAATAAGGTCAAATCCTGGCTATTCTCTTATTTTCTTCTTTCTTTCTGTTCTTTGATTACTTCTCTGTGGAAGGCCAAAATGACAAATTGCTTTCCATTTCCAGTAATGCAGGAATGTGCTTTTCTCTTCTCTTGTAATATGATAAATTCATGTAATTGTATTAATAGTCCATTACTAACCTATTAAATACATAATTCACAAGTAAACAAATGATTGCATTTCAGTGGAATTCTGAGGGGGACACTGACTTATTTCTAAATGTTCATTAAAAAGGGCGGGGAGCCTCCAATCCTGTGGCTGAGTAGCATTGGAATCAACTGACCACTTTTAATCTGAGGGACACATGGTCTAGTGGCTTGAGCGGAGCATGGGAGCCAAGAACTACTGTTTATTTTCTTGGCCCCATGCCTGATTCCCTCTTTAAAATTGGGAAAGTCTTGTAATTTCTCTGCCTCAGTTGCCCATCTAAAAATGGGAATAGTACTATTTACTTAGAGTATTTTTTTTCAAAAGTGATTTACCCCAGATGTTTAAAATATTTTGGTATTGCTGTGTTCAGCATATATCTAACTTATTTAAGAGACAAAATCTCATTTTCAAAAGGGATTTAGGCACTTAGGAACCAAAATCCCATTGACAGTCAATGGAATTTAGGCTCCTAAATGCCTAAATCCCTTTTGAACACTTAAATACCTTAAAAATCTGGGCCTTGGGCACTTTGGAATCTTCGGCTGTGTCTACACTGCACTTTTGTTGGTAGTGTTCTGTTGACCAACAAAAGTTTTACTGACAAAAAGCGCTGGTGTGGACAGCACTATGTTGGTGGGAGACACTGTCTCATTGGGGGTGATTTTATTTTGCCGGCAGGCGAGCTCTCTCCTGTTGGCAAAGAGCAGCTACACGGGAGACCTTACAGCTGTGATGCTGGAAGGTACACAGTGTAGACATAGCCTTAGTTTCACTGAACGACAATGGTACTTAGGAAAAGCACTTTTGACAATTGTACCCTTCACTGTTTCACAGGGTAGTGTGACAGTGGGGTACAGGAGTCTGGTAGAGGGCAAATATACTGGTCACTGGATGAGTAGTTTTCTGTTCCCTGAGTGACCAGAGCAGGGGCTGCACTAGAGTAATCAGGAACCTGCTAGAACCACTTAAGGCAGGCGGGCTAATTAGGACACCTGGAGCCAATTAAGAAGAAGCTGCTAGAATCAATTAAGGCAGGCTAATCAGGGCACCTGGGTTTTAAAAGGAGCTCACTTCAGTTTGTGGTGGGAGTGTGAGGAGCTGGGAGCAAGAGGCGCAAGGAGCTGAGAGTGAGAGTGTGCTGCTGGAGGACTGAGGAGCACAAGCGTTATCAGACACCAGGAGGAAGGTCCTGTGGTGAGAATAAGGAAGATGTTTGGAGGAGGCCATGGGGAAGTAGCCCAGGGAGTTGTAGCTGTCATGCAGCTGTTACACGAGGCACTATAGACAGACGCAGTCCACAGGGCCCTGGGATGGAACCTGGAGTAGAGGGCGGGCCCGGGTTCCCCCCAAACCTCCCAATTGACCTGGACTGTGGTTCTTCCAGAGGGGAAGGTCTCTGGGCTGTTCCCCAACCCACATGGTGAATCTCTGAGGCAAGAAAATCCGCCAATAAGCGCAGGAACCACCAAGATAGAGGAGGAACTTTGTCACACTGGTGTCAGGGGTGGGATCTTGGGGTGCACAGCGCAGCGGAAGGAGGGTGATTTAAAAAAACAAAAAACAAAAACAAAAGGGAGAGGGTTTATTTTTTTTCACCACAATGGATGACGTAGTGCGGTCACTGATACAAGCTACGGCGGCCCAGCAGGAGGCTACCCATGTCCAGGCAGCCGCCCAACAGGAGGCAGTGCGGCTGCAGCAAGAAACTAATCGCCTGCTGATGGACCAGGCTGCTCAAGACCGAGCTATGTTGCGGGAACTGGTAAACCAGGTAAAGTCCCTTACAGAGCTGAATCGCGGCCATGATGGGACGCGGCTCATACGGGCCAGCCATTGGTTGCAGAAAATGACACGGGAGGATGATGTAGAGGCATACCTTCTGGCCTTTGAGAGGGCAGCCCTACGGGAGGCCTGGCCTCGAGATCAGTGGTCTGGCATCCTTGCCCCATTCCTGTGTGGGGAGGCCCAGAAGGCCTACCATGATCTGCCTGAAGAGGCTGCGGCAGACCACCCCCAGCTGAAAGCAGAGATCCTGGCCAGATCTGGGGTAACGACAGCAGTGCGGGCCCAGCAGTATCACAGTTGGAGGTACCAGGAAGACAAAACCCCGCGGTCCCAATTATATGACCTCATCCATCTTGCACAAAAGTGGTTGCAAACAGAGTCCCGGAGTCCGGAAGAGATACTAGCGGTTCTGGTCATCGACCGATACATGAGGGGACTACCACCAGACCTTCGTGCCTGGGTAAGCCAGAACGAACCCTCCACCTATGACAAGGTTGTCACCCTGGTAGAGAGGCGAAGGACAGTGAGGGAGCTGACCCGACCAGTTAAGGAAGAGGCACCCCGGGTTCAACTAGCAGCACCAAGCCCTAAAGTTTGGGTGACTGGGCCACCAGGAGGGCCCAGGTGGAAAAAGAGAGAGGCTGAAGGCCCATCAGAGGCCACAAAGAGTCGGAGCACTGAGGGAGAAGAGGATCATGATGTTAGACTGCCCAAACCAAGAGACTGGGGAATGCCTAGGGCTCCATACAGATGTTATGCCTGCGGGGAGTGGGGACACATAGCTGCACAGTGTCCCAATGCTGAGGAGCCTATGCAGTGTAACCTGGGGAACTGGGCAGATCCATGCTTCCTAATCCACCTTGTGGGGGTCTCACTAACCCCACATATGTATACCAGACCAGTGAAACTAAATGGGGTAGGGACCACGGCACTGGTTGATTCGGGGAGTGCTATCACGCTTATCTCAGGGAAGCTCGTGAAGCGTAGTCAGCTGCTGCAGGCTAAACGTACGGGGATATCATGTGTCCATGGGACAGTTAGTTACTACCCCACCATCCCAGTAAAAATCGAGATCCAAGGGAACACTACTGAGGTAGCAGCAGGTGTAGTCTCTAAACTCCCATACCAGGTGCTCATAGGGAGGGACTTCCCAGGGTTTGGAAACTTACTCCCATTAGGGGGATTGGAGAAAGATGGGGACCCTGAAATTGGTGAGGCATCCACAGGAGACGGTCAACCCCCAATCTTCTCTGAAATATCCCCAGATTTGTTCTCCACTCCCAGACAGGGTAGAAAGACAAAAAGGGAAAGAAGGGCAGCTAAGGCCTTTGCAACCCGAATACTGACCCAAAGCCATAGGGTCGCTCTTGTAGGTAGGCGGACCCGCGCAGCTGAAAAGGAGGCCACGCAGGAGGGAGAAGCACCTGAGTCTGACCCCCCACCCTAATGCTTCTGAACCAGTAGAGGCAACAAAGACTGGGCCCCTAGATCTTGGGCAGATTAGCCCCAGGAGAAGAAATTTTGGACGGGACCAGGCAGAAGGTACAGCAGATCCTAGTACCTCAAAAACACCAGAACTCTGTATTAAGTCTTGCTCATAGTCATCTTTCTGGGGGGCATTTGGGGGTAGAGAAGACCCTGGCACGAGTCCTATGACGGTTCTTCTGGCCCGGAGTACATGAAGAAGTGCGGAAGTACTGTGCCTCCTGCCCGGAGTGTCAGCTGCACAGTCCCCGTCCCCACTTGAGGGCACCTTTAGTACCCCTTCCCATCATAGAGGTCCCCTTTGAGTGAATAGCCATGGACCTAGTGGGACCCCTGGAGAAGACGGCTCGGGGCCACCAATATATACTTGTTGTTTTGGACTATGCTACTCGCTACCCAGAAGCCATCCCCCTGCAGAACACGGCCTATAAAACTATAGCCAAAGAGCTGGTGGGGATCTTTGCCCTAATGGGGCTACCGAAGGAGATATTAACCGACCAAGGAACCCCATTTATGTCGAAGCTAATGTAGGACCTCTGTACGCTGCTTCATATACATACCCTGAGAACTTCGGTCTACCATCCGCAGACTGATGGGTTGGTAGAAAGGTTTAACCGAACCCTCAAGGCTATGATAAGGAAGGTGGTAAGTCAGGACGGGAAGGATTGGGACACCATACTACCCTACCTTATGTTCGCTATCCAGGAGGTACCTCAGGCCTCAACTGGGTTTTCCCCCTTCGAGTTATTATATGGGCGTCACCCCCGTGGCATACTAGATATCACCAAAGAGATCTGGGAAGAGGAACCCAATGAGGGGAGAAATATAATAGAGCATGTAATGCAGATGCGAGACCGGATAGCCCGGGTTACCCTTATTGTACGGGAACATTTGGAGAAGGCACAGGAGGCCCAGCGAACCCATTACAATCGCCAGGCAAAAGTGCGACAGTTCCAACCAGGGAATCGGGTTATGGTGTTGGTACCCACGGCAGAAAGCAAGCTTCTGGCCCAATGGCAGGGGCCCTATGAGGTGGTTGAACCCGTGGGGGAAGTAACCTACAAGGTGCGGCAGCCAGGACGCAGAAAACAAGAACAGATTTATCACGTTAACCTTCTGAAACCCTGGCATGCACAAGAGGCATGCACAACGGTCCAAAAAGACCTAACCCAGGAAAACAAGCCTTCCAAACAGGTGAGAGTGTCTCCCGATTTAACACCAGACCAGAAGAATGAGGTGTCTGAGATGATCTTCCGGAACCAAGATGTGTTCTCAACAAAACCGGGTCGAACAACCGAGACATATCACCACATCGTCACGAACCCTGGGGCCAGAGTAACAATGAGGCCCTATCGGGTGCCAGCGGCAAAAAGGGAGGAAATAAAAGCAGAAGTAAAAAAAATGCTGGAGTTGGGGATCATCAAAGAATCCCACAGTCAGTGGTCCAGCCCAATCGTGCTGGTGCCCAAACCTGATGGCACCACAAGATTTTGCAACGACTTCCGGCGACTAAACCAAGTATCCCAGTTCGACGCGTACCCCATACCTCGCATAGATGAGCTAGTGGACCGTCTGGGTAATGCCCGGTACTTGACTACCCTAGACTTGACAAAGGGGTACTGGCAGATTCCCCTTGCAGAAGATGCAAAGGAAAAGACTGTGTTCTCTACACCAGAGGGTCTTTTTCAATATATTGTCCTCCCTTTTGGACTACATGGGGCCCCAGCTACCTTCCAGCACCTCATGGACAAGCTATTACGCCCGCATAACAGTTATGCTGCTGCCTACTTGGACAATGTGGTCATTCATACCCCAGACTGGGAAGCCCACCTGGAGAAGGTGGAAGCAGTCCTCGATACCTTCAGGCGAGCTGGCCTTACAGCAAACCCTGCCAAGTGCGCTGTAGGGTTTACAGAGGCCAAATATCTTGGCTACATTGTGGGAAAAGGTCTGGTAAAACCCCAAGTGAACAAGTTAGAGGCCATCCAAAATTGGCCCCGACCAAGTCGCAAGAAACAAGTCCGGGCGTTCCTAGGTGTGGTGGGGTATTACCGACGATTTATCCCCCACTTTGCCACAAGGGCAAGCCCCCTGACAGACCTAGTGAAAGCCCGTGGACCTGATCTGGTGAGATGGTCTGACGCAGCAGAGAAAGCATTCACAGACCTACGGACTGCCCTCTGCAGTAACCTCGTACTGATAGCCCCTGATTTCACCAAGGAGTTTATCCTGCAGACGGATGCATCGGAAGTTGGGTTGGGGGCCGTTCTATCACAGATGGTCGGGGAGGAGGAACACCCAATTCTATACCTCAGTCGGAAACTCCTTCCAGGGGGAACAAAAATATGCAGTGGTGGAGAGAAAATGCCTCGCTGTAAAATGGGCCATGGAAACATTGCGCTACTACCTGCTCGGGCGCAAATTTGTCCTCGTGACCGACCATGCCACTCTTCAATGGATGCAGCGGAACAAGGAGAAGAACACAAGGGTGACCAGATGGTTCTTATCCCTCCAACCTTTCCAGTTCCGTGTGCAACACAGAGCAGGGAGCCGTCATGGCAACGCCGATGGCTTGTCACGTGTGCACTGTCTGGCGTCCCAAGCTGCCCAACCCCTTGGCATTGAGCAGGGGGGAGGGATATGTGACAGACCCAGACCAGTGGGGTACAGGAGTCTGGTAGAGGGCAAATATACTGGTCACTGGATGAGTAGTTTTCTGTTCCCTGAGTGACCAGAGCAGGGGCTGCACTAGAGTAATCAGGAACCTGCTAGAACCACTTAAGGCAGGCGGGCTAATTAGGACACCTGGAGCCAATTAAGAAGAAGCTGCTAGAATCAATTAAGGCAGGCTAATCAGGGCACCTGGGTTTTAAAAGGAGCTCACTTCAGTTTGTGGTAGGAGTGTGAGGAGCTGGGAGCAAGAGGCGCAAGGAGCTGAGAGTGAGTGTGCTGCTGGAGGACTGAGGAGCACAAGCGTTATCAGACACCAGGAGGAAGGTCCTGTGGTGAGAATAAGGAAGATGTTTGGAGGAGGCCATGGGGAAGTAGCCCAGGGAGTTGTAGCTGTCATGCCTCCTGTCATACAGGAGGCACTATAGACAGCTGCAGTCCACAGGGCCCTGGGCTGGAACCCGGAGTAGAGGGCGGGCCCGGGTTCCCCCCAAACCTCCCAATTGACCTGGACTGTAGGTTCTTCCAGAGGGGAAGGTCTCTGGGCTGTTCCCCAACCCACATGGTGAATCTCTGAGGCAAGAAAATCTGCCAATAAGTGCAGGACCCACCAAGATAGAGGAGGAACGTTGTCACAGTAGTTACTAGCTTAATTACTTAGAGTTTTTAAAAATAGTTTGGAAATGGTAAGTGTCCTTCAGTTAATTACAGAATTGTTTTGAATACATATTACTTTTTTTTTTTGTTGCTTTCACATAGCATTTTTCAGGAGACAGTAGTCAGCCATTTGTAATAACTACACTTGAGATGTCTGAATGATGAAATCTACTTCTCTGAGTTCCTAAACACTGACATGTAAGATTTGTGAAATGAGCAAGATCTACTAGAACTTTATCTGGTTCAGTCTATGAAGATAATTGTAGGTTGGTTTGGGGGGGTTGCTTTTGGGGGATGAGAGGTTTCCCTCACATTCCCCACCTTGTATGATAAGAAGAGATAGGCTCAAAACAAACCCCAGATTCAAACATTATCAAAATTCTACTAATTTCCATTTCTCAGTCTGGATCCACATTTTGCATTTCTTCTTTTTGGTAATTGTAAGTAGAAATGAAACAAAGAAGTTTACTTTTGGGTTGAAGTTAAAACTACACTAGTGTACGAATGTTTATAAAATTAAACATTGTTCCTAAAACGAACAAGGTCAAAATGATGCTTTTTTCAACAAATTGTCTTTAATTAGTTCTAGTTCTTCTTTTATTCAGAATGCAAATGACTGTAGAGCTTCAAAAGCTGTACTTTAAAGCCTTATTGTCTTGTTAGCACTTCTGACTGCAATATAACAAATAACCATGTTCCATGATATTCATTTGATGATCATTTTAAGTACAATTCCCACCTTGGCACTAAATCTTAGCTCTGGTTTTCAAAAATGACTTTAAAATATTATTGCAAAATTTGCATTGGCTTAATATTAATAGCAAATTGTGGATGAGACTGAAGTATCATTATTATAGCTCCAAGCAACATATTCTTAAGAATAGAGTCCATTAACTGCATTTATTTCCATGAACTCTTTCATTAGGAAAAGGCAAAATGTAGCCATTAAGGTCTAATGGATATCTACCCAAAATGCCAACTAAAACTCACACTTCATATTGCAAGGGACAGTTGTAGAGAACACTGATAGTTCGAAGTATTTTTTTACTAAATATTTTAATCTAGTTTTAATGTTGTTACAGTAATATAGCCAGGAATAATGGTATGAAATTTAAAAACAGACGATGTAATGTAAATATCAGAAATACTTTTTAACGGTAGCCGGTGGGGTCTAATCCTGGTCTCACTGAAGATTAGATGTAGTGAGTTATGTTAGTGTGTGCAATATTCATCCAGGGGGAAAGGAGGATGCCCCTTTTGTTGGGAATTTTAACTGGATGAAACAAAGCACTAGGAAATATACTGTAGGGAATAATCCTGAACTCTCAGGGAGACAGAGATAGAAAAGACCTATTAGATCATCAAACTTGGGAGATTTAATGAGTAGCTGGATAGAAAATATAAAATCCTAATTCTCATTGTGCCCTGTCAGTCTGTGTCATAAACCTAATTTGTGGACCCTAACAGAATTAAAGCCGTGGTGAGAGTAGCTTTAGAGCATTTAAGAACCTAGGGGAGTTCTGATGCTCCCAAGAATGGCAGATTTTTATGCCAGTCTTATACACGTGTCAGGCAATTCAGGTAAATCAGAGGTACCTCTACCACATCCTCCATAGAAGGCATAGAAGAGGAAGTTGTGAATAAAGGCACAACACTATCTCACAAGCGTGTATCTTTGTTATCTGCTTGGAGCTATGAAACTAGCAGTACTGTGTCTTTTACCAAAACTCAAGACATTCTTTCCTCTATGCTGATTGGCTGCTTGCTCCAACCCGCTCCTGCTTCCTCCTTCGCAGTCTTTTCAGTTCATTTTTCTTCTCCCGGCCCTGTCTGGTCCTCTCCATTCTTCCTGACTTCTCAATGTCACCTCTCCCTTCCTTTGTTTTTGCTTTTAGCTAATTCCTTCCTGCCTCCATCACATCTACCCAGTCCTAGAATACAGTTTGTATCCATAATACATAAATAAAATAAAACCCACTCAAAATTATTGTTAAATGTGGTGCTAACATGACATTTTTGAACCACCATTGCATTCCCTGTGCTTGTATTTTATACCCTTTCTCTCACCCCATGACTGCTTTCTCTATCTAGATAATAAGCTTGTGAGCTCTTTGAGGCTGGGACTCTCCCTTGCTATGTGTCTGTAGAGCAACTAGACACCTGTAGGTTCTACTGTAATACAAGTAATACCTAACTGAAAAAAAAACATTTGAAAGAGACCATTTTCCTATTTAAAATCTATTATTAGAGGGTTGTTTTGTTTCTTCTCTTTGGACCAAGTTTTAACCAGCCTCTGGGGATCTGCAAAGTGGGCGAGGAGACAAGCAGCTGTCCAGAATCCCTTCTATTACATCCCTATATATTAGGTTCCTTAAAAGATAATAGTGGGGCCATGGCTGACAAGGCCAACAGAGGGGAGTCTGTCTCTAAAAGGGAGGAGCAGTGTCTGCTGACTCAGTAAAAGACTGTGTCAGCTGTTTATGAGTAAAATTTGCTGCTGCTGAAAATGGGTAAATTCAACAGGAGAAAATGCAGCTGGTTTTGACAACTGGTTAACTGATAGGTCACAAAATGTAATTGTAAACTAAGAATCATGATTGAGCAGGTGTGTTTCTAGAGGGGACCTGCAAGGATCTCTTCTTGGCCCTACGCTATCTAACATTTTTGTCAGTGACCTGGAAGAAATCATAAAATAATTACTGGGAGGGAGTGGTAAATAATCAAGAGTACAGGTCACTGATACAGATCAATCTGGATCACTTGGTAAGCTGTACAGAAGCAAACAATGTCTTTTAATATGGTCAGATGTAAGGTCAGACATCTAGGAACAAAGAATGTAGGCCAAACTGACAGGAAAGGGGACTCAATTCTGAGAAGCAGAGACTCTGAAAAAGAGTTGGGGGTCATTGTGGATGATCAGCTAAACATGAGCTCCCAGTGCAACGCTGTGGCCAAAAGAGCTAATGTGATCCTTGGAGATAAAAAAGGGTAATATTGAGTTGGAACAGGGAAGTTATTTTACTTATGTAATTGGCACTGGTGTGAGTGCTACTGAAATACTGCATCCAGTTTTGGTGTCTACAATTCAAGAAGAATGTTGAAAAATTGTAAAGGTCACAGAGGAGAGACATGAGCATGAGTAAAGGACTGGAAAATGCCTTACCGGGAAAGGTGGGTGAGGTAATATATTTTATTGGACCAATGTATGTTGGTGAAAGAGACAAGCTTTTGAGCTATACAGAGCTCTTCAGGTCTGAGAAAGGTATTCAGAGTGTCACAGCTAAATACAAGTTGGAACAGATTGTTTAGCATAAGTAGTTAACATATTCTAATGGACTATTCAAGGTGAAGTGGCCCGTTAACACTTCTGCGGTCAGAGAACAAAAAAGGGGGGCTAGCTGGTTACAGATTGTTGTAATAAGCCATAAATTCAGCCATAAATTCAATGTTGCAGACAGGGCCGGCTCCAGGCACCAGCAGAGCAAGCTCGTGCTTGGGGCAGCAGATTTCAAAGGGCGGCATTCCATCTAATCCTTTCTTTTTTTTTTTTTTTGGTTTTGTTTTGTTTTGCGCTTCACCGCTTTGGCCGCCCCTGCAGGTTTTTTCTTTTTGGTTTACTGCTCCCGCCGCCCTGTAGGGGGCGGAGGAGGGGAGCGCCCTGCATCAAGTCCAGTAGGGCAGCCCGCGTCCTTCCCTGCCTACCGAACGGAACGGCGCGGAGCCCTCCCAGCAGGCAGTGCAGCGGGAGGGGCTGCGTGGCAAGCGCCCCACTTAAGGAAGCCCTGGCTGCCCCCCTTCTCTCTTTCCCCGCCCCTGCTAGCCGGGGTGCGCACTCCGCTGCCCGGGGTCTGCAGGGCCGGGAGTCCCCCTGCACCCACGCTCCCACCGCCCCGCAGGTATTTTTTGTTTGTTTTTATTTTTTCTTTCCTTCGCCGCTCCGGCAGGTGGGCCAGTTTGTCTTCCCCCCCGCCCGCCGGGGGCAGGTTTGTTCTCCCCCCCTCCCCCTTCGCCGCTCCGGCCGGGGGCAGGTTTGTTTCCCGGGGCCACCCCCATCCCCTCTTTTGCTGCTCCAGCCGGTTTGTTGTCTCCACCCCGCCCCTCTGGCTGGGGGCAGGTTTGTTCCCCCCCCCCCCCCCCGCCCCCCCGCGCGCGGGGGTTTTGTTCCCCCCCCCCCCCCACTTGCTGCTCCGGCCGACCGGGTGTTTTTTGCTTTGGGCGACAAAAAAGCCAGAGCCGGCCCTGGTTGCAGAGTTTCTGGAGGAAGTTGATTATGTCTTGGAGGAAGCTGGCCCTTTGTGTGGTTGAGTAGTTTGAGGATGGTTTCTATGAGTCCTGATATTCCTTCAGTAAGAATGCCATGACTAGATATGATTGGCCTGCCTGGGTTCCCTTGTTTGTGTATTTTGAGAAGCATGTAGAAAGTCCCTGGGGTAGGTTCGTGGGGCATGAGGATGTAGATTTTTTGTGTGTGTTGTTTGAGAAAGGATTTGATGATATCCTTAAATTCTTGGATAAATTCTAGTGTGGAGTCTTCTTTGAGTTCTTTATAGTAGTTGGTGTCAGAGAGTTGTTGTTTGGCCTCATTGACATAGTCATGATGGAGAACTACAATGGCACCCCCTTTATCTGCTGGTTGGATTGCTATCTGGTGGTTGGATTTCAAGGTCTGTATAGCTGTCCTTTCAGCAGTGGAGAGATTGTCATGGATGTGATGTTTGCTAAGGATCTCACGGTCAGGTTTTTTTCCTGAAGCAATCAATGTAACGATCAAGTATGCAGTTTAATCCACGGTGGGGTATCCAGTTAAATGATTCTTTCTTTTTTTAAGACTGTCTGTGGGGACTTAGGAGTTGTGGTTAGTGTCATCACTGTTGTGAAAGAATATGGGGCTTCAAACTCTGTGCTTCCTGCCCGCACTTCTTCTCAGTTTGTGACGAACACCAACGCTGCTTCTACTGCTTGGGGAAGCTCACATCGCACCTAGGTGCAGTATCTGCCAGTCCTTCTCCAGCTGTACCCAAGAAGACCAGGCTCTCCACCTCCAGAAGCACCTAATGGAACTCACCATGAGGCCTCATTCGGACCCAGGCCAGAGGACACCCATCCACCCTCCCACTCTGTACATCAGCCTGAAACCACAAGAAGTGCGCCTCCTACTACTAAGTCCGAATTTAGTGCCAGCGGAACTGCCCCTATGGACCCCGTGCTGGGGCCTAGTCAAGAGGTAAGGAAGTATACCCATAAGCCTGGGGCTAAGTCATCCTCAAAGATGAAGAAAGTGGACACTCCTTCCATGAGCTCAAGCCACAGAGACAGAGCACACACCAAACTCCATAGACATTAAATGAAGTCCCACAAACAAGGGGATCCGGTGTTTCTGAGCACTAATCCACCAGTACTGTCAGCACTGATGCCCTACAAGCTGCGGAATCTGCCCACTCTGCAGAAGTCCATGGCACCAAAACCAGTACCGAGTAAAGAGAGGGTATCTCTATCACTGGGGAGATCGGAAACTGTGTTTGAGCCCCAGATCGCATTCACCTTAACAGAACCAGGGTCTATCAGGCCTTTCTACCTCTAGGGAGATTATTTCTCCCCTTGTGATATGCTTCAACTGCAGAACACCTTTCCACCCACTCCGATGGCCTACACCCTTTCATTGGCTCCAGCGGTACCATCAATGGAACCAGAGTCTGCCTTCTCTTTCACCAATGAATCAGGAGCTGGAGAGGGACTGTCGATACTTACTAACCATCCATACTTGCATTCACGGAGGCGGTCCTGGTCTTGGCAACACCCATCACAGATCCACTGGTACCCCATGCTGTAGGGACCACCTCAGCATCCCCCAGATATGGCCTACTGGCCATACTACCCTGGTCCCAATATCCTCCTCAGAACCAGCCTGATCTGCAAGAGAGTCTTTACTTGCCTCTCCGTTGAGAGCTCCTTCTAGCAGGCACTTGGATCTGTTGGTAGAAGAGCCTTAGCCCAGTTCTGATGGTGCCACCAGAACCAGAAAGATTTGCTTCCTCATCTCCGGATGAAGCAGTGACTACAGCATCTCCTTCACCTCTGGATGACTTTAGGCAGTTTCAAGATCTGCTGCACAGAATTGCGGGGGAACTCCAGATTCCGCTGGAGGAAATCTAGGTTACCCAGCATAAACTACTGGATATACCCCACTCCTCAGGACCAACTAGAGTTGTACTGCCTATTAAAAATGCCATTCTTGAGCCTGCCAGAACAGTATGGCACACCCTGGCCACATACATGCCTATGCCCAAAGGGGCTGAAAGATGCTATTACATTCGGGCTAAGGGATCTGAATTCCTCTTCTCACAGCTCCCCCAAAACTTCCTGTTTTTGCAAGCCGTGACTGAACAAGACAGACAACAGCACCCTTGCTCTACACCATCTGATAAGGAGAGCAGTGTTTGGACCTTTTGAGGCATAAGGTCTTTTCCTCATCTAGTCTTCAATTCAGGATCAGGAACTATCAGGCGTTTCTCGACAAATTCGATTTCTTGAATTACAGCTAATTTGAGGAATTTACTGATAGTCTCCCTCAACACGACAAGGCTAGTTTTTGGGTGATCATTGAGAAAGGGAAGCTGGTAGCTGGAACAGCACTCCAATCGGCAGTGGGCACAGCAGATACCTCCTCAAAGGCCATGGCTATGGCCAGAGTTATGTGTCGGGTATTTTGGCTCCACTCATACGGTTTCCCTAGGGAGGTGCAAAACACAATTGAAGACCTCCCCTTCAGTTAGTCCCATCTTTTCAATCAAAAGATGGATGATTCGCTACATACCCCCCCGAGGCCTCACTTTCTAGACATGCTGCTTCAGGACATATG
Organism: Terrapene triunguis; assembly: GCF_002925995.2. Classification (NCBI taxonomy): domain Eukaryota; kingdom Metazoa; phylum Chordata; order Testudines; family Emydidae; genus Terrapene; species Terrapene triunguis. The sequence goes on from NW_020664931.1 coordinate 3,357,747, forward strand.
TAAAGCGGCCACATGCAGTTCTGTGCACACCTTTGCAACACACTGCACGTTAGTGCAGGACTCTGCAGCGGACTCCTCCTTCGGTGTGGCAGTTCTCCGCACAACCATTCCGTCCTCATCTTCACGTCCTCTTCCAACTTAGGTACTGCTTGTCAATCACCCTCAACAGAATACAATAGGGACTATCACTCGAAGAAGAGGAGGTTATTTACCTGCACTTGGAGGTTCTTCGAGATGTGTGGTCCCAATCTGTATTCCACTTCCCACCCTCCTTCCCCTTTGCTATGGATCTGTCTGATTCATGATGGAGAAGGAACTGAAGATGAAGTCGGTCCACCCTGCCCTTTATCACCTTGGACAGAAGCACGAGGCAAGTCAGGGCTCATGGGTGGACCAACAGACACTACTTTCAAATTCTCTAACTTTGGGCGCATGGTGCGCATGCATAACCCTCAGTGGAATACAGATAGGGACCACGCATCTTGAAGAACCTCCAGTTACAGGTAATAAACCTCCTCTTTCTTGTTTGAGTGGTTCCTTCTGGAGTATGTGAGGTGCAGGAGATGGTTTCTCAGTTTTTCTGAAGACCTTCTGCAGAGCTGTTCAGCATATTTGGAGTTGTAGGAGATGATCAGAGGGTTATAGATGGTGAGTCCTCTGGGAATAATGTTTTGTTTCTTGCATTTTCTCAGGAAGTAGATGTCGCTGCTAAGTTGTGGTAATGTCGTGTTAATGTTGTGCAGTGAAAGACTCAAGGAGTTCCATCTATTTAGCGTATCCAGGAATGATTTTGATCAGTTTGTCAGTATTTACATGAGGAACAGAAATTTGAAAATAGAGGGCTCTTCAATCTAGCAGACAAAGGTGTAACAAAATCCAGTGGCTGGAAGTTGAATTCAGATAAATTCCAACTAGAAATAAGGCACATGAAAATAATTAAACATTGGAATAACATATGAAAGATTGTGGTGGATTCTCCATCACTGGCAATTTTAAAATCACGATTGGATTTGTTTTCTAAAAGATATGCTCTAATTCAACCACAGCTGTTTTACTTGAAGCAGAAATTAATTTGGAGATCATCTATGGCCTGTGTTTTGCAGATCAGATTAGATGTTCACAATGGTCCCTTGTCTATAAAAATGTGAATTTACACCCACAGATAATTTGGCACTATAAATTATTTTCTAAAGTGTGATTATTTTAAAGTCTTGATGTGCACACATATTATATATTTAAATAAGATTTGCCTTACAATATGTTTATCAAAAAGATACACTTATAGTTCAATGAAGAAATCTTTATGGTTCTACAGAGTATTCCTTTTGGGTACCACAATGATATAATACAGGGATTACAGAGGAAAATTTGAGTTTAATTTAGTATATTATGGAGATTTATTACATTGGATGGGTTTGATTAAGGCCTCATAAAACACAGTTCCCAGTGCTTATCCCTTAAATGAATTCTGGTGTCAGAGATCTAAAGAAGGGCAGGATTTATCTCTGTGATTTCCATTAATGTTAATGGTAGGTGTGTAACTAAATTCGTCAATGTTATTTAAAAATTTTACCCCGTGTCTGGCATCTGTTGACAGACTCTTGTAAATATATTAATGGAGAAGGTAAACTTATTTAACTACATGGTTGTGTGCATCATATTTATTCAATAAATTTAAATCTGATGAGTCTATGACGTTTACCTTAGGCAACTAAGTAAAGTTAGGAAGTTTACTATTCTTTGTTCACTTTTTTTAATATTTGAAAAATAATACTTTGTCTTTTTGTCATCAAATCTAGAATTGGCTGAAACATGTTTTAAAGAAACAAAAATAAACTAATGTAGAAACGTACAGATTTTAAAAGGGTACATTAGGAGTCAAGACCCATTTTGGCTCAATGCACACATATAAAATGTTAAGAACATAGCAGTGGCCAATAACTGATGCTCTAGAAACTGGCAAAATAAGCCAGCACCTGTATGCAAATGCAAACAGTGAAAGAGGTTTTTTGTTTCTGCCCCGATTCTTCAGACTTGATTTCTTCAGCATATCATTCTAGCATATAATAATAATAATAATAAATATTTCACCTTTGTCTGTTTTTTCTATTTATTGTTCAAGTTCTTCAGGGCAGGGACTGTCTCTTACTATCTCTTTGTACAGTACCTAGCATAATGAGGTGCCTATCTGTTAGGGCCTGTAGATGCTACTGTAATACAAATAAATAATTATAATGCCAGCGACTTAATGATAAAAATGCATTTAAAAAAGCAACATCATCCTAGGGAAAGATTATGTCTGGTCCACCACAGGTACACAAGTAGGTGAGACATCCCAATTAGCTCTTGCACTTACAGCAGCCCTGACCTCTTAAAAGCGTGTGCAGAGAGAGCCATGTTATGGGCAGGGCCGGCTCCAGGCACCAGCCCACCAAGCATGTGCTTGGGGCGGCGCCTGGAGGGGGGCGGCGCGGCGGGGCCCCGGTCGGGGAGAGGGGGCCCCGGCTGGGCTCGCCGCCCTCCCCCCGGCGCTCCAGCCGGTCGGGGAGAGCGGGGCCCCGGCCGGGCTCGCCGCCCTCCCCCCGGCGCTCCGGCTGGTTGGGGAGAGCAGAGAGCCGCAGCGGGCTCGCCGCCCTCCCCCTGGCACTCTGGCCGCCGGGGAGAACGGAGAGCCCCGGCCGGGCTCTCCGCCCTGCTCCCAGCGCTCTGGCCGCCAGGGAGAGCGAAGAGCCCCGGCCGGGCTCTCCGCCCTCCCCCTGGCGCTCCGGCCAGTCGGGGATTGCAGGCCCGCGGCCGGGCTCGGCGCCCTCCCCTGCCACGCTGGGGGGGGGGCGGCGGCGGGTGGCTTTTTTGCCTAGGGTGGCAAAAAAACCAGAGCCGGCCCTGGTTATGGGCATATCCCTCTCTGTGCTGTGCTGTGCTGCAAGGCTGGGCTTACATGGGAGGGGAGTGTACTCTGCACCCTTTCAAAAGCTGCAGCAGTGGCTACACTTCCTAAAACTCCCTCACATCTGCATATCCCATATACAGTGCCTCTGGGAACTACAAATGGGAGAGTTTTGCCCCTCTGAACTAGCCCCAGAGTGAGGCCATGCTTTAAAGGCACAAGAAAGCCCTACATGCATTTCTTTTTTTTATTTTAACCTTGCATTTTTGTGAAAATATTAGTTTTAATTAGTGATAAAGGTATATTTTTAAACAATTTGTTCTTGATTTTGTTAGATTTGATTGTAGTGGATGACATGCCACTTAACTCTAAATACCTCAATGCAAACACCCCTGGAAGCTAACAAGTTAGTTATGAAACTGAAAAGAACCTGGTATCACTATCTTGCATTTGTACAGTCTTCTGGTCAGATAAATTAGAAAAGCACAGAAGTGCTCATCCTAGGTTCCTCTTCAAAGGACAGCAAGCATTGTCATCCTGCATTACACACGGTCCAAAATAGAGGATAGATTATATGAACGTGAGAGAAAAATCTGCTTGGAATATAAATTAAAGGTGAAAATAAGAACTTAATGGTAGTTTGCTGAAATACTGGCAAACATTGGGGTTAATAAAAATACAGCTTTCTTTCCATTCCACTCCCCCCTTCCCACCCCCAAGGATGTGAATGCAGAGGCTAAGCTATCTCTAATGGAGAGAAAAGAGAATGCTACATTAAAATACCGTGTATATAGGCACTACAGAATCTCCAAAGTGACATAAGTGAGATAGCAAGTGGAGATAGTTTGACGAAAGAGAGAAAAATACAAACACATACTTCAGAAGTAATTGGTACATTTCTATGTGTTTTTCCCCTTGTGTATTCTTTTATTATTTTTTGTTTTACTCAGTCTCCTATTTCACCTGGCACTGGGTACGTGTTCATAGTATAATAAAACTTATGTTTCTAGTTCCACAGATTGCTGTAGACTGCTTAATGGCAATGCTTGAAGGTAGATGAATGTAGGTTGGAAGGGTTACATTTGTATTGGTAAATGTTGATGTCACCATACACACACAAGCCGGCAAAAAATATTTCATCTACGACAATAAAAATTTACAGATAGACAAAGTAACAAAAATGCTGTTTGAGAACTTATTAGTATTATTTAATGATATTTACTTTGCTTATATTGACATGTGATGTTGACTATTTGTGTTTTAACAGTTACAAAGCTTTAACTTTTTGAATCTCAATGTCTATTATCATTAAATAATTATTGTCTGATCCCTCCTTAATTTTGCACTTGTGAAAATTTGAATTAAAAATGCTTAAAAATAAATATCAATATTCTCTGTCAAAATTATTTTAAAAATGTAATTCTGCCCAGCCTAAATATAAGTTTACATCAAAGTACTTCATGATGTATTTTCTTTTGCACTGTGGGCACACATGATGGTAATTTGAAAATAAACCCCATTGCATTCCATTAAAAAATGACTTGGGACCTCTGATTCTGCTTCCATCAAAATAAGTAATTAATGATTGAGCTTTTCCCTCTCATGCCATTTACTTCTTTGATCTGTCACCACTGAAGACACTAACAAACTTCATATTATTTTCCTCTAGTTTTTCCTGGATGATCCTGTGATAAGTTTCATCCCGATTCTTAATTCATCAAATGCAAGTTTTCCCGAATCAAGTGCTCAAACACTGTGGTATATACAAAACAACTATTTTTACCTACCAGTAAGTTCATGTTACATTTCTTTATTTTTTTATAGTTTGCAATGGCTACATTAAACCTACTGTCACTGGACCTTTTGAGGCTTAGCAGCTTAGAGGATTTTTTTCAAGAAGCCTCCAAAGGGTTGATTCTTTTTCCAGAGGTACTGAGTACTCACAACTTCATTTGAAGTCAAGGAGAGGTGCAGGGCCTCGGCACTTCTGGAAATCAGGCCCTAACTTTGAATTTCAATGAATTTCAGATTAAGAAAGAGGTTTGGAGGAATGTCTAGTAGCCAAGAACTCTAGAGTTCTAATGCTAAAAAAATGCCATTCTACAATATCAGTAGAGCACACCTTAAGTGGATTAGGAACTGACTAGCTGACAGATCTCAAAGTAATTGTCAGTGAAGAATCACGATCAAATGGGGGTGTTTCTAGTGGGTTTCCAGAGGTATCGGTACTAGGCCTGACACTTGCATCAATTATCTGAAAGTAAATATAAAATCACTGCTGATCAAATTTACAGATGAAACAAAGACTGGAGGAGGAGTAAATAATGATGAGGATGAGGCAGTCAAACAGAATGATCTGGATCACTTGGTTAACTGGGTCCATTCCAACAAGTTTACTGTAATACAGCCAAATGCAAGGTCATACATTTAGGAACATGGAGGAACTATATCCTGGAAAGCAGTGATTCTGAAAAGGAATTAGGGGGTCATCATGGACAAGCAATTCAACATGAGCTTCCAGTGCAAAGCTATGGGGGGAAAAGAGGCTAGTGTGATCCTTGGATGCTGAAAATTTGGAGAGGGTCCAGAAAAGAGAGACAGAAACAATTTGAGGGCTGGAGACAGTGCCTTACAGTGATTCTTAAAGAACTCCATCTATTTAGCTTATCAAAAAAAGAAGATTGAGAGGTATCTTGTTTAATGTCTAACTTCCTTCATGGGGAGAAAATACGTAGTAGTAAAGAGCTTTCTATTTTAGTAGAGAAAGGCATCACAAGAACCAGTGACTGGAAGCAGAAGAAAAACACATTCAAATTAGGCATAATATTTTAACACTGAGAATGATTAAACATTGAAACAAATTACAAAGAGGAGTGGTGGAATCTCCTTCTCTTGATGTCTTTCAGACCAAGACTGGATGCCTTTATGGAAAATATGTTTTAGTTAAACACAAGTTATTGGCCTCAGTACAGGGGTAACTGGGTGAAATTTAATGGCCTGTGATATACACAAAGTCAGGCTAGATGATGTAATGGTCCCTCCAGGCTTAAACTCTCTGAGTTCTGCCTATAATAATTGTCTCCTTCGGTGGCCTTGGGCAATCCACTCAACATCTTTGGCATAGTTTTCCAATCTATAAAATGAAAATAATGCCTAATTCAGAAGTGTGTTGTAAAGATTAACTAGATAATGTGTTAATTATAAACATCATTTTAATTAATTCTGAAAGAAATGTTTAATCAGTGAGCGCCTGATTGGTGGACTGACCTCTTGCAACGCTCACTAGTTTTCACTTTATGTCAGTGTGAAAACAACTAATCTAAATGGGGATAAACTTCACGCACATTTTTATTTCTAGGTCAGTGGGCCTAAAGAAGGGGCATATTTTTTGCAAAAAATTTAATAAAAGTGTAGTCTCTCTTCTTTAATTGAAACATTTTGGAATATGATATTTTGCGAGGAGTTCTAGCATCCAGGAAGATTTCAGGAGGTGTCAAACATTTATCTTCTGATCTGTTAGTGTGAGCTGATAGCTTATTGGTAGCACATTTGTTTACTATGTAAGGATATGATTAAAGAGCTTTTGCTATAAATAAACTGACCTCAACCTTCCCCAGTCCTCTGTATGTACATACATGGAAAAACTGTCAGTGCACTAATTTATTTTTATCTTATTTTAAACAGAAACATTTTATATTCACTTTTGTCATATGTTATTTTGTTGTGCTTTTATAATTCTTTTGAGGGGTTTTTTCACCACAATAAACGATAAGTTTAATATTCTGTTTGACACTATCCAGTATCTTACTAAGATACCCAGATCTTCATGGTATTGCAACTATTTATAGTAACTGGTCTTTAATATGTTTTTTAAATTTAAATAATATCAAAATGCATTCTTTACATGTAGGAACCATATTGTCTGTCACTTAATAAATGTGTTAACTTAGTTATGACAGAAATAGACAAAAATATTGTCATTGCTTTGTTAATAATTCAGGTATAGTGAATAATTTATGGTGGAATAAAGGTTTTAACACTCCTCTTTCCTATTTATCTATTAAAAACCTCCTAATTGTACAGTAGTTCCATTCTAAACCACACAAAGCATTTCAGAGCTCATAATTTCTGGCTTGATAAAGACAGCAGGGAAGAGGCAAAATCCTTTTGATTTATTAATCAATCACTGATTTAGAAAAATTAAAAATCTATAGATAAAAAACTATTCTATGTTTATTGAATGGTATATTGAGCACTCGTGGTGGCAAAACATTCTTTTTTAAAATTAAAAGTCAGTCTTTTCATAGAATCATAGAATATCAGGGTTGGAAGGGACCTCAGGAGGTCATCTAGTCCAATCCCCTGCTCAAAGCAGGACCAATTCCCAACTAAATCATCCCAGCCAGGGCTTTTGTATATGTGTATAGTGGCATTAAACATTACTCCCACAGAGAAACTGCCTGTGACTTATAAAAAGTGAAGCTGACAGATCTGTTGAGTATGCAAACTAAAATGAATGAATAAGAGATTTTTCAAATGCTTCAATCCCTGAAGAATTGAGCCCTATCTGGAACCATGCTAATTAATATTTTTTGCTGCAATATGCGATGTTCTTAGTTACATTACTGTTCATTCTGCTGTTATACAAGACTTGTCAGGGAATACTTAATCAGTTGCAAAGGGATTGTTTGTCTTTTTGTTTTGGTAGGAGGCTGCAAAATGTGTTCCAAATGTTAGAAGTTATGCAGAATTTATATCTTTTAGACCTATATGATCTCCTCCTGTGAGAGACAAAATACAATAACAATTCCAGTATTGCCAGCCCCAAATGTTCAAAATTTATTACTCACCTCCCAGAATATCATGAGATTTTTTATAATGTATTTGGAGTTCTTTTTATGTGCCTCTGGATGTTGAGCCTTTGAATTTGTATTTCCAAGCTGTCCACCACAACCATGTGGGCTAACAACTTATTTTTTTCTTTTTAAATAATGCTGAAAATCTCAGAATCACAGCACTCCAGGGCCTAAAGCTTTAAGAAAAATACCAAATACCACAAGTCTCATGATCAAATCACAAGCGTTGGCAATAGCGCAGCTCTGTGGCTTTGAAATAGCTGCTGTCTGGGTATTCTGTACCCATCTTCTCTGAGCCCTACAGGGGTATGAAGGAGAAGACTAGTGGTGAGGCTACAAGTACATGAGAAGGAAAACAATCCTTTATATAAATGTCCCCCAAATCTATAGATTCTGGCCAGCTATGCAGATGAACTCTTCCTCCATGCTGACCCAGTCAGGGCAGAAAATGGCTGGCCAGAAAGCTATGATGCCACTGGTTTGCTAGATTGCAGTTTTGTGCTCTCTGAGAGTGATCAGAAAGCTCACAACGCACATTAATGGTAATTCCAGCGGTATTTACTTTTCATTTGTTTTACCCCTTGCTGTTCCTTCCTCAAACCCTATCTATGTCCTCTATCCTGTCTGTTCTATTGGCCGCATGGATCTTTTGCAAGAATTATTAGGTGGCTATGCAGAGGTGGCAGCTTTTTGAACAGTTTTATACCCTGGGCTAGGCCCACCCCACCCCACTCTGTTCCCAGCCCCGAAGAGTGGGAGGGATTGAGGGGGGGGGGAGAATGGTCCAAATCACAGTACTTTAACGGAAACTGCCTAGTAGTTTAAATCCAAAAGGTAGGTTTGCTACAAATACAAATGGTTCCATGGCTTTAAACTTTGTTTAACTGAAAACATGATTCTTGAGGGATTTAAATCATAGAATCATAGAATATCAGGGTTGGAAGGAACCTCAGGAGGTCATCTAGTCCAAGCCCCTGCTCAAAGCAGGACCAATTCCCAACTAAATCATCCCAGCCAGGGCTTTGTCAAGCCGGGCCTTAAAAACCTCCAAGGAAGGAGACTCCACCACCTCCCTAGGTAACGCATTCCAGTGCTTCACCACCCTCCTAGTGAAATAGTGTTTCCTAATATCCAATCTAGACCTCCCCCACTGCAACTTGAGACCATTGCTCCTTGTTCTGTCATCTGCCACCACTGAGAACAGCTGAGCTCCATCCTCTCTGGAACCCCCCCTCAGGTAGTTGAAAGCAGCTATCAAATCCCCCCTCATTCTTCTCTTCTGGAGACTAAACAATCCCAGTTCCCTCAGCCTCTCCTCATAAGTCATGTGCTCCAGACCCCTAATCATTTTTGTTGCCCTCCGCTGGACTCTTTCCAATTTTTCCACATCCTTCTTGTAGTGTGGGGCCCAAAACTGGACACAGTACTCCAGATGAGGCCTCACCAATGTCGAATAAAGGGGAACGATCACGTCCCTCGATCTGCTGGCAATGCCCCTACTTATACAGCCCAAAATGCCGTTAGCCTTCTTGGCAACAAGAGCACACTGTTGACTCATATCCAGCTTCTCGTCCACTGTGACCCCTAGGTCCTTTTCTGCAGAACTGCTACCTAGCCATTTGGTCCCTAGTCTGTAGGAGTGCATGGGATTCTTCCGTCCTAAGTGCAGGACTCTGCACTTGTCCTTGTTGAACCTCATCAGGTTTTTTTTGGCCCAATCCTCTAATTTGTCTAGGTCCCTCTGTATCCGATCCCTACCCTCTAGTGTATCTACCACGCCTCCCAGTTTAGTGTCATTTGCAAACTTGCTGAGAGTGCAGTCCACACCATCCTCCAGATCATTAATGAAGATATTAACCAAAACCGGCCCCAGGACCGACCCTTGGGGCACTCCGCTTGAAACCGGCTGCCAACTTGACATGGAGCCATTGATCACTACTCGTTGAACCCGACGATCTAGCCAGCTTTCTATCCACCTTACAGTCCATTCATCCAACCCATACTTCTTTAACTTGCCGGCAAGAATACTGTGGGAGACTGTATCAAAAGCTTTGCTAAAGTCAAGGAATAACACATCCACTGCTTTCCCCTCATCCACAGAGCCAGTTATCTCATCATAGAAGGCAATTAGGTTAGTCAGGCACGACTTCCCCTTGGTGAATCCATGCTGACTGTTCCTGATCACTTTCCTCTCCTCTAAGTGTTTCATAATTGATTCCTTGAGGACCTGCTCCATGATTTTTCCAGGGACTGAGGTGAGGCTGACTGGCCTGTAGTTCCCCGGATCCTCCTCCTTCCCTTTTTTAAAGATGGGCATTACATTAGCCTTTTTCCAGTCATCTGGGACCTCCCCGATCGCCATGAGTTTTCAAAAATAATGGCTAATGGCTCTGCAATCTCATCCGCCAACTCCTTTAGCACCCTCGGATGCAGCGCATCCGGCCCCATGGACTTGTGCACGTCCAGTTTTTCTAAATAGTCCCGAACCACTTCTTTCTCCACAGAGGGCTGGTCACCTTCTCCCCATACTGTGCTGCCCAGTGCAGCAGTCTGGGAGCTGACCTTGTTCGTGAAGACAGAGGCAAAAAAAGCATTGAGTACATTAGCTTTTTCCACATCCTCGGTCACTAGGTTGCCTCCCTCATTCAGTAAGGGGCCCACACTTTCCTTGACTTTCTTCTTGTTGCTAACATACCTGAAGAAACCCTTCTTGTTACTCTTAACATCTCTTGCTAGCTGCAACTCCAAGTGTGATTTGGCCTTCCTGATTTCACTCTTGCATGCCTGAGCAATATTTTTATACTCCTCCCTGGTCATTTGTCCAATCTTCCACTTCTTGTAAGCTTCTTTTTTGCGTTTAAGATCAGCAAGGATTTCACTGTTTAGCCAAGCTGGTCGCCTGCCATATTTACTATTCTTTCTACACATCGGGATGGTTTGTTCCTTGCAACCGCAATTCTTTAAAATACAGCCAGCTCTCCTGGACCCCTTTGCCCTTCATGTTATTCTCCCAGGGGATCCTGCCCATCAGTTCCCTGAGGGAGTCAAAGTCTGCTTTTCTGAAGTCCAGGGTCCGTATTCTGCTGCTCTCCTTTTTCCTTGTCAGGATCCTGAACTCGACCATCTCATGGTCACTGCCTCCCAGGTTCCCATCCACTTTTGCTTCCCCTAATAATTCTTCCCTGTTTGTGAGCAGCAGGTCAAGAAAAGCTCTGCCCCTAGTTGGTTCCTCCAGCACTTGCACCAGGAAATTGTCCCCTACACTTTCCAAAAACTTCCTGGATTGTCTGTGCACCGCTGTATTGCTCTCCCAGCAGATATCAGGGTGATTAAAGTCTCCCATGAGAACCAGGGCCTGCGATCTAGCAACTTCTGCTAGTTGCCAGAAGAAAGCCTCGTCCACCTCATCCCCCTGGTCTGGTGGTCTATAGCAGACTCCGACCACGACATCACCCTTGTTGCTCACACCTCTCAACTTTATCCAGGGACTCTCAGGTTTTTCTGCAGTTTCATAACGGAGCTCTGAGCAGTCATACTCCTCTCTTACATACAATGCAACTCCCCCACCTTTTCTGCCCTGCCTGTCCTTCCTGAACAGTTTATATCCGTCCATGACAGTACTCCAGTCATGTGAGTTATCCCACCAAGTCTCTGTTAATTCCAATCGCATCGTAGTTCCCTGACTGTGCCAGGACTTCCAATTCTCCCTGCTTGTTTCCCAGGCTTCTTCCATTTGTGTATAGGCACTTAAGATATCTCATCGATCGTCCCTCTTTCTCAGTATGAGACAGGAGTCCTCCCCTCTTGCGCTCTCCTGCTCTTGCTTCCTCCCAGGATCCCATTTCCCCACTTACCTCAGGGCTTTGGTCTTCTTCCCCCGGTGAACCTAGTTTAAAGCCCTCCTCACTAGGTTAGCCAGCCTGCTGTTCCCATGCAGTGTTGGGAACCCAGACAGAAGAGCAGTAAGCTAATGTATAAGAACCGTGGACATGTCTATACATACAGCACTGCAGCAGCACATCTGATGAAGATGCTCTGTGCCATCTTTGCGAGCGGCAGAAGCCGTGTCAGTGGGAGCAACTCTCCTGCCGACATAGCGCTGTGCACACCAGCGCTTATGTGGGTGTAACTTATGTTGCTCGGGGGGTGAAATACTCGCACCCCTGAGTGACATAAGTTAGGTTGACATAGGCTGTAGTATAGACATAACCAAAAAAATGAAAGAGTCAAACTTAGGGCTATGTTTTCAAAAATGCACTGCAATCTGAGGTACCTACGTTTTTGGCTTCTCAACTTGAATTAGGCATACCCATTGAGGCAGCATTTGCAAATTGGGCTGTCTATTTCTAACTGGTGCTCTTTTCTTCACAACAAAGTTTCTTGACCTTTGTGTTTCTTTTTGGATGCACAAACATTAACATTTTTCCAATATGAAAAGCACTTTCAAAAGTAGTGATGCTTACATAGTAGAAAAATGGATTCTGCTACTTTATATAGATTGAACTCACAAGAGCATAAAAGGCACCATTGAAAAGAATGCAATAATCAATGAAGATTTAATATGTCATTCTGAACAAGAATGACTTTTTGCTTATTTCAAGCAGCAATAAATTATAAGAAGCACTGGAGAAAAATTTCAGAGTAGCAGCCGTGTTAGTCTGTATCCGCAAAAAGAAAGAAAAATTAAAATCACAAGTTAACTACGGCTGATTGTGCTGTGCAAAGTACTCATAGTAGAGATCTCCCAACATGAGTATATGGTGATTCAGGTTCAGTCAAACATAATTCTATCGACAAGCCAGCAGTGTTCCAGAAATATCTTAATGAGAAATAAAATGTACTTGGTCTAAGAAAAGTAACATTTTTTTTGAGGTATAAATCCTTAACATTCTGGTACTCTGTGGTTTCTCCCTTTGGAGAATGTGATAAAGACTCCATAAGTGAGAATATACTATAATTGTCTTTCCATTTCAGCACTGATTTTGACAACCCAGTCTCACTTTCACCAAAAACAAAACAAAAATTGACCTGAAGTTTTTCACGTTTAGTCTTAGGCCAGAGAAAAATGTTTCAGGAAAGTTTAACTTCAACCATACAAACCATTTTTTGATGTATAAGTCCTAGAAAAAATAGTAGTTTTTGTAAGTTTTCTTCTCCACGCATAACTCAACAGAAGATTTGGCCTGAAGGCTTTACATTTGATGTAAATGTATATCTTAAGCAAGGACCCAGTTTGAGCTTTCTAGATTCCCTCATTTTAGTTATTTCTTTATTTTCCCACCGTCTGTATAAGTACAATATTTATGGAGTTTATAAGCTCTGTGCTTACTGCTTCAGAGATTACAAATCCTGCAAGCAGAGCCTGCAGTTACTCTAAGCTCTGTGCTATTACAGGAATGACGTTTCCGAGTTCACTCAGGACAGTAAGCTGGTTAGTCACCATTTGCCTTGTAACCCTTGGGTGTCTTGTGGCTGTGCAGCTTTGGTTCAGTGATCTGACCCCAACGGTCTGCCAGCAGTGCACAACCAACCCTGGCGTTGCCCAACTTGTTTACTCTTTATAGGCTGACTTCAGTACCCTTCCAGCTCTGAATTCCCCCCATAATTGTTGTACTGTAGTGACCAGTCCCTCTCACTGGACCCTAACAGAGAAAATGTTAGGCTTGCTGCTTTTACAGACACAGCACAACACTCCAACCTGTTAGCTTTCTAGAAGCACATACTTTACTGAACTCACACCACATGGCTGATTTATAAGGAAAGCAAAACAAAACAAATAAATAAATATTAACAACAAAGCATGGATGAAGCAATACCAAATAAAAGAGATAAAAGTAGAGAGATGGTTACAAGCAAAGAAAGTGAAAACACACATCTAAAATTTAAGCTAGCAAGATACAGCCTTTATTCAAGATGATTTCCTCTCATCCACAGTCTCCTTTCCAGCCCTTTCTGTCCAGGCTGGCCAGAACCCATCACAGCGATCAATTTGCTTGGTTCCTTTTTCTCCTTAGCCTCTCTCTGTGTTCCTTATATCCCCAAAGGGATGTCTTTTTCTCTTATAAATCAGGAAGGCCTCCTGGGGATTGACACCTAGTATCCACTAGAAAATTAGGTTGATTTAACTATGTCGGTCAGGGATGTGAAAAATCCACACCCCTGAGTGGCATATTTAAGCCTACCAAAGTCCCTGTGTAAACAACGCTAGGTCAAAGGAAGAATTCTTCTTCTTCAAGAGATGTCCCTGTGGGTGCTCCACTCCAGGTGTTGGTGCGCCCCTGCGCCTTCATTTGGAGATTTTGACAACACGCGTAGAGCGTGCCTTAATAATACACGTGCATGACCGGTCTCCTCAGTTCCTTCTCTACCGTCCCCAGCCTGAGACAGAGCTCAGCAGACTCATCAGAGAACTTTCTCTCCCCTTGTTTAAAATAATGTTCCTTGTTAGCTTAGCTTCCCAGTAGTAGTTAGATACCGCTTCCCCTATCTCTTGTCTCCAAAAAAGAAAAAAGAAAAACCCTTCTTGTTCCTGCAGTGGCAGCCACTTCTGACATGCCTGGCTCCCCAGACTTGCCATGATGCCATTCCCATCTCAGATGGCCACTAGAAATGTATAAAATGCTTGGGGGAATCTCACATCCCCAAAAAATGTGCCCAATGCAGCAAACTGAAATCCAGGGCACCTAAGGACTGGGAGCTGAGACTCAAACTGCTCTTCCAAAAAATAGCAGCCTCTCTCAACCATAAAGGATACACCGAGAGGCCAAAAGTTCGCTGGGCAGGTCTACAACCTCCCTCCCAGCATTTCCCCGACTCAGCACTTTTGACGTGCCGGGCTTCTCTGGCACCATGCAAAACCCACCTGCGGCTGCGGCGATAGCACAAAACACCAGTGTCGAGGCTTCAGGCTTCCAGCTGCCTGCCTCTCAGACGGCAGTGTTTGGCACCGCGAAGGATGCGGTGCCAACACATATTAGCCTGCCTGGCCCCCCGCAGGCTGTTCTCACTCTGCCAGTACTGTCATCCTCTGAACTTGCCGGGAGTGATACAAGGCTCAGGACACCAGTGCAGATGAACCCTCCTGCACAGCAAATTCCTCTCATGCAGCCCTCACCACACAGGTGCTGCGGCACCACAATTTACTCAGTCAAGGGACCTGCAGGTGTCACCTATCCTGCAGTCATCCCTACTTAACACCTACTTCTCTCCGGACACTCACACAAGGTCCGGACAGCTTTGTCCTGCTAACTCACACTTCTCCAGTGATGAGGAATCTGTGCTGCAGGGAGACTTTTCACCCTATCAGGTCTCCCATTCAGAGACCCCAATCAACATGGGTCATAAAAAAGCTACCTTGTCCTACTCCCAGGATCCTGCCCCATGGTATGCAAACCCGTGGATGGCACCACCCATGCCCTTCCCACCACAGTGGCAATATTGGGCTCCATGGACCCTTTATATTCGGGATCACACTCATTATGTCACCAAAGGCAGGGGTGAGATCTGCTCGGTACCGACAGTAGACGAACCTGCCACTGAGTCACGACATCAGGCAGCCCCTTCACACCTGCAGGATCAATCACGGTCTACCTCCTCCAACCCAGTAGACCCAGTAGTTACACCAGACGAAGCATTACTCCCTCTTCCCCCGATGTCTTTGGATGATTTCTCAAAATATCAGGACCTCTTTAAAAGAGTTGCCAATGAGCTAAGGATTAACCTGGAAGAAGTTCCTGAACAACAACATGAGCTAACCCACATCCTGCAACCATCTACTTCTTCCAGGATTGCATTTTACCTTATCAACGCAGCCCTCATGGAACCTGCCAAAGCCATCTGGCAAACACTGGCTGCAAGCCTACCTACCTGCAAGCGAGCAGATCGGAAGTACTTTATTCCTTCCAAGGGTTCTGAATTCCTTTCACTCATCCAGCGCCAAAATTCGCTGGTAGTAGAAGCAAAAGAACAAGCACCAGTTTCCCCGCTCCACCCCATCTGACAAGGACAGTAAATGATTAGATCTGCTCGAGTGTAAGGTATACGCGTCTTCCACATTACAATTCTGGATAGCTAATTATGCAACCGTTCTGGCAAAATATGACCACAAAAACTATAGTAAACTCATGGAATTTATTGATGACATTCCAGAGAAAAAGAAACAACAATTTACAGCCATAGTTTCTGAGGGACAAATCATCTCCCGTACCACTCTTGAGGCCGCTCTCGATGCGGCCAATACTGCAGCAAGATTCACTGCCACAGCAGTTGTGATGCGCTGAGGTTCATGGCTCTCATCCTCTTCCATTCCTTGGGAAGTCCAAAGTACCATTGAGGATCTCTCCTTCGATGGTGACAAACTCTTTACCTCCACGATGAATTATGTACTTCATTCCATGAAGGACTCAAGGGCAATTCTCCAGTTTCTAGGAATCCAAACCCCTACAACCAGAAGGAGACAATATAGATACCAACCTTAGCAGTGTCCATGCTACCCCACATATGCCCATCAATCTCATAGAGCACATAAGCAATAACAACAACAGCAACGCCAGAGACCCAGGTATTAATGCTGCCGTCCCAACTCGTCAGCAGCATTTCAACCCCCTCTGACTAATAAGCAAATTTGAAGACTTGGTCAAGGGTTTAGAAAATACTATACCCAATTCAGCGCTGACATCACCTGCCCCTATTTTTGGACATCGCCTATGCCCATTCTCCCATCAATGGCAGAACGTTACCACCGACAAGTGGGCTATAGAGGTCATCACAATTGGCTATTCAGTCCCTTTCCTATCCTTGCCTCCCACCCATCCACTCTCCCCATCCCTCTTCAGGGACCCCTCTCACGAGCAACTGCTCCTCCAAGAAGTACATCTCCTGCAATTGGGAACAGTGAAAGTTGTGCCCAAAAAAACGCAGAGGAAAAGGTTTCTACTCCCATTACTTTTTAACAGAAAAGAAAACGGGGATGGCGACCGATTCTTGACCTCAGGAGGCTCAACAAATTCATCAAAAAGCAAAAGTTCAAAATGGTTACCCTCACCACCATAATCCCAGCGCTGGAGCAGGGCAATTGGTTTTCAGCCCTCGACCTACAGGACACCTATTTTCATGTGACTATACATCCGGCCCACAGACGTTTTCTTTGTTTTACCCTAGGTTCAACACATTTTCAATACACGGTGTTGCCCTTCTGCCTATCCACTGCCCCCCATGTTTTTTCCAAACTCCTAGCTGTCATCACTGCCTACCTCGGGAAACGGGGTTATTTCCTTACCTCAACAACTGTTTCCTCAAAGCCTCAACACTCTATGAAGCTCTTCGATCCACCCAGCCGACCGTCGAATGCTTCCTGTCCCTCGGCCTACAAATAAACAGAAAAAAATCCACCTTATCTCCTACCCAACAACTGGAGTTCATAGGAGCACACCTCGATTCCCAGAAGGGAATAACATCTCTCCCACTCGACCGTTTCAACACCATAAAACTCCTGGACACAAAACTTTGCAACAGTCCTCAGGTCACTGCTCGGGACTGCCTACAACTTTTAGGCCACATGGACTTATGTACTTTCGTGGTCAGGAATGCACGCCTATACATGAGGTGCTTCCAAGCTTGGATGGCCATGGTTTACAGACCGAATGTACACATTCTAAACAAGCCTCTATCCATACCCTTCAGAGTCAAGGACTCCCTCCTATAGTGGACAGTTCCCTCCAACCTCTGCTCAGGAGTCCCTTTTCTCCAGGATGCTCCATCCATTGTAATGACTACCGATGCATCCCTCACAGGAAGGGGAGTACATATGTCCCACCATACAGCCCAGGGACTATGGACTTCCACCAAAACCTCCCTACATATAAACGTCCTAGAACTTTGAGCTATACGCAACGCCTGCTGCCACTTCCTCCCATTTATTCAGAACCAACATGTTCGAATAATGACAGACAACATCACCTGCATGTTCTATGTAAACAGAAAGGGAGGAGCTCGATCTCACTCGCTTTGCACAGAAGCTATGAAGCTCTGGAATTGGTGTCTCGTGCACAACATCCAGATATCAGCCGCCTACCTACCCGGGGCCCTGAATATCACTGTGGATGAACTAAGCAGATTATTTCCTGGGGATCACGAATGGGAGATAAACGAGATGGTCATACGCAACATATTCCACATTTGGGGCTACCCAACACTGGACCTCTTCATGACTGCGAAAAACAAGAAATGTCCCGAATTTTGCTCCAGAGCAGGACTGGGCAAAAATTCCCTAGGAGATGTGTTCATGATCTCATGGGATCAAGACTTACTGTACACATTTCCCCCGATACCACTTCTCCACAGGGTTCTGACAAAGATACGAACAGGTTGTGCCACGGTAATTCTGATTGCCCTGTCATGACCCAGACAATCATGGTATCCATTCCTCACCAGAATGTCAATTCGCCCACCGATTCCATTGCCCCTCACTCCAAACCTCCTATCACAGCAACACGGCCGATTTCTCCACTCCAACCTATCCATGCTTCACCTCAAAGCTTGGTTCCTACATGGTTCTCACAAAATGAACTAGCATGCTCAGAACAGGTTCAAAGAGTACTCTTACACAGCAGAACACAATCTACTCGGATCACCCTAGCTCCGAAAGTGGAAGAGATTCACACAATGGTGCTCGACCAAACAAACTCCTCCCACTTCCGCACCTCTTCCATTAATACTTGACTACCTCTTAGACCTTAAGCAATCTGGCCTTTCTTTCAGCTCCAATCAAAGTCCACTTAGCTGCTATTACAACTTTTCACCACAAGATCGACGATACCTCTGTTTTTGCCCATCCAATCACCAAGTGTTTTCTCAAAGGGCTCCAGTCCCTATACCCGGATATTAAACCCCCTACCCCTCCGTGGGACCTCCATTTAGTATTAACATGCTTGACTCAACAACCTTTCGAGCCACTAGCCACATGCTCTCTCTTACACCTCTCCATGAAAACAGCATTTTTAGTGGCAATCACCTCTGCCAGACACACAGGAGAAATAGCAGCTCTCATGGCGGACCCACCATACACAGTATTTTTTAAGGACAAAGTTACCCTCCGACTACACCCCAAATTTCTTCCAAAAGTGTATTCGTCCTTTCACATCAATGAACCTATAGACCTACCAACCTTCTTCCCCAAACTGCATGCAAACTCCTTCGAATCCACGATGCATACATTGGATGTACACAGGGCTCTGTCCTTTTATTTGGATAGAACCAAACCTCTTAGAAACTCTTCCAGACTCTGTCTCCATTGCGGAGCGATCCAAAGGGACACCTATTTCTACCCAGACACTTTCCAACTGGATCTCCAGTTGTATCCGACTGTGCTATCAAATAAAGGATGCAACTCCTCCAGCCTTCATCAGAACTCACTCCACTAGATCTGTAGCTACTTCCTTGGCTTTTCTATGCAAAGTTCCTCTGGCTGGCATTTGTAAAGCAGCCACTCGGACTTCTGAACATACATTTGTTAAGCATTATGCCTTTACTCAAGGCCCTCTCACTGATACATGGTTGGGCAGAGCTGTATTATCTACCGTATTCCTACCAGATCCAAAGTCCCTACCTCATTGAGATACACTGCTTTTAAGTCACCTGGAGTGGAGCACCCACAGGAAAATCTCTCTCGAAGAAGAAGAGGAGGTTACTCGCCTGTGCAGTAACTGACGTTCTTTGAGATGAGTGTCCCTGTGGGTGCTCCACTACCCACCCTCCTCCCCTCTATTTTGGAGTTGGGGTAGCCTCCATTGTAGAGAAGGAACTGAGGAGACCAGTCATGCATGCGTATTATTAAGGCATGCTCAACGCGTGGGGCAGGCTGTGCACATGCACGACCGGTCTGAGTACTGCTGTCAAAATCTCCGAGTGAAGGCACAGAGGCGCACTGACACCTGGAGTGGAGCACTCACAGGGACACTCATTTCAAAGAACGTCAGTTACTGCACAGGTGAGTAACCTCCTCTTCCATTGACCTAGCTACAATCTCTGGTGGAGGTAGATTACCTTTGCCGACTGGAGAATCCCTCCATTGGCATAGGTAGTGTCTACACTGAATAGTGGCACAGCCACAGCGCAGCACAGCTGTCTCCTGTGTCTCTCTGAGGTGTAGGAGCCATGCTAATTCTCTGTCTCTCAACTTCAGCATCAGAATAAATCCTGCTGGTTTAGCTTGATGTCTTTACTGCAAATATGTAAATTGAGGTAAACCCACATTCCTTAGTCTAGGATGATCTGTTTATCACCTTTATCTAGGCTAGGCTGTCTGGTCTTAAACATGTTCTAGTAACATCATACAGAGGGAATTCATAACTTCACATATAATGTTAACAAATGCATTTTACAATTATATTAATAACCAATATGTTATTAGATTTCATATTATACTTCATAAGGTATATTTTGTACAGATATTATTGCAGTAGTGTGTAGAGTGTGAATACAGAGGTGCCTAGGATCACCACAGGGTCCACAATGGATAGGTAGCTGCAGACATTTTGGACTTGTTCCTCCAAGTCCTTACCTTGCAGATGGTAATAATTCCAATTCCAGTGTATGCCCTGCATGGGCACAAGTAAGCACTAGGGCAAGCATAGTCCTGCCATTGAGCAGTGTTATTGTGTCTCACACATGCTCCCTGTTACTCGGAAGTGTGCAGGATAAAATGTGGAAATCAGTTGATGAAGAATAGGCATGAAGTAGGGGATGTGAGCTCTTAATGAGATATTTAGTGTGAGTCTGAACCAAGTGAGAATAGCATTTATTTGTTATAAATTTACCAGAGACATCTTTGTTATATGTTTAGTGACTCCAGGCCATAATGTCCACAGGGCTCTGTTTGATTATTTAGTAGTAATGAGAGATTTCATATTTAATTTATATGGGTTTTTTAATCATTTTTATAAAGTTAATGTGGGCATTTTATTACAAATTACTTTCTTCTTGCCAGTTAATATTCACTAGGTTGAATCCTAAACGTTTGTCTTGTTTGGTTTCCATGTGCCAGTACTTTATCTATAGCTGCATTCTGGGGCTGATATCCTGTTCTGTTTTCCTGCGGATAAATTATGAGTTGAAAATGGTGATAATGCTGATTGCATTGGTGGGCTACAATGTCATCCTCCTGCACACTCATGGCTCCACACTGGATGATTACAGCAAATTCCTGTATGCAAGGGCACCTATGAAAAGGTAGGTTGGTTATTTTAGCATGCTACTAGGGGAAGGGCAATTAATAATATTGCTTGTGTAGCAGAGCAGAACAGAGCTTGAATTTTTTTGGAAAAATATATATACATCTACAAATCCCAATTCAAGGATAACTGACTCCTGTGTACTGAATATATGATTTGATTGTATATGTAACAGTATTAGAATAAAAGAAATAAACCCATTCAGACTGCATAAATCATCTAATGTTTGCACTATATTATGGTTTGATTTGTGTTGTCATAAAAAAGGATCTTAGACATTAGTTCTTTGTTACCTGAACCCTGTTAAAATGTGTTGTTGTTGTTTTGCAAGCAGACAGAGCATCTTTTTTTCCCAGAATTAGGGCATTTGTCTTAAATTGTTAATGATATAATACGTGCATCTCAGAGCAAAGAGAGGTTTTTGTATGCAGAAACTACTCCTAGAGGGGGCAAAAGAATGGGTGTAATTGAGAATGACTTAAGTGGATGAATATATAGGTTGCATTGAGTTAGTTGGGTCTTTGCTGTGGGCAGATAATTTTGTCCCTAACCTCCCTGTTACAGTGTAGAAAGGACATGAGGGATAGCTCAGTGTTTTGAGCATTGGCCTGCTAAACCCAGGATTGTGAGTTCAATCCTTGAGGGGGCCATTTGGGGATTTAGTGGGGATTGATCCTGCTTTGAGCAGGGGGTTGGACTAGATGATCTCCTGAGGTCCCTTCCAACCCTAATGATCTATGATTCTACCCAACCTTTTTAAAAAAATACATTCTTATAAAGATAGCATTTGTAGGCAGTGCATATGCCATGATAGAAAATCATGAGTGCTTTGAGTAAAATTCCAGTACTTTTCCTTCTAACTCCCTTCACTGATCCAGGTCTTAAGGCATTAGGGTACCATGGAATAAGAATCTGAATAGAATAGTGAGACTTACACTTTGCATTTTCAAAGGTAAACAGAAACACAATGCAACACAGAAATGGGGGAGTGAGGAGATATATTCATATACACACCACACATGTATAGTTGACATCCCTGTGATATATTGCAGAACCATTTGATGTGTTACATTTCTCATATACCTTTGACTACCCGCACTTTGCCACTAAGGCTGTGTTTACACTAGAATTTTTCTTAAAACTTTCCCACCAGTGGGAACAACAGTGGGCTTGCTGATGTAGATCAGCTTCTGGAAGTGTAGACCAAATCCCTCTCCATACATTTTCTCATCTCAAAGGAACTGAGGATTTTAATAAGCTGTCCAGGGGAGGTGGTTAGTGTGGTTCTTGCCTTGTGTGGTTCTGAGCTTGAGAAGCCTCTTGGTACCTTAAGATTTCATTTAATTTTTTCACAATCATGAGATGTGGTTAGTCACTGTATGGGAGCAGAATGTAGTACTGCCATCACAAACTCTCTCTACAGTCTACTTAAACCAACATATTGAAAAGCAATCAGAAACTCTCCTTTAACAAGCAAAAAAAAAGCATTATATATATTAAATTTAATATTATTCTCCAGGTTTACATTGTACAGTCAGGAAGCAGGGCCCATTATATAAATAAATGCAGTAGTACAGCGTTAATATTCCAGAAAACAATAAAGCAATTTATATTAAAGTTTTTAGTTTGATTACTAAAAAGTTGTGCAAGGAGTTTACAGCACAGAAATGAGGGGAGAAAACCAAGACTGTGATTAAGAATTAAGATTTCAGATTTTTTTTTCCTTTTTGAGCAATTCATTTTAGCTGTGTTTCTGTTTTACAGGCCAGGAATATTGAAAGACCTGAAGACAATGGGTTCTGTGTCTCTCTTTATATTCTTCGTGACATTACTAGTTCTTGGTAGACAGGTACGAAGTATGCTCTTTTCATCTGCTTTACTATCTTTGAATGCATATGTGTGTTTGTGTCTGTGTTTACATATACACATAGAGTGGTATTATGTAAAAAATTAATGAGATTGCAACCAGCATCCATGGTAAACCTTTGATTTCAGCACTTCTGTAATTTTACCTTGGAAAACTGTTTTGGCTACAAGATTGCTAGATTACTCTGAAGGAAGGAGTAAAGTGAATGTTTTGGCAAAGTAGAATTTACAGATCATTTTAAAAATTGCCCTGATTTGGAATTTTGAGTTTTATTTAACATTTCTTTGTCTCCCTCTTATTCAAACACCACTTGGTATTACCTCTTCAACCTTCCCATTTAGTTTTTACCTTGATAACACATTGGCTAGAGTTGCTTAATTACAACCTATTTTCTTCATAATTATTACTCATTGATGCAGACAAAATGAGACAACTATGCGATAGTCTGGTTAAATGTGGAGGCTGCAACTTTATTAAAACTATTAACCAGTGGGGGACTACTCCACAAATTACCTAGCAGGGCTGTTCCAGTGGGGATTTTAACTGGGCACCATGACACCTGTTTAACCACATGCCTGCCCAGGGACTTAGGCTGGAAGCTGGAGTCCCCAGTCCATTCCTCTCCTCCACTCAGGAGGTAAGAGAGATGAGATACAGAGAGCCATATGTTGCACAAGAAATGGAGGCATACCACTTCATTGCGCAGTGTGATGCTCAGGACCCATACTCAAGCAAGCCATTGGGCTACAGGGACCTCATATCAGACACAATTTAACCCACCTGCTACACTGGACCCACCATAGTTGCAATGCTACGTCTACGCTGCGCACTTCTTTCAGCAGCATGTACGGTATGCACTCAGGTAGCCCCTCCACCATGGGTTTAAGCAGTACTGTAGACTGTGAGGCACAACTTAGATGAATAGAGTAGAGACACGCATGTTGGATGTGGGTATGTACCTGAATATATATCCTACAGACGCTCTTCTTTCCCAAGCCATGCCTCCCATCTGCACTAGAATACCATTTATTTAAATATTTTTGGATTTTCTACATTGTCAAATATATTGATTTCAATTACAACGCAGAATATAAAGTGCACAGTGCTCACTTTATATTTATTTTTTATTAAATATTTGCACTGTAAAAAACAAACAAAATAGTATTTTCCAATTTATCTAATACAAGTACTGTAGTACAATCTCTTTATCATGAAAGTTGAACTTACAAATATAGAATTAGGTACAAAAAAACCTGCATTCAAAAATAAAACAATGTAAAACTTTGGAGCCTACAGGTCCACTCAGTCCTATTTCTTGTTCAGCCAATCGCTTAGACAAACAAGTTTGTTTACATTTGCAGGAGATACTGCTGCCCGCTTCTTGTTTACAACGTCACCTGAAAGTGAGAACAGGCATTTGCATAGCACTGTTGTAGTCAGCATCACAAGATATTTACATGCCACATGCGCTAAAGATTCATATGTCCCTTGATGCTTCAACCACTATTTCAGAGGACATGTGTCTACGCTGATAACAGGTTCTGCTCAATAATAATCCAAACCAGAGTGGACCGACACATGTTCATTTTCATCATCTGAGTCAGGTGCCACCAGCAGAAGGTTGATTTTCTTTTTTGGTGGTTTTAGTATGACCAGATCACAACAGTAAAATATCAGGACACATTGGGGTGCCGTCAGCCCTGCCCACAGTCCACCCCCACTCCTCCCAGGCTCCACCCCCACTCTGACCCAGGTCCCGCCCCTTCCCCGCTCGGCCCCCCTGCCACCGCGCCCTTCCTCACCCCCCAGCCCACCACTGGCTTGCTGTGTCCCTCCTCAGTCCCTCACCCACCACTCGCCTCTTCACCCTCCTCACCCACCGCTCGCCTCCTCACATCCCCCGCCTGTCGCTGGCCCGCTGCTCACCTCTTCACCCTCCCTGCCCCTGCTCGCCTCTTCACCCCCCCCGCCCGCTATGGTGCCGACTTCCCCTCTGTCCGGTGGGTGCTAGCCCACCCCCCCACCTCTTCCCACTCCTGCACTGCCCTTGCCCCACCCCCATTCCACCCCCTTACCCCAAGTCCCCACCCCTGCCCCGCATCCTCCCCTGAGCTCGCCACATCCCAGCTCCTCCTCCTCCCAGATGGAAAGTCCTAAGCGCCGCCAAACAGCTGTTAGGCAGCGGGGGGCGGAATCACTGGGAGAGCGGGGGAGGAGCGAGGATGCGGTGCGCTTGAGGGGGGGAGAAGGAGGCGAGGAGGAGGGAGCTTGGCTGCCAGTGGGTGCAGAGCACTCGCTAATTTTTCCCAGTGGGTGCTCCAGCCCTGGAGCACCCATGGAGTTGGCACCTCCCTCCCGCTCGCCTCCTTACCTGAGGATTTTTCTCCCAGCTCAGCATGTGTGTGGTTTCTTAGGAAGAGGCAGTACCCTCTCTGCTGACGGTGAGCCCCCTTGTAACTCATTCTCCCCCCAAAAATAAACAAAGAGAAGAAATAATTCCTCACACTTGGAAACTTTTTTAGAATTAAGCCTAATTTGCACTTACAAAATTTTCAGAACATAGTCTATACATCAATTACATATACAGTATTTTGATATTACAATGTTTAAAAATTGTTCCTCTTAACACTTTTTCTAAGTGTCTTTTGTTTTTATCTGCCCACTTAAATCCCATTGCATTACAAAATTTTAAAGGGAGGTAGATTTTGATATTGGGTCATGCAAGAGGTGTTTTTCAATAGCAGAGTTGTTAAAAAGTTTCATAAATTGTCATTATTTAAAAAGTACAGAAGATGGTTTATCTATGGAGAAAAAAGAACGCTTGGCAGTGGAGTATCTATTAGTTGTTGTCTTCCAATCTGCGTCAGGCTGGTTTTGAAAAATAAAAAGAATCTCCATGGTCTGATAATGACTTCTGCTATATTTTCCATTAAAATTCTCCATTGATCTAAGGAAATAAACACAGGTCTTGATTTGTATCTCCATCTCTTCCACTGATAATCCTTAATAAATCTATGCACTCCACAATCTTCATTCAGTAAGAACTCATACCATCATTCCAAGGTGGACTGACATGATTTGCCCCATATTTCAGGTATTGTAATTGAGGATTAGAGAGTCTGAGAGGCATGCCAAGGCTTGTATAGGAATTTTGTGGCTGAGCTAGGAAGAAAACCTTGATAACTGATATAATAGACTCATATCTTATCCTCAAGACCATATTGCCTTACATACAAATTACCTTACATACACTTTATTTAGTTAAACCAACTGTAAAATTGAGCTAATCATGCTTACCCAAATTTGTAAAGTGCTTTGCTTTTATATATAATATACCATGGAAAAACACTAGGAAAGCACAAAGGCTTATTAGCTGAACTAAGGCACAGAGAAACCCAGTGCCTTTACTGAGATGCACAGTGGCATAGTGGTTTAGGCGTAAGCTGTAGATTCTAATCTTGGGTCAGTCTCTTACCAGTACTTCTCTACATCAACCCTTATTATGTCTAGTGAGCTCCCTCTGTAGAGCTGTGTTCTTTAGGCAGCATTTCTTCAATAAAGGCAGCACTTTCTCTCCTCACCTTTCTGTTGTACACAAGGTCAGGAGTCACAGCCAAGAAAGTAGCTGATCCCTGTTCCAGGAAAGCTGGGTCTCTTCAGTATTCAGAGGATTCTATACCTGCAGGGACCCCGCTTGTGAGGTTTGCAAGACATTCACAAATCCCTGTGTGGGTACATTCAGGAGATACCTCTGACTAATAGGTGAAAGTAGGAAACTATCTTAGTTTTTACATTTTCTATAAAAATAACAAGATTTAATAGGATTTTTACTTTGTTATATATAACACTGGTTACACTGTGGAAATGCTAATAAAAATGAAAATTAAAAACAAGTTGATACGAATAAAACATCTGAGACTAACTGGTCCTTTGTTTCTAAAATTGACTAATAAGTCTAAATACATAAGGGAAGAGGGCTAGATTCACAAAGGGGACGTAGGCATTGCAACACCTAGCCCCTAGGCAGCCAGCCACCCAGTGAAGTTCACAGCCCTAGGGTGCTCAGGCTCCCCTGGGAGAGTTACCTGACTGATTAACAAAGGGATTCCCAGAAGCCAGCAAGCTGAGTGGGGAGCCACCTAACCTAGCTGGGAGTGAAATGCTGAGGAGAGGCGTGAGGCTTCACAAAGGTTCTTTGGCACCTAGCTCTCATTGATCTGGGCCTGAGGTGCCTCACTGACAGATCGGAGAGGGGCAGTTGTAAACCCTTTCCTGGATCTAGGCTCCTAAACCCGGTCAGCCATTTCTCACAATAAAAAGGGAGAGACCCATCCCACTATAGCCAATAATGTGGTTACGTTATTTGCTTAGGTTGTGGGAGAGTCAAGTCCCCGCCCCAATAAATATTTAATTACAGTATTTATACAAAGTAGAACAGCTTTAACAAGAGAGACTGAGCCAATAGCCTGGCAGTTAGGGCACTCACCTGGGAGTTGGGAAAACTGGGTTCACGTCCCTGCTCCAAATCAGGTTGAATAGGGATTCAAAACTGGATCTCCCACCTTTCAGATGAGTGCTTTGGTTACTGGGTGGACTAGAGATGGACACATTCTCTCCCTCCTGACCTTCTTGCTTCCAACTGTTTTTTGTGTGGTTGGGTATGCTCTGAGTACAACTACCGTATTGGGTCCCACACATGAGATAGATGGAAGAACGCCAGGTTTGAGAATCCTATGGGGGCTAAGGCATGAGCAAGAGCTCTGAACAGCTGGTTAGCTGTGGGGCATCATCAGGGTTCGTTGGCTTTACGCATGTCCACCAGTGGAAACATGGGCACCTACGGTGTTAGGCAGAAGCTGAGTGGTCTCTTTGTCATGCCTAAACGTTGGACTTAGGCAACTAACTTCCTCTTTAGGTGTCCTTCATGAATCTAGTCCAGAGAGAATGCATTTTTAGTGTACAGTACTTTAGCAGTATTTTCTAACACTTCTTGTTAAATTCACAGCTACTTTTGATGATGTATCTTTGTTCACGATATCAAAGTTCTCTTCACAATATTACTGTGGCATCTTAGATTTAAAGAGATAAGTAATAAAGTAGTAAATAAATGATTTATTTAATACAAACCTTAAACAGACTAGAAGACTTTTTGAAGACTATAGTTCACATAGCACCTTGTTTTACCCAGTCTTTTCAACACAGATGTTTGATATCATATGAAAATTGAAATTTGATAGAGTATTTAGAATTCATGGCTTCAAAATTGTGTTTCAGCTTTCCAGTTTACTTTTAACTAGCTATGGCAATCACTGTGGCATTTCAGTTTTTTAATAGACTTATTCTGCATTATCATACTTGGTGGCCTTTTCCTTTGTCATCCTTATTAGGAACCACCTGGGTAGGAAAGACTGTTTGTTTTTCACTGTAAATTGACACTTCCTTAATATGATTGCAACAAGGAGTTGAAAGAGTACTTCTTTTAATTGAACAGTAAAATAGGTATTCTAGAAAAGTGACTGCTGCCTTTTGCATAATGAGGTCAATTTTGAAACAAGATTGGTCATAAACTGATTCTTTGTAATAAGGAATTGTCATTTGGTGGTAAGGATGACTGCAGAATGTCAACAATAGAATCCTAGAAAAGGTGAATTGTGTACAGGTTCTCTGTTCCTTTAAAAACTGCCTCTGTACACACTTAACTATTCCCACTCTGGTTTCCTTTGTTTACCACTTGAAAACACTCAATAGCAATATGTATAGCTCCTTCAGAAGCTGCAGATTCTTTGCTTGTTCTGCATCACTATCCTACTAGTTCCAGCTTTAGCTTGGACAGCATGATCCTGCTGAAATGCTAAGACCAATTTTACTTTCATGAATAAAGGTGTTCTCCTTTTGGTTGCAGAGGCATTATACTTCTAGTGTCTGGTTTAATTTAAACTTACATTCTTCCTCCCACAGTAGATATATCAAAGTAGATAAGTTAATTAATCTTACAGTTTCTCTTTTTGTTTTGTAACTAAAATATGTGCATAGTACTTGGTCCTCACAATCCAGCCTATCATTGGTATCTAAAGACAGATTCAGTCCATTGATCTATGAAGGAAGGCTGAAAGAATTGGTTTTGTTTAGTTTGGAAAAGAGAAGACTGAGAGGGGACATGATAGCAGTTTTCAGGTATCTAAAAGGGTGTCATAAGGAGGAGGGAGAAAACTTGTTCACCTTAGCCTCTGAGGATAGAACAAGAAGCAATGGGCTTAAACTGCAGCAAGGGAGGTCTAGGTTGGACATTAGGAAAAAGTTCCTAACTGTCAGGGTGGTTAAACACTGGAATAAATTGCCTAGGGAGGTGGTGGAATCTCCATCTCTGGAGATATTTAAGAGTAGGTTAGATAAATGTCTATCAGGGATGGTCTAGACAGTATTTGGTCCTGCCATGCGGGCAGGGGACTGGACTCGATGACCTCTCGAGGTCCCTTCCAGTCCTAGAATCTATGAATCTATGAATCTATGAATCTATACATGTTAAACTGAGGCATGGTTTTTTTCTACTATTTCCTTTTAGAGTTTGTGTTCACAGATACCCTTTTCAATCCACTGTCATTTATCTGCATTTCCTTTGAAACCACATAAAATCATTGTAATAATATTTGGGTGCCTTGTTCTACTGTTTTAACATCTTAGACTGTAGCCTCAACAAGACAACTATGCATCAGTTCATACTGTGATAGCACTCTTCTATCCAGAAGAACTGTATGCATTTTTCTGTGAAAGTTTACTAAGATTACTAAGTACACCTCTACCCCGATATAACGCTGTCCTCGGGAGTCAAAAAATCTTACCGCGTTATAGGTGAAACTGCGTTATATCGAACTTGCTTTGATCCGCTGGAGTGCGCAGCCCCGCTCCCCCCCCGGAGCACTGCTTTACTGCGTTATATCCGAATTCGTGTTATATCGGGTTACGTTATATCAGGGTAGAGGTGTAGTAGTTGAAGAATGCATCAAATTATTTCCATAATCTTGTTCTTTAGTGCAATGTCTAGGAGTCTTTTTCAGACCTCACAACAGTTTTAATCTGGTAGAACTCCACTGACTACATTGGAATTGCTGTTGACTTATACCAGTCTAAATTAGATCATAATCAGGCCCATATAGTCTTTACTGTACAGATTTTGAAAATTTCACTATTATCCATTTTGGAGGAGTTTGCACAGCTTATGATGAAATTGCCAAATTTGCAACATCCCACAATAACCCTAACACAACAATCTTAATTCCATAGTATTGTGAATTGTCTAGATTTAGGAATTTCTACTGTCCATATCTATCAAGGTAGATGCCAGTATGCAGAGGGTCTAGTTATAACAGAAAAAGTTCCTTCTCATGGCATGACATTGTGCAAGAGTCAGGAAGCCATTAAATAAAATACAATTTTTCAGCTACATACATGATCATTGCAGAGTCACAAGAAATTGGAAAGCAGTGAAGAGACTTAGGACAGCCAGGAGCGCCGCCAGCTTTTCTGCCGCCCTAGGCAGTGGAAGGTCCCGCCCCGAAATGCCGCCCCCCACAGAGGCGGCAGAAGGTCTCGCCGCCAAAATACCTCCGCGGTCGCCGCCCCCCAAATTGTAGCGCCCTAGGTGACCGCCTAGGTCGCCTAATGGGTTGCGCCAGCCCTGAGGACAGCATGGGAAATGAGAATGGAGATGCTGTGGTGAAAAGGAAAAAATATATACTATATACTGTAATCTACTCTTATAGTGGGATTTAAGACAGGACAGCATCACAAAAAGAAACTTCCCAAAAGCAAACCTGTCAAAGATCTACTGCCACTTCTGCTACTAGAAATAAATTGTATTTGAGAAGAATCTGCTCTACTACTTATATCTCTAGGTTAGTGGGCAAACAAATTTGTTTGCAGCATAGGCCTCGTCATTTTAGGTATTGTTCTTGGGGCTGCCCAAAAATCTTTATAAACACTGTAGGGGAGAAGAAAAACTCTGATATGCATATTTTAAAAGTGATTTAAAAATCAAAAATGTTAGGATATACAATTTGATGTGCAGCTTAATTAAAAAGATTTAAAAATAGCTAATTTAAAAATTCCAGCTTGACTGTATCCCTTTAATATTTTCATTTTTGTTACTCTTTTGCTTTATGAAACTTTGTCCATACTCAGAAAAAATATTAATATTATGTTACACTTCTAGTCTCTGTGTACTGATCAACTGTCTGATTTTTGCTGTAGTACACCCTCTTTATCAGGCTGATTGAACCAAGGAAGATGAATATTAGTGTAGTGTGTACAGATAGTTCTTCTTAACTGTCTCATGTTACAAAGTGTAGTTGTAGCTGTGGTGAGCCAAGGATATTAGAGACACAAGATGGGTGAAGTAATATCGTGTATTGGACCAACTTCTGTTGGTGACAGAGACACTGTACCTTCAATGGTCCGTCAGAATATGTGCTACCTAGTTATGTATGCTAACAATCTGTTCCACCTTGCATTTAGCTGTGGTGCTCGGAGTATATTTCCCAGACCTGAAGAAGAGCTCTGTGTGGCTTGAAAGCTTGTCTCTCTCACCAACAGAAGTTGGTCCAATACAAGATATTACCTCACCCATCCTATCTCCCATGTTACAAAAGAAATCCGGTGTTTTAGACCCCAGTTTGCCTCCATCCCAAACAAGGTAGAAGTTACCTTATTTAGTAATTCTAAATTCTTTTTCTCATAAATTTTGAATTGTGAAATGAAAGGCACAAAAAGCATGGTTGGATAAAAAATGTAAATTCCCTATCATTTAAGGCATTCTGCCCTGTGGGGTTTGTTGTTGTTGTTTTGTCCCCTATTTTAGGTCAGTCTCCCACAGTGTCCCAAATTTTGTGCTTACTAAGTTGAGAGATAAAACATACGTCAAAATGGGCACCTGGGACTAACTTCAGTGGAGTATGGGGCCACATATACAAGAGAAGCTTGATAACAGGGAGCCTCTTAAGGAGGGTGTACTGTGCTTATTTTGTCTCTTAAAACCTGTACTCGAGCAGGACAAGATGCCTATTGTTTCTTTACTTCTGTGTCCTCTTGTAACAGAATGAATATTACTGTAGGTTAGACTTCCTGTGGAAGAACAAGTTCAAAAAAGAGCGTGAGGAGATTGAGACCATGGAGAACCTGAATCGGGTGCTGCTGGAGAACGTGCTTCCTGCACACGTGGCTGAACACTTCTTGGCAAGGAACCTGAAGAATGAGGTCAGCCACTGCTAACTATCAGCTACTCTGTGATGAACACACACAGACTGGGCATATCATTCAAAACAATCATTTAATAGGTCCATATTGATAGGATTGTAAATTTACTAATTATTTTCTTTTCTTTACGATAATTTAAAGGTCTGTTTTACACCAGAGACTGTGGCACGGTAGCTTGCAATAGGAAGTGGAAAATTGTTTAAATGACAAAGTACTTTGTCATCCAAGAAGCAAGATACAGACTTGGGAGGAGGAAAAAGGAGAGGGAAGGAGAAAAGAGATGATTGAATGGACCTGAATTTAAATTGAAATTAATTGTTTTCCTCTAGTGGCAAAATGGAGCTGTATTTGAGTGCTGCATTTGCTGCTGGTGTCAGGAATGCCTAGCTATCAAAGGAAAAGTTAAAAAAATTAAGACAGAGGGAATGCATTCATTCAGAAAAGAATCTTCAATGCCTCAGTATCCATTTCTTCTCAGCTTAAGTACTTGATGAAAAGTCCATGGAAGTCAATAGAAAGACTCCCATTGACTTCAGAGGGCTGTAGACCAGCGCCTAAATGTTCCTAAAGGTGTAGTAACGAAGAATGAAAGAAAGTGCTTATAAAGTAGAGAGTAAAATTCTTGCAAAAATAACTGTATTTAACAGAGTAATGATTTCACAATAAATCAAAATAGATACGTAGCTGTGTTGTTTCATCTTTGATGGTTAGGTCAGAAAGAGCAGTATTTCTTCCATCATTTCAGCATGCAGTAAGACCTAATAGTAAAGTACTGCATATAAAAACTTTTCTGCTCTTCACTACCCATTAGCTGGTATCCAGTCTGAAAATAATTGGCAGAAGATACTGGTGAACCACTGATGTCTTTGGCTTTGTGCCAGGTTGGCACAGCTCCAGTTCTCAGCTCAGGTGTTAAAGACAGCAAGCCATCAGGAGTCTACTTTCTCAAATATGCTATTGCAAAGCTGCCCGACAGAGTAGCACCATCTGCTCACCTAACTAAAGGCAACCAGATTTGTATTCTCACCCTCAAGCTTATTGTGATTGAAATTAGCTTTAGATAAATTTGCTGATGATCAGCAACTGTGATGTGCTGAGCCCTCCGAGCTGTCAGGTCAAGCAAAGTAAAAATTGGTTTGGCATGCTTTAATGGCTCTCCCTTAAAAAAAAGATTAGAGTGATACTTCTGTTAGTTATTTTTTTCTTAAACTAGCTTCAAACCCATTTCTCAAATGAACGAGATCCAACTACTAGATTAATTTTGGAAACACTTAGGAATATTAGCATACTACCGCTTTATTTGTGCTGTGTTCTAAACATCAACTGTTTACTCAGATTTGTTTTAATTAATGCCATTAAGGGTATGGAAAACCACTTAAAACTTTCTGATTTGTTGCATCTATGCTTACTACAAGCTTTCTTTTTAACATTGGGGAAGGACATTGTAATTGGGAATGATGATAAAATATATAAAGAAAGTCAGAATAGAGTTAAAATAAATTCTTTTGAGATGACCTCATTTCAGTGGTGGGGGTCAGAAGGATGGGGGGGTGCGTGCACATACATGTATGTTAGAGCTGGATAAATAAAGGAGAATTTTTTAAAGAACATTTTAAATGTCTAAATTTATATTTGTTGTGTTCATAACCCATTGCATTTGTTTGTTCCAAATATTTGTGCAAACACAATTTCATTTAAGACTATGTTTGTGGAAAACAGTTTGACCCTGTTTCTAAAATTCATTTAATGATTAAACCAAATTTGTGTCAAAAGTAGTAATGTAGGATCTAGTCTAGAATATAATTTGTGAGATTTATGTGAAAGACAAACAAGACAAATATGGTAGGGAAGAAGAAAATATTGGGGACAGAATGAAGGAGGAAAAAAGGAGGTAGATGGAGAATGAGTGGGATCCGATAGTGGGAATCTATCTTTAAGAGACCCAGTAGTGGTCCACACCAGGAAGTGCAAATGGCTAATGCAGTGGTCTCAGAGCAAACTGTAATAAATGTCTGTTTGTTGGAACCTCCAGGATTTTGTGTCTGTATCAGATACCAAGCTGGGAAAATTACCATCAGGAGAGAAAAAGAAGGTAACAAAGGATGAATGCGAAGGATAGGAGACGGGGCTGGGATTAGAAAGATCCACTTTTCACTAGTGTTTCCCACTTAACATATATTGTAGGCTCAAGATCTCTGTCACTCTCAATTTCTGTGAGAGGCAAAGCACTCAGATAATGTGGGCACTTTACTACTGTGAGCTCACCTGCAAGCTCACTACAGAGTCCATTAATTGCCATAGTAATCTGTTCTTCCTCTGCAGCCAACGCCAGTACAGTGTTTAGGCCAGCACAGCAGTCTGCCCCATTAGGAGGGATGGAAAGAAAGAAAGCAAGTGCCATGGCCCTACCAAAGATAGTGCAAAGCAGGACCTGATTGTTCCTCCATCCTTCACAAGATCTCTAGGACCAATCAAGTCAGCAGCTGGGCTGTGGAGGGGGGAAGGACAGGAGGGCCTGGCAGAAGAGATTGAGATTCAATAGGAGGGGGAAGGGAACTTGCCACAAGGGGCATAACATTTAATTTTGGTGGACGATGCAAGCCATTCATTCTCAGACTGTTTCCTTTCCCTTCTCCCATCAATACCTCTTTGCCCTCTGGAAGATGCTGCCTTCCAAGTCCTGGGAACTTCCTTCTTTCAGAGGTGATCTCATTTTCTTTGTCCCTTGCAGATGTTAGTAACTAGGCAAGATCCTTTGCCAGGACTTTCTCCTCAGAATCGGAAGTGCAAGCTTGATTCACTGTTTTTATTTTAAATTCAACAATATGTATTCTTTAAGTAATGGTTTATTTTAATATTTGTTAAAATTACATGGAACTAAAACTGCCCTTTCCTTTGAGTTAGTGACAGCTATTCAGGATGTCTGGGTGACAGACAGGGAACGCATTGATGTCTGTTGCATTAGATTTTCAAGTATACAGAAGCTTAGGCATAATGTTTTGGAGAGTTCTGCTTTACAGAGAAATGCTTTTCCCAAGTTAAGGAAATCTGATTGCTGAAGCCCTTATTATATCAACAAGCCAAATAACTTCATTATATTGGTGTTCCTGTTTGAAATCCTGTCATCACCTTTGTGAGGGCCATGCTGACTGCTTGGCTTTGTATAAACCTGACCCATTGGTGTCTTAGCCTTGGTCTACACTACAAACTTATGTTGGTATAACTATGCCCAGGTCTACACTAGCGGGGGGGTCAACCTAATATACGCAACTTCAGCTACGCGAATAGCATAGCTGAAGTCAGCATATTTTAGGTCGACTTACCTGGCTGTGCGGACGGCGGCGAGTCGACCGCTGCCGCTCCCCCGTTGACTCCGCTTCTGCCTCTCGCGAGCTGGAGTTCCAGAGTCGACGGGGAGCATGATCAGGGATCGATTTTATCGTGTCTACACTAGACACGATAAATCAACCCCTGATAGCTCGATCTCTACCCGCCGATCCGACGGATAGTGAAGACCTGCCCTATGTCATTCGGGGGCATGGAAAATCCACACCCCCTGTGCGATGCACTCATAGCGAACCAACTGCCAGTGTATGCAGCACTATGTCGATGGGCGGGCTTCTCCCCTCGATGCACCTATGGCCTCTCGGGAGGGTGGATTAACTACGCCAAGGGGAGACGCCCTTCCATCAGCACAGGCAGCATCTTTACTAAGCACTACAGCTGTACGGACAGTGGCGCTGCTGCAGTGCTGTAAATGTACACAAGCCCTTAGATATTAATACCAGGATCTACAGCATTAGCCTGTGTGTCAGAGAGGTGCACACTGTAGCTGAGCTCCACCTGCCCCTTCAACATACGCCATGCAGTAAGTGTTCACATCTCCAGTTTGTCTGTCCGTTTTTCAGGGTTGGGAGAGAGGGAGGGAGTGGTAACCCTGTTTTGCCACTAGAAAGGTTATATTTAGATCTACAGGTGGTACAGTCCCACTTGCAACCCTTTCTCTTCAGTTATTTGTCCTCTTCTTGGTGTACAACCAACAGTACTAGGGTGTAATGCACATTGATGCTTTCTGAGTCACAGCAGCATGTTTGTACCCCCACTATGCACATTCTCACAACAGTGCCTTTACTCTCTCCCTTATCATTGTGCATTGCACAATTACCACTACTGCTTCTGGGCAATGAACCTGTTCCACAGGGAAGACCAAAAATGCTCCTCCATAACAGCAAGGGTCATGTGGGCTCTGTGTGTGATGTTTATATGGCAGATAACCCTGGGGTCCATAAGTGGACCAACAGTCCATCTAGTTCAGTATCCTGTCTGAGACAGTGGCCAGTACCAGTTGCTTCAAAGGCAGATACAGGAAACACTGCAGTGAGCAGTTAGAGAATAATTTGTGCTTAGGGAAATTCTCTTCCTAACCACTATCAGTTATTGGTTGGCTCTTGCCCTTAAGCATGAGGTTTTATTTCCCTTCTAAAATATTTTTATCCTACCTAATATAACTATGGATGTTGTTATCCTAATAACTTTAACAAAAGGCTAATCCTTTTTTGAATCCTGCTAAGTACTTGGCTTTAACATTATCTTATGGCAGCAAGCTCTTCACATTTATTATTCCTTGGGTAAGAAAGTATTCCATTTAATCAGCTGCAGTTTAAATTTGTTGCATTTCAGTTTCATTGGCTGTCCCCTTGTTCCCATATTATGAGAGGATAGATGCACCTGGTTTATCTTTTCTATATCATTATCTGTCTCTGTGACATCTTTTCAGCACTCTACACCCAATATCCCTTTCCTGATCAGAGTCCAGTAGAGTGTAGCCTTACTAATACATCTGTATTCTTGTTACTCTAATCTAATTTATATTCTTGTAGATTTTGCTGCGTAGTTCCCACCATTCAGCAATTTTCTTCCATTAGATTCCATGTAATCTCTTGGGTGCGGTGTTGCATGTCCTCCACCACACGTCTCTGACCTAGTCTGTCTTTGCTGAATAGTTTATAGCCAGGTACTACATTATCCTGTTGATTTTTGCCGATCCACCATGTTTCACACCCACAGAATGCAAGATCAACTGAGTGAAGACACATTTAATACTTACACAGTGTTATTTACTGAACTAGGCTTATCTAGTGACTTCAGTGTAATTTAAGGCACTGTAGAATTTAGCCCAGTATATCTATTGAATAAATTAGTTGTTTCAATTTAAAACAGTATGTAGAATCTAGTACAATAGAACTTTGCTAATTAACACTAATTAATGACCAGGAGGACCTTTGTGAATTACTAAATTTTGCAAATTATCAAGTAGGTAAGCAAACACCAATTTTTAAGATGGATAAATGATCACAGAATGTAGTTTGTTTATTTTGACATGCGTAATTTATGCTAATATTTATAATATACTTGTAGTACATTTATTTTTAAGACGCTTCAGTAATTAAAACCTACTATAAAAGTTTGCTGAGTGAAGAAAAGCAGTTCTTTTGTGTGTGTTAGCTAGAATCTGCTGTAAATACTTTCTCCACTCTTTTTATAAAGATTGTTGAATAGTTTCTCCACCATCTGCACCCACTGAACACATTTTGAGCAGCCTTTCACTCCTCTGAAATCCCAGCACTGTTTGGGTGGCTCAGATTATTTCACTTACAAAAACAAAATCCAGTGAGGATGAAAATGATTTGAGAAAGTAAAATGAAAATTGAGCTGACCACAGAAATATGTGCTGTCTGAGCTCACTAAGACATAAGGTGCAATCAGTACATAAAGACGCCCTGGTCTACACTATGAGTTTAGGTCGAATTTAGCAGCGTTAGATCGATTTAACCCTGCACCTGTCCACACGACAAAGCCATATTTGTCAACTTAAAGGGCTCTTAAAATTTATTTCTGTACTCCTCCTCGACGAGGGGATTAGCGCTGAAATCGACCCTGCTGGGTCAAATTTGGGGTAGTGTGGACGTAATTCGACGGTATTGGCCTCCGGGAGCTATCCCAGAGTGCTCCATTGTGCCCGCTCTGGACAGCACTCTCAACTCAGATGCACTGGCCAGGTAGACAGGAAAAGCCCCACGAACTTTTGAATTTCATTTCCTGTTTGGCCAGCGTGGCAAGCTGATCAGCACAGGTGACCATGGAGTCCCAGAATCGCAAAAGAGCTCCAGCATGGATCGAACGGGAGGTACTGCATCTGATCACTGTATGGGGAGACAAATCCATGCTATCCGAACTCCATTCCAAAAGACGAAATGCCGGAATATTTGAAAAAATCTCCAAGGGCATGAAGGACAGAGGTTATAACAAGGACCCGCAGCAGTGCCGCGTGAAGCCTACCAAAGAACCAGAGAGGCAAACGGCCGCTCCGGGTCAGAGCCCCAGACATGCCACTTCTATGATGAGCTGCATGCCATTCTAGGGGCGGCCCCTACAACTACCCCACCCCTGTGCTTCCCTCCTCCCCCACCCCTCCCGGAATACCTTGGCAGTTATCCCCCCATTTGTGTGACGAATTAATAAAGAATGCATGATTTTGAAACAACAATGACTTTATTGCCTCTGCAAGCGGAGATCAAAAGGGGAGGGGAGGGCGGTTGGCTTACAGGGAAGTAGAGTGAACCAAGGGGCGGGTTTTCATCAAGGAGAAACAAATAGAACTTTCACACCGTAGCCTGGCCAGTCATGAAACTGGTTTTCAAAGCTTCTGTGATGCACAGCGCGCCCTGCTGTGCTCTTCTAACCGCCCTGGTGTCTGGCTGTGCGTAATCAGCGGCCAGGCGGTTTGCCTCAACCTCCCACCCTGCCATAAACATCTCCCCCTTCCTCTCACAGATATTGTGGAGCACACAGCAAGCAGTAATAATGATGGGAATGTTGGTTTCACTGAGGTTTAACCGAGTCAGTAAATTGCACCATCTAGCTTTTAAACGTCCAAAGGCACATTCTACCACCATTATGCACTTGCTCAGCCTATAGTTGAACTGCTCCTTACTACTGTCCAGGCTTCATGAGCCATGGGAGCAAGGGGTAGGCTGGGGTAGGTGCGACCGCGTGGTGCTGCCAACTGGGAGAGCAGCCTGAGGCAGATGCCTCCAGCTGGCATGATATTCCAGGCAGGACTGAATTTCCATTAGACGAAACTTAAAGAAGAGAATGACCTGGAGTCATTCCCATTTTTGTCCAGGTGCCCCCGACCGACCTCACCACGGCCAGCCAGGAGCACCCATGTCTGTTCAGGCGCCCCTGACCAACCTAACCGAGGTCAGCCAGGAGCACCCACGGGACGACGATGATGGCTAGCAGTCGTATTGCACCGTCTGCCATCCACAAGGCAAGGCAAGGGGATGCTGCTGTGTAGCACTGCCGTACCGTGTCTGCCAGCAGCACCCAGGAGACATACGGTGATAGTGAGTTGAGCGGGCTCCATGCTTGCCGTGGTATGTCATCTGCACGGGTAACCCAGGAAAAAAGGCAAGAAACTATTTTTTGCCGTTGCTTTCACGGAGGGAGGGAGGGGGGCCTGATGACATGTACCCAGAATCATCCACAGCAATGTTTTTGCCCCATCAGGCATTGGGAGCTCAACCCAGAATTCCAATGGGTGGTGGAGACTGCGAGAACTGTAGGATAGCTACCACAGTGCAACGCTCCGAAAGTCGATGCTAGCCTCGGTACTGTGGATGGACACCGCCAACTTAATGCACTTAGTGGGGACACACAAAATCGACTGTATCAAATTGATTTCTAAAGAATCTACTTCTATTAAATCGACCTAATTTTGTAGTGTAGACATACCCGAAGTCTAAACCAGGTGTTCTCAAACTTCATTGCACTGCATTTCTGACAACAAAAATTACTTCACAACCCCAGGAGTGGGGACTGGAGCCTGAGCTCGCCCAACTCCCACTCCTCCGGGCAGGGGGGCCAAAGCTGAAGCTCAAGGGCTTCAGCCCCAGGCAGGGGGCCTGCAACCTGAGTCCTGTCGCCCAGGGTTGAAGCCCTTGGGCTTTGGCTTTGGTCCTGGGCAGTGGGGTTTGGAGTTCAGCCCCGGGCCCCAGCAAGTCTAAGCTAGCCCGTGGTGACCCCATTCAAAGAGGGTTGGGACCCCAAAGTGGGTCCCAACCCACAGTTTGAGAACCACTGGTCTAAACTAACCTTTGGCTAAACCCCGCTTTAAGTCTTCTAGGTACATGCAGGGATGTTCACTAGATCTTTCTGGAATATGAATGACATTAGACTTGGCTTTAACACTGAGCCAACCCATAGGGTCCAAGAGAAGTCACTTTGGGCCCAATCCAATAAAGTCCGTAGACCCCTCAAATCCTGTTGATTTCAGAGGGAGAGTTAGGTTGGTCAGCACCTTGGAGAATCAGACCCTTTTTCCCACTCTTCCAGCTGTGTTTTAGAATTGTAATTTTGAAAGGTAAACTTGTAAAATATACCTAAGCTGAAACAATGTGAGTCATAGACTCATAGACTTTAAGGTCAGAAGGAACCATTATGATCATCTAGACTTTAAGGTCAGAAGGAACCATTATGATCATCTAGTTTGACCTCCTGCACAATGCACCTCCACCTCCACTGACTCCTCTAACAAACCCCTAACCTAAGGTGTCTGTCGGATGGCTCCCTGTAACAGATGAGCCTGACAGCATGTCTGATATCCCAGAAAAATACATTTGTTGTTGTCTATATTGTCTATACTGGTCATAGGACTTTGTGGGACTTGATAATTTTCTAGAAAGGTTGCTTGAGACCTACCTGTGTAGTGCCTGTTCCCCATAGACTGTTTTGTGGTGTACTTAGCACACATTTTCTTGACTAATTTTTCATTTGACCTTGTCAAGTCACTGTTAACTTATACTGGTTTTGCATAACTGAGTGAAAGTAAAACTTCAGACATAGTCAGGCCGTGTTGATGGTCCTAGCTACAGGGGCACATCAAAGAACAGTGAATTACTGAACACCATTTCCAACCCTACCACCTTGCAAAGCAGTACTTCGCATGAGGCCATTAATATACTTACGTTTTTATCTTCAGAGCTAAAGGGGAAGCATATGAAGCTTCTGATATAGCTCCCTGAATGCTGTAGTAATTTAACTCTTAGAACACGGACAGAAAATGCAGAAATACTCAGAGCCATCTAATCCCTCAGACTGGAGACATGCAATCCTCCCTGCTCTCATTTTCTTGCCCCTCAGAAAATGGGACACATCTATATTGAGATGGAAACGAAATCAGTGGGAGTACTCATGTAAATAAGATTAACAGGATTTGGCCATATAACACCATTATAATCTTCCTTAAGATAAATATACTGCACAGTCTCTTCTTAGTAGTTGATTTTGGCACATCTTAAAGTTTTGTATTGGCCTCCATGTGTATGAAGTTGCTAGCATCAGAAGTATTTATTTTTGTTTCCTATAAGTGACAAATTTATTCTCCGTGTGAAGGGATGGATTTGTGGTTAAAGCAATGAACGGGGACTGAGGAGATCTGAGTTCAATTCTTGGCTGTGCCACAGACTTCCTCTGTGACCTTGGGCAAGTCACTTCAGCTCTGATCCACAGCCCATTGAAGTCAATGGAAAGACTTCCATTGACCTCAGTCAGTTTCAGTTCCACTCACTAATCTCTTTGTCTCAGTTCCTTCTCTGTAAAAAGGGGATAATGCTTACTTTCTCCCATCCTTTCTCTTGTCTATTTAGATTGTAAACTATTTGGGGCATAGATTGTGTCTCATTGGTACACTGCCTAGAACAATGGAGGCATGATCTTGGCTGTGTCTTCCAGGAGCTACTACAATACATATAGTTAATAATAGAATAGAGATTGTTTTGTAAATTATAGGTTCAACCCTGCAGTCAGTCCCGTTCAAGTCAGAGGCAGTTCTGTGCATGAAAGGCTTGCAGAAATAAACCCTATTTCATTTGCATTATAAGATAACGTATTTTCCAGGGTTTATATTAATGGGAAAAAAATCAAGTAGCTTTAAAACATTTTGAATGTTTCTGATTTTGTACATTGAAGGTTTCTTTAACAAATATGTTTAATTTGTTTTTTAATTATCCACTGTAAATTAAACAAACTCTAGCTGTTAAGAATAAGAAACATCAGATTGTAAGAAGTTAATTCCGTATACCAGAATGTAGGAATCTTGGGAGGACGTCTACTCCCTCTAACACTCCTCTCCATCCTGTCTCTTTCTTCCACACCATACTGTTTGCGGTTGATGAATCTGTTGTATTTAGAGCTTTGTTCTTTTCTTTTGGGCAGGAGCTATATCACCAGTCATATGACTGCGTCTGTGTCATGTTTGCCTCTATTCCGGATTTCAAAGAATTTTACACAGAATCTGATGTAAATAAAGAAGGCTTGGAATGTCTCAGACTGCTAAATGAGATCATTGCTGACTTTGATGATGTAAGTACTAGTAACAACAATTATTATACAATTAAACTTTGAGAACCCCAATTTGTAAAACAGTGACTGAGAATGTTTGAGAGAGCGATTGAGTGGACAGTTTGTCAGGAAATTTTTAAGTGTCCATTTCATATGGATATTTTGATGGAGATTTGGGACTAAGAAAAAATTTGTATATGTCATGGAGCAGATCATACTCTGACATATGTATCCTACTGCCATTGATCCACTTCAGGTAGAGCCTTGCACATGTGTCTGAGGGAGAAGTTTGGCCCTTTATTTATTCAACACAACACACTCATATCAGAAACTTACCACAGTTTTCGAACTGCAGTGCCTAAAACTTGATACCTAAATTTGTTTCCCTTGAAATTAATAATATTTCCTTACATCTGATCTGTATTAGTCTAAGTTTTCTGCCTTACTGATGACATGATTTTTGAGTGACTAATAAGAATGTGAAGGTTTTAAAACCCATCATTCTCCTCAACTAAAGGCAGATGCA
This sequence comes from Terrapene triunguis, assembly GCF_002925995.2. Classification (NCBI taxonomy): domain Eukaryota; kingdom Metazoa; phylum Chordata; order Testudines; family Emydidae; genus Terrapene; species Terrapene triunguis. The sequence continues at coordinate 3,400,765 of NW_020664931.1, forward strand.
GACTGGGGAACTGATGGCAGAATTTAAAGACAGTTACAGCTGTGCAACACACTGAAGACAGCATTTGACCTGCACACACTCAGAAAGAAATTGAAATGCATGAGACAATAAACAGGGAACCCCAGGTCCCATATTTCTTTTACAAAGTCACATACTCAGATTGCAGAAAAAGGCTTACCTGTTGGTTCATGTGACACAGGTAGGAACCTTTTTATGCCCTCAGATGTATGCAGATCCCATTGACTTCAAGGAATGCTGCACATGTATAAGGGAAGAATTTGGCCCATACTTAACAGCAACTATTATATTCTAGATTACATACACTGAACACACTTTCTACTGATCATACAATACTGAAAAGATGTTCAGTGTAAGCGTAAAATGGACCATTGCACTTTAAGGTCATTCTAAATAAGAACAAAACTCCTTGTGGAATTACATCCATCAAACTGTACTCAACATATTTCTTCTAACAAGTGGTAGAAGACAGCACTGAGAATTAAGTATCAGAATACTTTTATGGTGTTTAGCTACCAGACACTGAGAGTCTGGGAATTGAATAACTGTTATTTCTTCACAGTTGTTGTCTAAACCAAAATTTAGTGGAGTTGAAAAGATCAAGACCATTGGAAGCACTTACATGGCAGCTACAGGACTGAGTGCTACGCCCAGCCAAGAACACAGTCAGGTACAGCAAAGACATAAACAGCTTGCTAGGTAAAAGTTGTGTTCACATGAAGTTCAAAGTACATTCATAGGGATTCAGTGTATTGCAGGCCTACAATGGATTTTATCATATTGGACAAGTTTTTGTATATTTTTATTCACTAAATTCTTCAAGTTCCTGTGAACTATACTCTTTACAATGTAACATGAAAGGACATCTTTGCATTTTCTAAGTCTAAATATGGCATTTTAGTTCCAAAACCACTATTCCCTATTATAGTGCAACAGTTCTCAGAAGCACTTCACTAGAACAGATTTAGAGAGTTCTATGAAAGACTTCAAAAATTAGTGTTTCGTTACATGTGTTCCAAGGGAAACAACAAACAATCAGCTGTATACTTTGGGTTTGTCTACATGACCTTGCTGTTTGGACTACAAGGATGTAAACTGAAGCACCCACCAGCATGCTGCATTGTAAATCTTCCCAGTAGGCCCTGTGAGCATGAACTAAAAAGGTACCTAAGTTCACATTAAACTAGTCCTTTGTTATTGTAAAATAAGATATCTACACAAACTGCTAGACTTAATCCTGCATTGCAATGGGATGGACAAGATGAGCTTGACAGGTCTTTCCTAGTTCTAATTTCAATGATTCCATGAACAGTCACACAGACCAGTCATATTGCCTGGTCATCTGGTGGTGACAGTTTAAATTGGGATTGAAAATGCAGTGTGACAGGGCAGAGTGTATCTCTATAGCCTGCCACATTCCCCCCCTCTGCAGTTCAGGTCATCTGAAGTGCTTTTGCTAAAACACCCTTGATTTGGACATTTACGGGTTGAGAGAGGAACATCCTCAGTGGGAGGTATTTGGCTGTAGATTTTGCTTCCCCCTGGATCTGCAGCGCGCCAGCCTGTTGGACTCCACTGCATGTTGTAAGAATAATTTTTGAGAAGGGGTTTGGTTTTGCAGTAGGGCAAGAGTCTTTTACTGTGCAGTAAGTCTTTTCTCTCAGTGCCCAGAGATTGTGCGATGTGAGCACTTCTATAAACAGAAAAAGGAATAAATATATCATTACAACATCTATCCACACACAATTATGTATGTTATTACTAGGATTCTAAGCTCCTTGAGGCAGGGTTCATCTCTAAGTTCTGTTTGTGCAGTGCTTTGCACAATGGGCCCTGATCGGGCCCTTCAGCACCACCACAATACAAATACATTAGTAATAATATTTCTTTTTATCCAGCATATTGCCAAATGCAAAAGTGATTGAATTCGGGCTGCATTGTGAACATGGAGATGTTGCTACCAGAAGATTTAGAGACTTTACATAATTTTCAAATATGGCAGGTTAGGCATAGTGCTATTCACACACACGTGCGTGCACACACACACACACAGTTATTTATTAAGAGTTTTAAATATCAAAATATTAAAAGTAAGGAATCTCCAAATTAAAAATCCTTCATTATCTAGCTTCTCCAAAATGATGCTCATGAATTGTAATTGGAGTGGGTATCATAGCAGCCACAGTGAAAGAAGAAAGATAATTTGTATGCATAAAATAATGCAAACTAGACATCAAACTTTCACCATGTTTCAAGAATATATAGTCTGCCATTAGCTGTAAATCATCCAGCCACACAGAAATTCCAGCCAGTTTCAGCATAGACACTAATGCAATAAATTAATATTGAGATAGCCAAAGGAAAAGTATATATTTTTCCTCCTTGCCTAATTGTATTGTATTGTATATAATACAATTTATCTGTACTAGGCTGTTGTCGTCTTGACCAATTTTCAGTTCAGTTCACTGACCTAACTTCCAGGGATAACAGGAACTTCATGATCCCTGCTTATTCAGTAGCAGTCTCCTTCTGATCATTCACAAAGGGCTTGCTTCTCCTCTCACCTGCACTGTTGTAAATCTGGATTAACTCCATTTAAATCAATGGAATAACAGCAGTGTAAGTGAGAGTAGAGTTGTGTCAAACAGTTAAGTCTTATTAGACTGCTTCTGAATGGTGTTTGTCACTGAACATTAAATTGAGACATCTGTGGTGAATTTAAAGCAAGATCCCAGTCCTGAAGATGTTACTTTATCAATCAAGTCACCCAGCCTCCTAAAATACATTTACCATATTAATAAAATGTCATATTCCAGATCATTTGCTGTAGCATAACTGGCATGAAGCATATTCAGTGGCTTCTATTTGAGTAAATTGATTTTTTGTGTGTGACCTAATTAGAATCTTTCTGCTAAATATTTATGTATATTCTGCAAAATATTTACCTACATTTAAATTATTATTTCTTTAGCAGCTTGTGTTCTTACTTAAATTGCCTATTAGCAAATCAGTGAATGTAATTTTTATGCTTTGAAAACAACAAACTGCTGCAATAATGCTTTTCCATTACAATTTGAAACTGTGTTAGACTTGTATATATATTTTTTTAGAATACCAGGGTTGGAAGAGACCTCAGGAGGTCATCTAGTCCAACCCCCTGCTCAAAGCAGGACTAATCCCCAGACAGATTTTTGCCCCAGATCCCTAAATGGCCCCCTCAAGAGTTGAATTCACAACCCTGTGTTTAGCAGGCCAATGCTCAAACCACTGAGCTGTCCCTCCCTCCTTGATTTACTAAACCCAGTTGCACTCATAAAACTGAAAGTAGAAGAAAAATATAAGATCAAGGTCACTGTGTTTTTACACCTACCTTAATATTTGTGAAGTTGTTTATAAGTATCTAGAAAAGGAGAGGATTTCATTGACACATGCACATGCGCACACCCATCCTGGACATCTATGCATACATTAAGTAAAAGAGACAATACATTATTATGCCCTAGTTGATTCTAGCTGAAGCTGAGCAGATTTCAGTTCCCACCATCGGGTATTGTCCATCACAGCAACTTTGTTTCTCATGCAACGTACTCTCGTATTACAATATGTTGAAGATTCTGAGTATTTTGTGCATGTTCTTGCAGCAACTGAGTTTACAGAAAACATTTTGATTATTCTGATTATGTGGATTCCTAACTGTTTGCTTTTTTATATTCAGGAACCTGAACGGCAGTATATGCACATAGGAACTATGGTGGAGTTTGCATTTGCCCTAGTGGCAAAATTGGATGTAATAAACAAGCACTCATTCAATGACTTCAAGTTACGAATAGGTATGTAGCACAAGAGTCTTACAAGAATATTTTGTAAGGGAGAATTCAGTGTGAAATATGAGTACATTAAGAAGCTAGTAATACTAGCTAAGAGGACAGATGAGCAGCTTTTCCCTGTTATAAGGGAGAATGAATGGCATTGCCACTGACTTCCTCTGCAGTTGTGGCCTTAGGTGTGTCTCAAGGTGGGCACCCAAAAAATGGAGGCATTCAGATGTGTAGGCTCTGTTGAGAATGTTGGCCTTTGTGTCTGAAATGGTTTGATGGTGACTCATCAGTCTTTATCCTAAATATATTTAAACATTTTTAACTTTTAAAATTTTAATGGGAGAGGAGGCAAAAAGAATCCAACGTGGGATTTTCAAAAGCATCCAAGTCATTTGGTGTCGAAAATACGACCTACCTTGCCAAATCTTAAATAATGAAGTCTTATGTTCTAGTCTCTTGTCTTAAACTGTCCTCGTATTTTTCAAGTGATAAAAATAGCAAAAGTATGCTGTATTCTGCAAAATGTACAGATCTAATTCGCTTTAAACCAAACCTCTCCACCTACAAGAAAGTTGGACCCACCCCTTTCCTTCAGAAACAGCTGGGAATCACATACAGATGAGGGCCACATCAGTTGCATAACTGGCAGAACTAGTGTTATGTTGTCTGCTTCTCCTTTCTATTACACACCTACAATTATTGGAACATAGCAGCCTCAAACACTAAGATTTTTTTAGTCAATTCTATTTGTTAAGGATATCACTTATCATTCAGTTTCTAGCTTCTTCTCCTAGAGTATCATGACATTTTTCAAAATAAATGCAAGGTTGTTGTCACTAAGCCAGGAAAAGGAGACAAAATGAGTTCATAACTGGCAGAAGCCCATATATCCCCAGATTTAATTTCCTAGTAATAATGTGTGATAGTTTTTGAATACAAAATGAAATTTAGAAAGTGTGAAATGCAAGCAGTGAATAACTATTGGAAACCTATAAATCCATCCTGTAAACATGCCTGAAGTATTTGGTTTCTAATTAAACAGCAGATAGTCACCTTTCTATTCTTTCTTGCAGTGTAACTCCCATTTATTATGCCTGCTGCTTATGCTCTCATGTTTAGTTCACAGTGCCACCCTGTGGCAAGAGTTTGGCATTAGTCTCATATTAATTATTCATGTACAGTAACTCCTCACTTAACGTTGTTTCAAAGTTACATCGCATGCTCATTTAAAGTTGTGCAATGCTCCCTTATAATGTCGTTTGGCTGCCTGCTCTGTCCACTGCTTGTAAAATTCTGTGGAAGAGCAGCGACTTTACAAGGGAGCATTGCACAAGTTCCTCTTCTCCACCTCCTCCCCCTCCCTCCCAGCGCTTAGGACTTTCTGGGAGGGAGGAGGAGGAACGGAGACGCGGTGCTTCCTCACTCTTTGCCCTCCCTCCCAGAAATCCTAAGCTCAAAGCACTGTGAGGGGGGGAGGAGTGGAGAAGCGCAGCGTCTCCGCTCCTCCCCTTCCCTCCCAGAAAGTCCTAAGCGCCACTAAACAGCTGTTTGGCGGTGCTTAGGACTTTCTGGGAGGGAGGGGCAGGAGTGGGGAAGCGTCGCATCTCTGCTCCTCCCCCGCCCTCCCAGAAAGTCCTAAGCACCGCCAAACAGCTATTTGGCGGCGCTTAGGACTTGGCGGGGGGGAAGGAGCGGGGATGCGGCTGCTCCGGAGAGGAGGTGGAGTAGGGGTGGGAAGAGGTGGGCCTGGAGTGGAGCAAGGACAGGAAGAGGCGGGCCTGGAGCATCCCCCGGCAAAGTCAGCACCTGCTCTTCTCCGGGGAAGCTGCTGCTGCGAAGGTGCTTCCTAGCGTCCTTGCCTGCAGCAGGCTGTGCCTGTGTGGGGCAAGCCAGGGGCACTTCCAAACCACAGTACAATACAGTACTGTACAGTATGTCTGCCCCCCAAAAATTTCCTTGGAACCTAACCCCCCGCATTTACATTAAATCTTATGGGAAAATTGTATTCATTTAACATTGTTTCACTTAAAGTTGCATTTTTCAGGAACATAACTACAACGTTAAGTGAGGAGTTACTGTACACCTCAAAAGTCATGTTGGTTAGGGTTGGGATGGTTTTGCCATCATTGGCAATTTAAAAACAAGACTGGATGATTTTGTAAAAGGTATGCTCTAGGAATTATTTCAGGGATGTTCTGTGGCCTGTGTTATACAGAAGGTCAGACTAGATGATCACAGTGGTCCCTTCTGGCCTTGGACTTTATGAATCCTTTGGGAGTATTCTTTGTAGGACAAGCCACAGTTAATAGAACAGCAAAGCAAAGATGAAATATCTCCCTCTCCCTTCCCTTTCAGTTCAAAGTGAATACAAGTCGGTAGGTTTATCAAGAGACGTGGAGTTATAATCCTGTAGGAAATGGAAATTCTCTTATTCCCATCAATGATTTAATTCAAACAACACGACCTGTAAGGCAGTGGTATCGGCAGCATCAGCATTATGTGACAAACAAGTGCTGATGAAAGTCAAGGGCTAAACCCACACACTAACTGTAGCACAAAAGATTATATTGAAGGAGTGTTCATGGAACAAACTTCTCTAAACAACACTATTGACATGTGACTTCTAAGGGGAGTTTACTGTATAGTCTATAAAAGTTGTACTCCTTTGCTTAATGGTGTTAGGAGAGAGAGATGTTAAAGGTTGTTCAAGTAACAATCAACAAGGACATAGTTTGGATGCAATCGTAGTTTCCTACTGTTTTGTTTACCATGTGCAATTGTGATGCTCCTGCAGCTGACTTAAAGAGAGGATTACATTTTTGCTGTTTTTGAGCATCCCTAATGATTGTTTTGTGTTACTCTTACTGAATAGCACACACCCTCTCATTTATCTACCTAAGCTATCTGTCTAAGCTATTTAGGTGTTTCTAGAGCGCCAGTCAACATAGTACATAGCCTCCATGCACAGTCTCGCCAGGCAGACCAAAAATAATAAACACAAATTTAGAGCAAGTCTCCTCTGGCCATCCAATACCATGATCTGTTAAGCCTAATGAACAGTTTTTGCCTTTCCAAATTAATCTAGCAAAGGCCTTAAGCAAGCTATTAAAGGAATTAATATATTCAGAAGCTCAGACAAACATTTATAGACCTCTACCTGGTATCACTTGGGAGCTGCACCTTTTCCCAATTATCTGTATTTAACAGCTGTAACCACTTCCTCCATGTTAATGAACCCTGTAGGGCCTCTGTCATCGTCCCCCAAGAGGGGTGATTAATTCCTTCAAGGAACTAGTGCATCTGCTAAGTAGAGGCATTTGGAGAGGAGCTGTATAATTCTTTATAGAAACTCGTCAAGGCATTGTTGATACTCTTACTATGGGAGTGCCACATTCACTTTGTTGATAACTTCATTCCATTTTTTTAAGCATGGTCCATAGGCTGGGTTATAATTGTAGGACTACACACTACTCTCAATCCCCATCCCATCAGATTTCCCACTGACGTCAAGGGTATGTTTGTATGAAGATCCAAGATAGTATAAATAAAAACTAAACAAGAGACATGTTCTGTTTACTGATAATGAAACTTATGTCATGTCCTGCTTCCATTTCCTAGTATGAGAGTCATTCCCGTCCCCTCCCCCCCTTCTCAAAAATGAACTCAGGAACCAAGAATGACTGCAGGATGGATGTGCCTACAGTCTCTTGGGTGGCTATGTATGATCTTATTATTCCCTCTAGCAATCTGTATCAAAGCTAATGTTTTACTACCATAACACACTGCTTAAGTAGCAGATATGAATGTATTCATGTAGATTTATTTATTAGCCCAAACATTCTATCAGCAAAAAATGGTCCTATGAGTGAGAACTTTTCTGAGTCCATTTGTCTACTTTGTATGTCAGAAATAAAAGAATGCTGTAAAAGTAATTAGATTTAGCAGTCATTGTTTTAATATTGAAGGTTATTCCCATTCTCTATAGAGACTGAAGGAAATTATGGTACATCTATTTAATTGAAGGTAGAGATACTCTCTAAAGATGGCACTAGCAAGTTATTAAGAAACTATAACAGGAAAATATTTTTTGTGAAATTGAGATGGACTATAATATGTGGAGATATACCTATCTCATAGAACTAGAAGGGTCATTGAGTCGAGTCCAGTCACCCCCCTGCCTTCACTAGCAGGACCAAGTATTGATTTTTGCCCCAGATCCCTAAGTGGCCTCCTTAAGGATTAAACTCACAACCCTGGGAGGCCAATGCGCAAACCACTGAGCTATCTCTGCCCCCTAACTAACTTGGCACTTTTATTACTAATATCCTGCTGTAGTACGTGATCAAATACACTCGTGGCCATACCATTTATTACTGTGCCCTCTATCCAGCATAGGCCAAATACATGTTTATTTACTTTATATATGGGCTAAATATGCTACTCACCCTTATTTGTAAATTCTCATTAACACAGAGGGTCAACCAATGTTTTACAGGCATCAACCATGGACCTGTAATAGCTGGAGTAATTGGAGCTCAGAAACCACAGTATGACATCTGGGGCAACACAGTGAATGTGGCTAGCAGGATGGACAGCACTGGTGTCTTAGATAAAATACAGGTATCTTTTTTCATGTTACTGTTTGAGTGACTTACTCCTTCAGAAACAGATCATCATGTTGATAGATGAACTAAATCAATGAATTGTTCTTAGTGATGAATCAGGCAGATTGACAATATTTGGGGGGCAGCCTCTAGGCATCTGCAGCCCGAAAGGGTCACAGTACAGAAAGACCAGTCCCTGAAAAGGGAAAGTATAGATTTAAAAGACATTTAGTCACTAAGGAAAAGCAGCAGAAGCAAAATGACTGTTGGTGTTCTAGAGCAACAAGGTGGGGGAGGTAATATCTTTTATTGGACCAACTTCTGCTGGTGAGAGAGACAAGCTTTCAAGCCACACAGAGCTCTTCTTCAGTTCTGGGAAAGGTACTCGGAGCATCACGGCTAAGTGCAAGGTGGAACAGATTGTTTAGCATAAGTAGGTAGCACATATTCTCATGCAAGATAGGGTGGCCCATTAACACCTTTGCAGTCACAGGACAAAAAGAGGGGGTTAGTGGGTTACAGATTGTTGTAATAAGCCATAACTAGTGTCTCTGTTCAGTCCATGGGCTCTACATGAATGATACACAGCTCTTGAAAATCTGAAATGCTTTTTGGAGTACCATATGATAGATTAGACAAATGTTGTTTTTAGTGCTAATTGTGCATTTGCAGGCCCTGTGTCTTCAAACCTAAGCACATAAGGTAAGATACCTAAAACAGGTGTTAAGCACCTAAATAACAGATTATTTGATGGCTCACATATGGAACTCCGGAGTGACTCAATGTAGGTGCTCAAGATCGAAAAATGAGGCTCCAGTATTTAGGTGCCTTTTAAAGATCTTCCCAGCATCATGACAATAACATTGAAAGCATCCAGGCTGGCTTCTGTCTTAGATGCTAAAGAGAGATTATATTCTCTCTTTTTGTGCTCATTTTTAAAAAATATTATATGTTTCAGGTTACAGAGGAGACGAACAACGTCTTACAAACGCTGGGGTATATGTGCACTTGCAGAGGAATAATAAATGTAAAAGGAAAAGGAGAACTGAAAACATATTTTGTACATACTGAAATGACAAGGTCCCTTTCACAAGGGAATGTGGCATCCTGAAGAATATTTTTAGGTGTCAACAATACCGTATTTTCAGGAAAGTATCACACACTTTTTAACTCCATTTTGGCCCTTAACTTGAATGTGCGTGTTATTTTCCGGTATTATGGAACTATTATTTTAATATGGCTGCAGAATGGTCCGATGATCCAGCAGTACGCACCTCACTATTCTTATATTCCAGGGCAGTTGTGTTGTGTGCTATAGGACTAGAAGACTGTACTGCAACGTGCACTGTTACTTCAAGACAAGAAAGAAGAAACAGAGATTGATAAAGAGACTAAAATGCAGAGGCTGATACCAAAGGGACTAAGATGATGTTAGTGATAAACAAAAACAATCTTAAGGCAATAAAGCTAGGGGTGCATAATATTTTCTGGTGCATGATGTTTCCTGGAAGATACGGTAGCTCCCCAATAGCATCCACTAGTCTGACATTAAAATATACAGTATTTTGTAAATAAGTTGATTCTGTCCCTCCATATACAATTTGGATATGTTCACCAGTTGTGTCTCATAGCCAGTGACATGTTAGGGGCACCTGGTTGGCATTCTTTCCTGGAGACAGTCCTAACAACAAAGGAGCAGTTTTGTACAAACATGTCAGCTGTTTTAATGCCATTGTCTTTTGTAAGGTTAATTCATTAAAAGTTTGTATGTACTTTGTCTTACACTTTGTCTCTTAGTTTTGCTTCTTTCCACATGGTTCCTCTTCCTTTAATAATCGCACCTCCTTTCAGCAATTGTTGATGTGACACATTTGCACCAGCTAGGATGGTTATAACCAAAGCTCCTGCTACAGTCTAAGTCAATAATGTCAGATGGCCTTGTTACTTTAAAAAAAAATATCACACACACACACACACCAAGAGAATCTCACCAGTATTATCAGTCCTCACCAGCCCAGGAGATCTAGCCTCTTTCTAAACTCTGGTTCCCATGCTGTGACAGGAGTATTGCCTCAACTGGATGAACACCAGGGGAATATAACAGCCAATGTCAGCCCTAGAATTCCTACTGCTCCACACAAAACTAAATTATAGTGCTTTGTGCAATACACAGGATGGGCTAATTTTTTAAAATCTGAATGCCTTTTACACATTGCTGCCTGTGCTGTCTCTTGATGGTATGCTCTGAAAGCCCCTCAACCTCGCAGGTGTCCTTCAAGCTATAATGGCATAATTGTGATTGGAGATCTCTTAATTGAGCCCTATTAAGTTGAAGTGCACCAAATGTGCTGTAAGTCTCAGTTGAGCTCCTTGAGGGACAGTGAAAACTATTTAATTTTACAGACTGCACCCAGCTTTTGAAGACAACCTGCCATGCTGTATTCCTTCAGAAAACAAATTGCATTGTACATGTAGCACCAAAGGGGACTCCATATCTACCTATGTATTGATAGCACACAAAAGAGCTGTTGATTAATATTTGATAATGGAAAAACACTAACAGTTCAATTGAGGAAGTTAATGGGGTCAGGTCACTATTGTGACCTTACTGCTTTCTTTCTCCAGTGAGAGTCAATATCTTAATATTAAAACTACCAACATTTGAAGCAAGAAGATTGATAGAATTTATAAAACTAAATTAACTGGAAATCAGTTGGCCTTTTATTTCCTTCTTACACTGTTTTCAGCGTTTATGTAATTCTTTATATGTTGTCTCAAAACAAATGCTGTAACAATAGCATTCTTTTAAAAAGTTACAATCACAATTATTCTGTCCCTGATTTATAACAAGCCAGTAGCTGAAAACAATGAAAAAAATTGAAACGGAAATAAATTCATTTAAAACTTCCAAGGAATAAATTATAAGGAAAGAATGTCAATGTATGAAATCCTCCCAAAAAGTGTCAATTAACACTGAATTCATTAAAATCAAATAAGAATCAAATTAAAATGCAGACTTTGACTTCTTTTGAGGTGAACAAATATATATTGGCCTAAGGAGTCCAAAATTTGTATGAGTGGACAATACATCTTGATGTTCATTGAAACAAAATCATATATTCTGAATATTTTCAGAAGCAAGCTCTCCCTCAATTATGGCCATGAATTAATTATAGTAGTTTTTATTTAGACTATCATTTTAAATGCTAGATGAAGTTAATGGGCCAGCAAATGCTGTAGTTCACTTCTGATGGGTCTGGAGCACAGGACTGGCAGATGACCTTCGGGTTTAATTCCCAGCTGTGTCACATTTCCTGTGTGATTTTCAGCAACCCTCAAACTGTCTATGCCTCAGATTCCCCATCTGTAAAAGGGGCTGCTATGAGACGTAACCCATTATAGATTGTAAAGCAGATAATTTGAGATCCATGAGGTGCTCTGATACTGTGATGAGGAGCACAGTACAACATAAACTTAGCTAGCAAGACATCCTAACATGAAAGGTTCTGTAAGTGCATAGTATTTATTATGGTGAGCCAGAAAAGAATCAGAGCCTTGCACAAGCAAACTGGTTGGCTCAGATACAGTCATAATGCATTATTAGCATATGTGATCCAGTTGGAGACATTTGAACTGTCACTAGTATTGTTGATCTTTGAGGAGGAGTTACACAATAGACACTTACTGACTCCCACACATGACTTTTCTGATAGTTACTACAGCAGAAGCAAATCCTCCGGCTGTGCTGCAGTTAGTGCTAAGGGAAAGACATAATTGCAATCATAGTAGGAGCAATGCAGAGACAGTGCATAGACACAGCATTCAACCATCAACTTGCATACAAACAAATGGAAAATTTTGAAAATAACAAAATGTAGCTGCAGAAAAATATGGGCATAGTCATGATGTGGGCACAAAGGGAATTGTGCCCAGCTGGCTGCAACTGATTGTGCCCAGCACAACATGTTTTGTTGAGCCAATTTTGAGAAGGCACCCAAGAGAGACAATATTGTTATACGTGTGAAAATTAAGACCACAGACTAGAACATCTGGTTGAAGGAAGTTCCCCGATATTTTCTTCTATTCATATGGAGTGTCTGGCATCACTTATCCTGTCTAAGGGACAGTTGCTGGTCCCTGACACAAGGAGGAGATGTTCCTCATAGCCGAGAGCCGAATTTGGGGTGCAAACATCAGGAAATCTGAATAATAAAATCAGCTGTCCCATGCTGAGTATCAGAGCTGAGAAAAAATGGTATGTAATGAATCCACACTGGAAAAAACATCTCCAAGAGTAACTTGGGAGTTACAACATAGCCATAAATTTGATAAGTTGTCCCATAAAAAAAAGTTACATGATGTCCTTAATGTGTCTGTCCACTACTTAGCGAGTTAAGAGAAATGTTTTCCATCTGAATCAAAGATTTCCCAAATAGTTCCATTGGCAACAAGAAATAATTTCCCAGATTCTACCCAGAGGAAGCCATCTGTCATTTATATCTAAAATTTCCTCTGAATGTCTCCCATCTTCCTATTATCAGAGGGGTAGCCGTGTTAGTCTGGATCTGTAAAAAGCGACAAAGAGTCCTGTGGCACCTTATAGACTACAGACGTATTGGAGCATAAGCTTTCGTGGGTGAATACTCACTTCGTAAGATGCATCTGACGAAGTGAGTATTCACCCACGAAAGCTTATGCTCCAATAGGTTTGTTAGTCTATAAGGTGCCACAGAACTCTTTGTCGCTTTTTACATCTTCCTATTGTAAATATTCTCTAGGAAGGATATCTTGTTCATACATAATATTATATAATCTCTAGGCTTTGACTATGCTCTAACCTTGTGTGTGTGTCATTACAGTCATGCAGATAGTATTTCCTGCCAATGACAGGTCAAAGCAATCACTTCAAACACATTTTTGATTAAATTCCTTTATGCCAGATATGAATTATTATATACTTGTGGAAATTACAGTATCTGTCACTTTTAGTCTGTCAGTTCAAGGTTAGGCTTTTCATATATAGTCTCTCACATTTGGGGAACTTGTAGCATATCTAGCACTCAATTTGCAGAATAAAAATACTCCAAGTAAAAAGCTGCTCTTATGCTTTTTCAAAAAGTCACATAAAGTTTAGTGTTTCAATACTCTATTACTGTGTAACATTTGAAAAGGCTTGAATGTGACTGAGCCAATGAAACAACAGATGAGTATGTCTTATATTCTGAGAGTTTATTGTACCAATTTAGCTATCAGTGCACAAACCAATGTAAATCTGTGTAACCTATAGTGTGGAGGCTGTTATCTCGATATAAAAATGTTTATAGTGGTAAAACCTATTTTGGTAAATTTCTAAAGCAATATAATTAAATAGTACAAAAACTGTGTGTTGACCACTCTTAATATCCACATGCTATTCTGACATTTTGGCGTTAAACACAAATGTTTGCTATGATTAAGCCAAATCATGTCCCAGAAAATAAGAAAGCAGAGTTACACTGAAATTCATCACTTGCCTGTTATTAAGGCAGTAGAATTTATACCATCATCATTATAGTGGATCAAAAGACCTGGGTAAAGGATGTGCACCATGAGTAGTGGGAAGTCCTGCTGCTTTCCTAGAGCTCTGTTCTGGGTACAGGCCCCAAATGGGACAACGTATTGGGGGCTTACTTATTGTTTGGTGTGCTAGACTCATTATTACCCTCCTGGCAGTGCCCTCCTCCACACCGACGGAGCCAGTTGGGTATGAAGAGCAGGGCCGGCTCTGGCTTTTTCGCCGCCCCAGGCGAAAAAGCCTCCGGCCGCCCCCCCCCCA
>NW_020664931.1:3415419-3420005 GCF_002925995.2 Terrapene triunguis
CTGTTTCCAGAGACAGACAGGGTCTTATACTTTGTAAAGATCACCTTGCATCCCATTTTTGTTATCTTTGCTTCATGCATTTTGAAGTATTTAAATAAAAGACATCAGTGCATCTGCTTTTTCCACTGATGTACAGCTACAACCTTCTCGCTAAAGAAAAACAAACAGCTATGCAAATTTGGAAGACAATACATTTAAAAGTCTCCATCTCATTTTGTATTCAGAGCCTTATGTCATGACGCTCAAGAAAATATATCAACAAACTGTTTCATATACCATGAGATTTACCGTTAAAGTAGGTGTTTACCTTTTCCTCTGAAAAGCAATTTGTCTTTCACATGTTGCCTAAAAACATCACAAAGTCTATAGATTTATTTGTTATTTATTTAGAAAGACTTTTAATTTACTTTCAGCATTTCTCCCCCTACTTTTCACCTTGGTCCCAGTCTCTAACTGACTGTGCACTGGTCTGCCCACAGTCAATTGCAGAGTTGAGGCTCTAGTGTTTTTCATTAATAGCCCCACAAGAGGGGAGTTTGACAAACCTGTTCATGGTGTAATGGAACAAACTTGTTTCCAAGACATTTTGAAAAAGGAGTACCTAAACCTTAAATAGCCCAGTAAATTTTCATAGTGAAAAGCTGCCCTTCCACCTTGTCTCTAAAATTATTTGAGAGAACATTAGAAAAAATGTTTTCACAAATCTGAAATCTGCCTTTTTCTCTTCAAAGTACTTTGTAAACACTAAGTAATTAATTATTGTGTCATGTCAAATGGTAAATAACATAGTGAGTCCAAAGTCCATGTATCTTGTTAATGTCAAAGGTTCTCATGTTATTACTGGAGCAATAGAAACTGTCCCTCCAGAAGGATCTAGGAGACTGGTAGCTGACACGTGGTGTTGGACACCTTTTTTGCTGATATCTTGAGTAGCTGCCTGAAAAAGAGATGTTTAGACAGAGCGGTGGGAGGTGGGAATTTGAAAAGTCTCTAGCACCAAGCAATGGTGTTTTTAGTATTATCACACTGTCTGGAGTGGCTCACGACCATGAGTGCCAACCTCAGGGCAGACTATCAAAAGCAGGGCAGACACCCCAAACTGGTGGTAATTTCTATAATTAGATTTCACCAACCCATAACAAATGTGAACTCCCAAAGTACTACAATAGTCTTATAATGGAGTCACTGGCAGGCCCCTTAGACATTCCAGTCTATCTTGCCACCCAGGCAAGCAGGACCATGTGATAAGTGGTCACTTACACATAAATCACAAATATTCCAGGTTTCTCCCAGTTCCAAGAGACCAGCCACTCACCTAGGTCAATTTGCATCCTAGATCTCACAAAGACAATGCTGGTAGCCAATTCTCCAGTAAACTAACTAAAGGTTTATTAACTAAGAAAGAGGAATGAGAGTTATAGAGAGGTTAAAGAGGGTAAAATATATATACAGGTGAGTCACCGTCTATAATTTCAAATGGTAGCAGAGATGTAGTAATCTGCCGGTTTCCCAAAAGTTTCTCAGGGCTACCCAGAATAAGGTTAGGAATCTCTGTCTTCTCGTTCAGTTATTCTGCCCTGTTAGAATCCAAACAGTCAAGAGATGAAGGATCTTTCCCTGAGTCCATAGTTCCAGATTCTTCTGACAGAAAACAAGCTGATAGGGTCACCTCTTTTGTAGGCTCTTTCTTTGATTGGTGGAGAGAGAAGAGCGCATTTAGATTCTTTGGTCTCTGATCTGCACACACTATGACCACTTGGCTTCAAATGTACAAGATTTAGCACTTTACTGTTAAGTTCTTCATTTGCATTACACAAGGCTTCTTCCACATTTGATGGGCTATTTAGTTACAGGAGTATTTGCAATGTAGCTGTTTGCTATTACATTATAACAGGATACAGATAAGTGAAAACAATGCATGTAACAACATCCCGTTAGTTTTCATGAAGTGTAAACACCAAGTACACTCTTATACATTTAACAATCACTTTGATCTATATTAATATACAAGTGAATTAGCCTGGCTTCCAGCTATGCATTTGTAAGTATTCAATGAGGCTGGGGCTTTGGCATGAGCTAGCACCTGGTCTACCAGTGTCACAAGTATGACTTGAGCTATTGCAAAAAGAACATGACAGTCAATCAGTAGGCATCTCAGTTACACTCCATTGACTTTTACCATCTAGGAATGGCAAGGGTCAGAGTTTCTTATAGGGGCCCTGATTGCCAGTAGAGCTGCCATGGAGGCCCAAATTCTTGGCAGGATGAGGAGTTTCCATTCCTACTCTCTGATTGTTCTTGGTGACCCAGGAGGCCATGCTAGATGTGACTTAATTTCTCACAGCATGAGGTTCTGGAGCTGAGTCGATACAGTTCAGATTCATTGAAGGGCTAATTTAGGTAAAATGCACTGGAAGGGGTTGTGCAGAGGCACCCTGCTTCCAAGAGTTCCTAGGCATGCTGAAGCTGCCACTACTCACTTTTTAGATGCAGTTAAGTGCCCTTCCTGAAGCTGATCAGCTCCAATGGCCAGTCAGTAGGGGGTGAGCCAACCATGGCCTCACATTCTCTCTGCCACCCCTCATCCTTGCCTCCATCAGTGCACATGAAGCCAGGCATAATCTGGCCTTAAGCAATTTATATTACACCCTTAGATGACACAGTGATGTGTTATGGGCTCATATTTCAATAATACATTGATGACTAGAACTGGGTCAGTACCTCAAGGTTTTCCCATAAATGTTTGCCAAAATAAAAATGTAATTTGTTTCTGCAGTGTCTGCTTGGTATGTTTTTGCTTTCTGCAGATATTATAGCAAATGAATATACTAGCAGGAGCGTTCACAGAAAGAGAGTTTTAAGAAAACAAAGAATCAATGCACCAAAAAAACATGTATTGTGGTGGAGCAGTTAGAGTTGCTGCACTCACAGCATACCTGACGCAAACCTACAAAAGCAAGGCAATGAAAACAGTACATAATTGTATTCCACCACTCACAAGCATGGACCTTACCTTTACCACTATCATACAGCACAACCTAAACTCACCACATTTTTCCTGATCCTAGCTGTCACAGATATTTGGTGTAGTAGATGGTTGTGTTGTTTGGAGAAGTTTGGATGGTTGTGGGCAGAAGGGTGGTGGTGCACAGTAGTTGTGGCAATGGTAAGCGAGGTGATTGTGGGGTGAAGATAGTATATACTGCTAGGACTTTTCATTTCCTTGCGTTTGTGAGTTTGTCACACATGGTGTGAATATAGCAACCATGACGGATTCACAATGAAGTTTTTGTATGTTAGTTTCCTAAGTTTTTTTAAATGCTTAATTGGAGGTGGAAGTTAAAGGGGAAGAGGAGCAGCAACCTGTGATGGGCAGAAATGTGATGGAAGAATATTTTATCAATCAGCAACTGCACATGAACCCTTCTCTGCGGTAGGATAAAATCTGACAAAAACAGTTCCTGACTAGACCTGGTCAAAAATATTACCAAGGGAACATTTTTCTATTACAAAATGTCAAGTTGTCAAAATCAAAATGTCCTGCATGAACACATCAATTTCAATAACATTTCATTAAAAAAAATCAAAACAAAGCATTCCGGTAAGGTTGACCTTATTGAATGGAACATTCTGATTCTGTTTTCAAAATGCTGTTTTGAAATTTATTTTATATTATTGGGCCATTTACAATACAAATTACAAATTACCAAACAGAAGACCGATTACAAATAGCAAGTTAGAATACCAATTGAGCAAATCAAGTACCAGTTGCCAAATCAGTTAGAATTCTATCTACCAAGTAGAATACCAATCACTAAGTTATTTTTAAATGATAATGTAATATAAAAGAAAGTATTTTTAAAACATAAAATCAAATTAAATACAAATAAAATATTTTTAAAATGGGGAAATCAAAACAGACCATTTCTGTTTTGATTGACCTTGAACAAATATTTTTTTAGAAGTTTTGTTTTGTGGGAAATGAACTTTGTTTTGATTTTGAATGATTCCTTCCCCCCACCCCCTCAAAAAAAATGTCAAGTTTTTTTGCAGAATGGAAATTCCAGTTTTTGACCAGCTGACAGAGAAGGTTTGCTGTGCGCTGCCCGGCCCCATCTGTCAAGCTTGTGTGCACTTGGTCCTCTCCCCCACAACCAATCAGATTTGTGTGTGCTTAGCCCCAATCAACCAATATGGCTTTTTGTTCATTGGTCTCCCAATAATCAAATTTGTGTGCTCAACGCCTATGATTTCAGATATAACATGACCAACGCTTTAAAGGGACCTGTAGTGAAGCGGCCTGGCTCCCGACGGCCCCTGAGAGGGAAGAGCCAGAACAGGCACCCCAGTGGGCGGAGCCGCCGGCACCTGTTCCCGCCCCCCGGAAGTGGGCGGAGCCACCGGCACCTGTTCCCGCCCCCCGGAAGTCAAGGGGCGGGACAGGAAGTATAAAAGCCAAGCCCCAGCACTCAGTTGGAGCCCAGCGGCCGGAGAAGCCAGACGCTCCTGCTCGGGCTCCTGCTAGACCGCGCCTGCCCCGAGCCAGGTATCCGGAGGTGGACGGACCAAGCCTCCCCAGAGCCAGG
>NW_020664931.1:3420015-3420605 GCF_002925995.2 Terrapene triunguis
GTGGACGGACCAAGCCTCCCCAGAGCCAGGTATCCGGAGGTGGACGGCCCGAGTCTCCCCAGAGCCCGGTACCCCGAGGTAGGCTGGCCGAGCCTACCCCGAGCGCGGTACCCCGAAGCGGACTGGCCGAGCCTGCCCCGAGCGCGGTACCCCGAGGAGAGGCCCGAGCGTCCCCCTGACCTGAGACCGGAGGAGCGGCCCGACCTAGACAGCCCTCAACACGCCGAGGAGCCCATGGTGTGGGACCCCGCTGCCGAGCCCAGCGAGGAGCAGGTACCCATGGAGGAGGAGGAGATGGGAAGTGGCCCGGGGATCGCAGACTCGGAACCGATGTCAGTGTGTTGCGGGCAGGATCCCCACTGACCCCGTGGCAGACGGTCTGCTGCGGATAGGGCCCCGGGCTGGAACACAGTGGAGTGGGTGGGCCTGTGTTCCCCCCTGCCACCCCACGCCGGGTGGCAGTCTCTCCTCCTCCCTGCCCAGGGCAAGGACTGCCCCAAGTGCTCAGCTCCTGCTATCAGGACCTGAGCCCCTGCCTTTGTTTGCTGCCCCGCCCTGACCCAGGGCCTGGGCTAACTGACTCTGGTTGC
>NW_020664931.1:3420615-3454346 GCF_002925995.2 Terrapene triunguis
CCCCCCCGCCCTGACTAAGGGCTGGGGCTACTAGACTTTATTTGTGCTCAGCTCCTGAGACAAGGACCTGAGCCCCCCTGAACTATTGGTTGCTACCCCCCCGCCCTGACTAAGGGCCGGGGCTACTAGACGTTATTTGTGCTCAGCTCCTGAGGCAAGGACCTGAGCCTCCCTGAACTATTGGTTGTTACCCCCGCCCTGGCTAAGGGCCGGGGCTACTAGACTTTGGTTGTGCTCAGCTCCCGACAAGGACCTGAGCCCCCTGAACTATTGGTTGCTGTCCCCCGCCCTGACTAAGGGCCTGGGGCCCATCTAACCGTGTGCTTTTGTTTAGCCCCTGCCTGAGGGGCGGAACCCCGGGACTTTTGGACCCCAAGGACCGATTAGGGGGCCGCGTAGTGAAGCGGCCTGGCTCCCGACGGCCCCTGAGAGGGCCCGGCCCCCGCACCGGACCATTACACGACCCTAAGTCCAACATTTTGCAAAGTACTTGTTACCAGGTCTCCTCAGGGGCCACCTCTCTGCCAAGGTTGTGCACATGGAGAAAGATTTCTAAAAGCTATCTGTCAACCATGAAAAGTAGGACTACCAAAGAATAGAAAACCCAGCCAGAGATTAAATTCAAACCCTTTCTAATAAAAATGTATGAAAAGAAACCAGACAAAAGTGACATAGAAAATTCAATGGGCATCTAAACTAACATTGTGTGAAATTTTACACCTATTAGCTACCTACTTAGACAGAAAACAGGAATTTATGCCCCATTTTAGAATGTAACCCTAACTATGGCACCTCCATAATATTGTCAGAAAGTGAACTTTGAGCCTGTGAACGTGATTGTCTGTGAAGTGGGTTTGTGGGGCAGAGTTATTCTCATCTAAGTCAGGGAACACAAACAGCAAGCAGTCCAAAGTAACAAAAAGGTTCAGATGCTGACTAAACACAAATTTGCAACCTACATACCAAGAGTCAGTCATAGAAATTATTTGTTGAATCCTTTGGAACAACAAATACATTCCAGAAAATTCTAAAAATGGTTTGTGGATAATTCATGACCAGAACAGAGATGAAATTTGTCAAATTTCCTATAAAATATTTGTTCAATCCTACTGCTGATACTCTACTGTTCCCATGTCATCTAGAGATTCTCTAATGTTTCCTTCTTATTTGGAGCACATACATTCGGCCATCCCCCAGCTGCCAAAGGGTCTAGAGGAAATATGCACTTGTATGAAACAACTAGCTCAAGTTTAAACTGAGTAAGATAGAGGTTATGTTGGTAGCAAGGGAAAGTCACTTTAAAAAACTAGTCACAGTCTTCCCAGCTTTTCACCTGAATGACCAGTTGCAGCATTTGCTGCTGAAGGACTTGACTGAGTATCAGGAGTGCCTGGACATCTGATAGATCCTGAGGCCAGAAATCAAGGACACAATTCCTACAGAGGTTGAATGGCTATACCCCTAATCTGACAAGCAGGCTAGCTGTCTGCCATCAGTGCCACTACTACTACTTCTTTATGCCCGCTCGGTTAACTTCTGGTAGTGAGATCAGAGCTCTTATGATTCCCATCAGTGTCAGTCCTCTTGTTCTTTTCTGCACTTTTAATGCTACCATTTGCTTAACAAATTCCTCTCTAGTTCCTTTACTGATTAACTCTACTGCTGAATTGTGTCCTTGATGTTGTACTCTACAGAACAGTTATTCTTAGCTGTGAGCTCCCTTTCTGACAAGATACACATCATTATATTTAAAAAAGCAAAAATCACAACAGCAGAATCTTTGGAAGATAAAACTACTTGTCAGATCAATCTGCCACTTTGTTCTATGGGATCATAGTCTCCATTGCCTTGCCCCTTGTGTAGTTATTTATATCTCTATAAAATGAATGCAAAGTGGTTGTAAACTGCTACTAAGTCAGAAGTTCAATTTTTGGGTGCCTAATTTGGGTGCCCAATTTGAGCTTTAAAGGGTCACTTTCTAAGTATCAGGTGCCTTTAGATGCCTCATTTTGGATACCCCGAATTCTAGTCACTTTTGAAAATCTTGCCTTCAGAGCTCAGGAGCATTTGAATTTGGAGTTCTGGTGTTTGAAATAAAATAACGCTTTCCCGTTGCCCTCACTTTCTCCCTATTTTCAAGCCCAGTTAAAACAAAACAAAAAAAGGCACTTCTCTTTAGATAGTCTAGCTACCTCTAGTGCTGCTTCCAAACTGACTTACATTCTTTCTAAGGGACTTTAAATGAGGGCTTTAAGACAAAGCTATAACAGGCACCCATCAATGCTTTTGACCAGGGCTGGCTCCAGGCACCAGCCTGGCAAGCAGGTGCTTGGGGCGGCCGCTCCAGAGAGGGGCAGCACGTCCAGGTATTCGGCGGCAATTCCGCGGACGGTCCCTCACTCCCACTGGGAACAAAGGACCTCCCGCCGAATTGCCGCCGCAGATCGCGATCGCGGCGCTTTTTTTTTTTTTTTTTTGGGCTGCTTGGGGCAGCCAAAACCCTGGAGCCGGCCCTGCTTTTGACAGTCTGTCTGTCAGACCTGCTGAGACAACTGGATTAGCTCAGCCTTGGAGATGAAGCAAGAAGAGAAGTGAGAAAGAAAATTGAATTTGCCTTCTGGGTTCTGGCAAGTGACAAGAATGCTTTAAAAGAGCTTTTATACTTAGTCTATGATAATTGTTGAATTATGGTGTAACTCATCAAAGTGCACCTATTTCACATTTCAATCATTTGTCAGACATTTTGTTTTGTACTCCACTGGTCAGCATTTATGGTCCATATGCCCCTCTCGGCCCAGTCCACTGAGGATGGGAGCCTGTGAAAGCTGTCACCTTGGAATCTTATGCTCAAATAAATTTGTTAGTCTCTAAGGTGCCACAAGTACTCCTGTTCTTTTTGCGGATACAGACTAACACGGCTGCTACTCTGAAACCTTGGAGGCTGGCTCTTTAGCACAATCTGTAAAGATTCATGCTTTTCGCTGTGGAGGTTGAGTCCCTGGTGTTTGCCAACATGGCAGCCATCACACTTCCAAGCAGCCCATGTTGGCATGTTTGAAGGCTGAGAGGTATGTGTCATACTGGCAAGGAAGGAGGACCCAGAGGAAGGAGGAATGTAATTAGGCAAATCTGCTGGAGTAATACAAGGATGTGCACCTCACTGCTGCAGCTGCTCCTGGTTGTATCCAATTCCAGCAGCCTATGTGAGATTAGGGAGCATTTTGCAAAATGATTTGATTGCACAATACATACCTCAGCTCCATCAAACTTGCACTCTACCGCCAAAGCATCCATTTCTCTATAATTGCTTTACTCTCTGTAAGTTACAATAGCTCAACCAACTTTAATGAAAAAATATTAATTGTTGATTGAGACTTTACATGCCAGATTTCGGTCCCAATTCCTAATTTTATAATTTATGGAACATTAGGTTGTTGATCATGAAAAAGCACTATAGGTACTCATAAATGGTTTTTAGCAATAGTGTGTGTGTTTGTGGAGGCACTTGTGCCAGCAGCCATGTATCATGTAAGCCACTGCATACATTGCAACTGCTGGTTTCATGGGGGCAACATTTGGTAGTGTGAGTATCAGGGTTCTTCCTCCCTTCCACTCCCCATCCCCCTTTGCTGGATATTGTCTATTGTGCCTACTGCGTTAACGATCACAGAGTATAGCTTTAGCATTTAGGTATTATGGTGATGGGTGCAACAGAAATATCTGAAATAAATATATACAGTGAAGAGATAATGGGACTGTGAGGCAACAGGAAAAGAGTGAGTGGCAGACAACGTATTTTAGCACATGAGCACATCATGTAGTTTGGAAACTACAGCATCTCTTCATCTGGTTTGAATCCCCTATTATAATATTAAAAAAAAAAGATGGAGGAAAGAACAACACTGAACTTCATGTTTGTATCCCATTGGTTGTATCAATTTATTTTCACTGCAAGTCTGTTACAGTTGTTTACCTTGGTCCTGAACATTACAGAATGGTGCAAGAGTGCAAAATGGACAGATGTCAAGTTGTTAGCTACACCTCCTTCTGAAGCCACTCTCTGCCAAGTAAGGAGAATTGAACACAAGTTAGAGAGCAAAGAAGTTAGGGAAACATGGGTGTAAATGGAACTTTCACTCCCTTTATGACCTTTAAGGACCCATTCTACTGCTCTGGCTCTGTATTGTAACTGATACAGCCCGAATGCATTGCAGTTCCTCAGAGAGGATCAGTCACTGAGGAACACGCATGGGAAGATGCAGGAGCTTCCATTATTCAAGGTCACATACACAGAGGCGTAGCGAGCGCTCTCCGTACCCTCCGACCGGAGGGGGCCCCTAAAAGTGGCAAAATAAATACCGCATTCCAGTTTCTGCATTGTAAGGGGCCCCGCCCGCACATATGTTCGGAGGGGGCCACCGTTCAGAGGGGGCCACGTTCTTTGTTGCTACGGCCCTGCACATACATATGCAGAAAGAAAAGAAATGATTGGTGTCGTCTCATCCAAAGCTGCAGATGCTCAGTCTCCACTAGGGAACATTAGTGGTTGGAACATTAAATCCAAATGAAAGCATGATCCAGTCCTATATCTCACTCCTCAGAATCAGAAACATTGACCTCCTGAGCAGTGCAACAGCTCCACCCACAACTGAACTCTATGGCCAAGACCAGCAATATCACCCCAATGCACCAGTCACTGGGGAGAACAATTAAAGAACAACAAGCTAGCACCACAGATCCCTGCACAGAACTACCACACTAGCAAACAGCCTCCCCACAGTGAAAGATGCACCGCAGCCTCTGGCTAAATACAGAATCGGTGAAGTGGAAAGTGGGAGCCACTCAGCACAGTCCAAACCCAGAGTCGGGTGACTGTGAGCCCACCTGACAGGCAAGATTGAGACAGGGGCTGTTTCTATTCCCATGTCAAATATCTGAGCGTGCGAGAGCAATTTCAGCACATTACCTGAAATGATGGAACACTTTCTGTCAAAAATACACCTAACCCGGGAGCCAGAGGGAGCTGGGAGAGGGCGTCCTACTGCGGCGCCACCTGGGCTGTGGGGACAAATGAAGACATGGGGAAAAACCTCCCGCACCCTGCGAGCTTTTTGCTGGGCACAACTTCCCTACCTCTGGAGATTCCCTTTGGTGCCAACACGCTACAGCTTGTTATGTGGCTAACGGCGCCACTCATTTCCCTCTCCCGCTCCCACTCCCTTTGTGTGACCTCACAATTGGATACTAAGCGTGTTTCCTAGTAACCACGGAACGCAGAAATACCGGCAACAGCGGGACCTCCCTGCTCTGTGCCCCAGGCGGGCCGGGCTCTGGCCGTGGGATGCTGCGCACCCCGGAGGGGACGGAACCAGACGGGCAGCGGGAGGAGAAATCAGCTGAGCAGACAAAAGGGAAACACCAGCTGCCGCTCTCCGCCCTGTCCGCTTTCAGCTACATCCCGCCCGGCCGCAGGGACCCCCCGGAGCACAGCTACTTCCACCAGGAGTTCAAGGTGAGGGGGAGGAGAAAGGGGCAGGGCGCGGAAAGGACAGCATGGAGCGGGGCTGGGGAGCGGGAATGAAAAGAGGAGGAATAAGAAAGGAGGGGGCATAGGAGTGAAAGCGAAGAGGCTGCAGGGGGCAGCAGAAACATCACACACACAGGGATGTGCAAGGAAGTAAGTAGATGTTTGTACATTTCACCTGGAAAGGAAAATGCACTCTTGGCTTTCACTCCCCACCCTTAAATCTTAAATTTGCAGAGCCTGGGCCCCTGAGTGGTCAGCACTCATCATTCCTCCTAAGCAAAGCAATTAATATCAACAAGGATGTTCAGCACCTGGAAAATCTTGTTTGCTCCTTAGGGTATAATTTACAAAAAAATAATAATTGGTTATATGGTGATTTACTGAGCCCTAGAGAAATTAGTAAAGGGCATGTATAATAAGTTCAGCTTTTGGGCACTTTTATGCAGTCTCATTCAATCTGGGACCATGTAGTTGCATCTAATAAGATTGCGGTGGGTTGGTCTTAGTCACAATAGACATGATGACAACACAACCATCTGAAATTTGATGCCAATATTTAAAGGCACACAAATCAACCACACGAGAATGTCACACTTTTGCCTTATGCTGGAAAGTCCACTTTAGCACTTACATAGCACTTTTCTTTTTCAAAGTTCTTTGTAAAGTGTAATTAATTTTTACAACACTGCTGGAGGACAAAAGGTATTACCCACATTTTCTAGATGGGTAAAGTGATACAGAAAGGAGTTGGAGTGAATTTCAACAAAACATATTGAATTGACAAACAGAATGTTGTCCTCTGTTTAAATCTCTAAACATACTTTAGATAGTGATTTTATTGAAAAATATCTCAGTACTATCAATATTTGGCACAGATTAGCTGCCCAATTTCTGCTGAGAAGTCTGTGCTGTCAGAGATTGCAGTCTAAGAAATAGTTTCCATATTGGTTCAGAAGTGGAAAGTAGTTCAACATCAGTAAGGCCCTGATTCTACAAACATTCATGCACATGGTTAACTTTACTACTGTGGGCTAGATTCACAAAGGGATGTAGGCCCAGATTTAGGCACCACTGGTATTCACAAAACACCCCACTCAGCTACCGCCGAACCCTGTAGGCACCTAAACTCAGTCAGTTAGGGCACTCACCTAAGAGGTGGGAGATTGCTGTTAAAATCTTTTCCCCCCTCAGGCGGTAGGGAACTTGAACTGGGGGTCTCCCATATCCCAGGTGAGTCCCCTAACCACTGGACTGGAAGTTATGGAGGCCCCCCTCCCCAAGCTTCTTGCAAGAGGCATCTGACTCCAGGAGAGAGTTCATAGCTGAGAATCCCAAGCAGAGTTGGGTGCCTCCCTCCATCCCACATGGTTTACACTAGAAAATTAGATCAATCCAGCTACATGGTTCATCGGTATGAATTTTTCACACCCCTGAGCGACGTAGTTAAGACGACCTAAGTCCTCATGTAGATGGCTAGGTCAATGGAAGAATTCTTGTCAACCTAGCTACCACCTCTTATGGATTAACTAAAGCAAACAGGAGAATACTTCCCATCACTGTCGTGTCTACACTGAAACTTATAATGGCCCTGCTGCAGCTAAGCCGCTGTAGTGTCTTAAGTGTAGACATAGCCTTAGGCACTGAACTGCCTTAGAGTGTGGCTTAATCATCTGTGTGAAACGAATTGCTCATTTCAATCCAAAACGTTAAAATTCACTTAGCAAATACATTTGACAAAAATGGGAATAAGAATGTGGAAATAATTTTACTTTGTGTAATGGCCCATCCACTCCCAGTCTTTGTTCAAGCCTAATTTAATGGTGTCCAATTTGCAAATTAATTCCAATTCAGCAGTCTCTTGTTGGAGTCTGTTTTTGAAGTGTTTTTGTTGTAATATTGCGACTTTTAGGTCTGTAATCGAGTGGCCAGGGATATTGAAGTGTTCTCCGACTGGTTTTTGAATGTTATAATTCTTGACGTCTGATTTGTGTCCATTTATTCTTTTACGTAGAGACTGTCCGATTTGGCCAATGTACACGGCAGAGGGGCATTGCTGGCACATGATAACATATATCACATTGGTAGATGTGCAGGGAATGAGCCTCTGATAGTGTGGCTGATGTGATTAGGTCCTATGATGGTATCCCCTGAATAGATATGTGGACAAATGTAATTCAGAGATTGAGGTAGACAGAAGCATGGGCAAGTGGCCTGATAACATGACTGGAAGACAGGAAATCCTTAATTTTAATCCCATTTTTGACAATGACTCCCTTTCTGGTTTTGGGCAAATTCATGTAAACAGTGTGTGTTTCATTTCCCCATCCACGCCTATTTGATAGGCATGCTGTGGACTTTAATTAATGTTTGCAAAGTGATTTACAAGTGCTTGATTTTATTAAGCCAGATCATAGGAAATGCTCACCTGAGACATGGATTGCTTGTCCATTTTACATGATTCATTCATTCTGACTGGTTATTAAAAATACAGGCCTACTACCCTAGCATTTAGCAACTGATGGAAATGACTACCATTAATACCAGTAAAGTATCTGGAGACAAAATAACAAGCCAGACATTGCACAATTAGGTGGGATAATTCTGGCAGAACTGCTCAAAACAGATTATCTAGGACAGAATTACAGTTAACCATAATAGGCTGTCTGTCTACCTTCAAGTCCAAGAAAGGCTGGATTTTCTTCATTGATATAGTGAGTCAGTGAATAATGCAGTAGTTCTTTTTAACCAGCAGGAGGTAGATCTTTACTTGGCTTCTAAATAAAATATGGAGAGCAAAGGAAAAGCTATAGTGAAGTACAATAATGGAGAGGACAAATCACCACCTAGAATTCTGCAAGTCTCATCGCCTCTGAGAAGTGAAAAGGAGAATAGATTAAAAAACAAAACAGCCCCTCCTCTTGAACACCAACTAGTGTATTTCCCTTATTGAGTAACCCTATTATTATAGGGGTGCACTAGTGACACCATAGTTAAGGCAGTGCCAAAAGTTTCCTTTCACTGGGACCATTATAACCATCTAGTACTGTTCTGACTTTAATATTTTTAGAGATAAATAGTTATAAAACAGAAAAAAATATATAAAAATCAGAACATGCTTCAGTTTTCTAAAGTACCATGAGGCCTGGCAGAATTTTGTTTAATAGATAATAGATGTTTATTTTTTTTTTTAAATCTATTTAAATTTTCACAGTTGCACAAAATTATGGACTTTAAGCATTTTTTATATTTATTGATGTAAATGTTCACACTTGTGGGAAACTGGAGGGGAGGGTGTCAGACAATTATTTAATGACTGACATTGATATTCAAAAAGTTAAAGCTTTATAGCCATTAAACCCACAAATTGTCAACACCACACATGAAAATATACAAAGTAAATATCCTTAAGTCAAACTGTAAAGTTCTCAAGCAGCACTTTTCTTACTTTGCCAATCTGTAATTTTCAATTATTATTGATGGAATTTATTTAGTCAGCTTGTATGTGTGAAATTGATGTTTACTGACATTTACCTATAAAAATCTAATCCTTCCAAGCCTAATTACAACTACATCATTGCTGAGCCAAAAATGAAGATTGAAGTTTTTTAAGTTTCACTTTTTCAGATTTTTAGATCATGTGTCACAAGAGCAGGGTGATAGGTTGAAATCTTCTCCAGTCAAAGTGCTGAGCCTTTGATGATTTTCATAAGTAATTATTAGTATATTGCAAAAGGTCTTTTCCTCTCCTCTCTCAAATATTTTTTTCTGAATCATACATGGTTTAGTATTTGTAAACCATAATAAATCTCTAGTGTGTGTAGCTAATTGTGCATTACCTAGCACTTTGGGACTTCAAGGACTCAAGGCTTCACTTCTTGTATATAGAGAACCGGTGTTGCAATCAGTGGGAGTCTTCGGTACATCAGGAAATGCAAGACTGGGATTCACTGGAGACACTAATTAAATAGCGCTCTGAGATTTTCATATGAAAAGATGTTTTAAATACAATCATTTTTATGTTTCTTGGAGGGGTGGCGACTGTGTGTTTATGCATTAACTTGAAGATAAAGGCTGATTCACAGGCTACTTCCAATATCTATTTCTTTCAAAATGAACTTCAAAGCTGCCTTTCTCTCTTCATTTTCTTCAATCAGAATGTCTCTTTAATCAAGTGTATGCATTTGCTGAAGGAAAACAGTCCAATAAGGAAACCGATTTAAGCTTCCATGTGGTTACTATAAATTACAAAGGGGGAAACAGTGATATGAAATACTCTGAAAAATCCTCTGCCAATGTCTTTACATATAATGTAGAAGTTGTTTTAGTTTCACATTTTCACAGACAAGCCAAATGCACAAAAGAATTGTATCAGAGGGGTAGCCATGTTAGTCTGAATCTGTAAAAAGCAACAGAGGGTCCTGTGGCACCTCTAAGACTAACAGAAGTATTGGAGCATAAGCTTTCGTGGGTGAATGCCCACTTCATCAGACGCAAGTACTTGTGTCTGATGAAGTGGGCATTCACCCACGAAAGCTTATACTCCAAAAGAATTGTAACAATTTTTCAGACTATTTCAAAGGGATGCCCCAAATGTTGCTAATAACAGATGTTCTTCACAGCATCTAGTGCTGCACATGCACCAGTTAGTAGTTCTACCACATTATTTTCTAACTCACAGTGTTAAACACCACTGTAAGTTAATCATATTTTTTTCTTTATCCCAAGACAGGGATTGTTTCCACATATGACTCCATTTTTAAGAGGCCAATGGGTTACAATGAAAAACTCCACCGATGTGACAGAGAACATGCAAATAGTCGAGGTCTTAACATTAATGATGAGGTAAGGTTTATATGCGGACATTAAAGTGGCTTCATTCATATTGACAACACTGGAGTTAGGTGCCTAATGTGGAGAGACAGATGTGACAGAGACCCTTTGACAATGGGGCCCACTGTTCTTTGCAAAGCAGACTTATCTCAGACCTGACAAACTCACTACACCAAATGTGTCTTACAGGATATTTATCTATAAAGAGTAACTTAGGATATCTACAGAAAGCTTGTAACCTGTCAAGCTTCGTATTACAAGCGCTGTGTGGTTTAGAGGAGCAGTGGTTTAATATGAAACCAGTGGTGTTGGAATAATTTGTATAGTGGGGGTGCTGAAAGCCATTGAACAAAACTGTAAGCCCTGTATCTGATGGAAACCACTTCAAGCCAGGAAGTGCTGCTGCACTCCCAGTACCCCTAATTCCAGCACCCCTGGTGAAACTGATAAATTGGGATACACTGCACCTTTGGGTGCAGAGAATCTGGAATTTCTGTGAGTAGCCAGTACCAGGGGCTGGATATCACAGGTGAACAATTCAAAGTGACTCAGGGGTTGGGGTGCACCTCTTGTTAACCTGCAAGGCAAAGACAGCACTGGCATAGCCTAGAGGAGAGTGCTTGAATGGCTGAAAGGCTGATGGTGCTAGGGAGCTAACACCCAGTTACCAGAAGCAAGACTCCCTCACACCAGAGACAGGAGGTAACAAGTTGACTAACTGTCTTGGGTACCCTAAGAACTGTCATAATAGACACCTTAGCCTGTGATACACAAAGCCAGCACAATAGGCAGGGAGCCACCTACCTGAGCCAATGGGAGAAACCAACCAGAGAGGGGGCATGCTAAGCCCTGCCCCTCTCTGAGATAGGTGCCTAAGTCCAGGCTGCACAGGGGTGCCTTGCTCTGCTAGTAATCCATGAACAGGGGGCAGATAGGCACTTAGCTCCCTAATTTTTTTGTGAGGCCTAAAACAACACAGCTGGGGACAGGAGGTACTCATAACCTCTAGCCTAGCAGATAGGGTACTCACTGGGATGTGGGAAACCTGTCCCACCTCCACTTGAGGAGTAGGGATTTAAACATGGATCTGCTACCTCTCAGGTGAGTGCTCTAACCCCTGGGACAGGGGTTCCTCACTGTCTCCTGTTGAAGTTGTTCCACTTTAATTAAACAACAGAATACTTAAATATGTATTGGGCCAAAGAATGTTATCACCTAGTGGTAAGAGCACTCACCTGAGATGTGGCAGCTCACTGTTCAACTCCCTTCTCCGCTCAGGACGGGGCAGGAGTGGAGGGAAGAGAACTGGGGTCTTCCACATCCTGGCTGAGAACCCCAGGCTAAAGATTATAGGGGAGGTCTGTCTCCCCTCCCACGCCCCAGCAGTTTTGTTTGGGGCCCCATATGTGATTTAGGCAGCCGAACGCCAACCCTTCCTAGTTTGTGACTCACACTGGTGCTTAGGAGGGTGAGAGGTGTTTGGACACCTATCTCAAGGAAGTAGTACACATGCTCAGGCAGGAGAAAAGCACTCAGGCATCTAGAGTGAGACTGCAGGACATGTGCCCAGAGGCAACAGTTTAGGTGTTGAATGAGTTTAGGCACCTACAGCATTAGGCAACAGCCAAGCAGGAGTTTTGTGGATCAGTGGTGTCTGTAAATGGGACTTACGCTCCCAAAGTATCCTAAGCCAGGTTCAGGGAAAGAGTAAAGCCATGCCCCTCAGACTGGGTAGACAGTGTGGATGTTGCAGTTCAGGTAGCAGCACAGGCTAGTCACCCAAGTACAGACCCAAGGAGTCAGCCAGGCTTCCACGTGGGTGGCTACCCCATGTTGCTGCCTCTGCCACAATGTCCACTGCTAGTTTTAGTGCACTAGCTCAAGCAACGCTAGCATGTTTCCAGCTGCCTGAGGGGGGATGAACACTCCCAACTGCTGTATAGACATACCCAAAGACACACACCCCCTATTTTCCTGAGCTAGCAGTCTCCCCTCTGTGTATTTTCTGTATTCTCAGGGCACAGTAGAGTTTGGGGAGTACAGCTAGGCTGAAACCATTCTCTGTAGAGTTCCCCACTTAGGGCCCTGTGAATGTCCAAGTGGAGAGATCCTTGTAGAGTTAATACTGCCTGGGGGGAGGGGTGCCCAGACACCAGCATTGGAGAGCAAATGCTCAGTTAGGAAGTTCCAAGATCTGTGAGAATTACCTCTGATTGCCCTGTGAATCTTGGGATTCTGAGTGGGTCATGGAACACTCCCAGTGTCTCTTCTGTATGTGAGCAGCTTCCTCCTAAACTCAATAGTAAAGTGCCCAGTAGACTTCATGGAGGAGCTGGCTCATCTCCCTTTTTGGGGTCAAAACTCTGGTTTGGGGGGTGTTTAATTTCCTTTTATTTTGGTAGAGTTTAGGGGTACAAGTGGGGTGGCACTGTTGGAAATGTCATTAGGTTGGCAAAGCATTTTTGAAGAGGAAGGTTTTGCAGCATTTCCTAGAGATGGTCAGGCTCCCGCTTTGCCTGATCTCCTCTGGAAGTTCACTCTGTAGTTGGATCAACTCACCAGAGAATGCTTGACCCTGACCTTTGTGATCTGCATTGTCCCAGCAGAGCACAGCTGCCTCAGTGGTCTATAGACCAAAGTTGTCTTTAATGTATAGGGCTTGATCCAAATTTATCAAGTATTTGTAGAGTGCTTAAAAGCTGTCACCTTAACCCTGCTGTAGGCTCCATCTTTATGTATCATCCTTTAGCTCTTATTACAGTAGCACCTATAGACCCCAGCCAGGATTAGGGGCCGACTGTGCTAGACGCTGTACAAACATACACGTTATCTCATACATTTGATGTTCCATCCACACTTTAGCTGCAGGAAGGAAGAAAGCTTTCTGTCTCTTCTGCCTCCAGAGCCTCCTGGTTGCTGTGACTCAGGAGGGTAATAATGCTGCACCAGTCTACATTTACAGCCAGTTCACATTTACAAGGTCAGCATCATAACCATAAGATTGTTTTTTAAAATGAGACCTTTAATTGCACAGAAATCAGTGGCTTAGTCCTCTACAATCGCCAGGGAAAGCTTCCTGCTTACCACGGGTGTGTCAGTGAGCTGATATTTTCAAGCTCAGGTTTCATTAACTCTTTTTTTGCAGTAAGTTATATGGGCAGAATACATGAAGGTATAATGAGGTAGCAGAACATGAAAACTGGTTGGGAACATTACAAGCATCACAGCCACACGTGCATTGTACAGGTCATCCCAAATGCGAGCTAATAAAACCTCTCTACTGACCCAAAAAAGCATACTAAATTAATTTATTACATGGTCTGCAACTACTGACATGGAAATCACCTCCACATGGTTAGGGTGTGGATATATATATATGGGTATGTACATGTAATCAGTATATAGTAATTCAGAGCATATCTCCATATTCTGCTGTCTCAGTGATGCATTCATGTTTTTTCACTATTGTTAAAGTTCAGTCAGGAATTTTGGACAATAAAGTAATGATCCAAACCCCACTGTAATTGTCTTTCTGCTAAACAAATGTGCCTTGCTCTAACACACATTATACAGTTCTGTCTAGGCAGAAGGCCCACTTGTCACCAGCTGCTACACCAGACTTAGCAATCTATATTTGTCATAGCAGTGGCTCCTCTACTGTTTTGCATGTGTGTTTATACGTTAAGGAATATAAGATCTAAATAATGTTCTTACAGGAACTGGCAAGACCCATTGCTGTTTTGTCCTCTTCAGAATATGGGAGACACATAAACCAGCCCGTAGAGCAGTCGATCAGAGATTATGCAAGGATTAACCGTGTTCAGGCTGAGTTCTACAGGAAAAATGGAGTCAGCTGCTTGCTGGAAAAACCTTCTCAAAGTCTTGAACCATCCTAAAGCTCCTGTCCCCCCAGCCATCAACATGAACATAGTACAACAGAGTTTTCACAGCAAGAAGAAAATGAAGACTGTTTTGCCTTTTCTTGTAATACTTTCCTTTAGCTGGTCAGTGTGACTTGGATACAAAAAAAAAGAATCCACAACAGCTGTCAGTTTCCCCATGTTAGTGTAAATGTACCTTGACATTTCATTAAAATCTTGCAAATAATTTCTCTACCAATTTTCAATGATGACAATGTATTACAATAGAATAGAGCAAGTTTCTTCTTCAAAGCATTTACAAACATCAACTTACAATCCACACAACCATTCCTATTAGATTCAGAAGTATTATTATCCTGATGAAAAAACGGAGGCAGAAAGAGGTTAAGGCCAAGATTTTCCAAAACAAGTGCCTAAATCTGTAACCAGAAAAAAAATATAAAATATTTTCAGATCAACCTGAAAACAAAAATTTGTTGAGATTTTTGGCAAACTGGAAATTTAAAAAAATAAATAATTTGGGGGGTGGGTCCAAACTGAACTTTCATTCAATTCAAAATGAAGGGTTTTGTTTTGGTTTCAAGTATTTAACTTTGTACAATAATATTGAAGGAAATTTTTAAATGAAAAGTTATTTCAAATCAAAGACACCAAACCGACATGTTTTGACTTGGAGTACCTTTCCCAGAGTTAAAGAAAAGCTCCGTATAGCTCAAAAGCTTGTCTCTCTCACCAAAAGAAGTTGATCAAATAAAATATATTACCTCACACACCTTGTCTCTTTGATTTATTTAGGTTTTTTTGGACCAGAACACATCTCATAAAATGTTTCCATCGACCCTCTGAATGGGCAAGTCCTTGCAGGCCTACTACGCTCTTTCAGTCATGTAAGGATTTCCAGACCCAGGAACTGAGAACAAAAGACTCCCTTTGTGAAGTCTCATTTATTAATTTTCTTCACACAGTACAAAACCTCTCTTCATAGGCCCTTCAAATCTAACCCTTCTTCTAAGCTCTGGGGCTAATCCCAGCAAGCATCCTCTCCTGAGGACGGGATTTCCCAGTTTTTCTCCCAGCTGTAGCCTTCAGTCAGCTTTTCCCCTTTGGTCCCTTTTTACTCACTTTTTCCACTAGTAAGCTACAAGAGTTTAACTCTACCCTGCTAGTCTCACGAAACTCCTCTCTAGGATCACCTCCCTCCAACTGAACTCTGGTAACCTTTTACCAGGCCTAGGTGCTTGTTACTCAATTACTGCCTAGGTGGGCTGGCTGGCAGTTAATTGCTTATAGGTCAGCAGAGATGGGCTTGTTCTCCTTAAAAAGCCCTTCACTTGAAGTGAATGGGAGCTGCTAGGTGCTCAGCACTTTTAAAAATTGGGGCACTCAAATAGGAGCCTAAGTAGGAGTTTAGGTTTCTAACTTTAGGTACCGATTTTGCAACATCTTAATGTGAGGGTGCAATCCATGAAGGTGCTTAGGTGCCACTGCAATCCACAAAACTCTCTCGGCTGCCACCTAACCCTGTAGGTGTCTAACCTCACTTGGTGCCTAAATTTTTGCCTCTGGACATGCTTACTGCAGCCTCACTCTATGTGCCCGGGCACTTATCTCCTGTCTGAGCCCTAGAACAGCAATCAGCTGCCTCATTCACCTGCTGGGGGCCAATGAGCTGGCCTACTGGATCAGGCCCCTCAGACAAGTTCACACAAAACAGCTTGTGAAGTGGTAGGGGGACAAGGACCTCCCTTATAATCTTTAGCATAGTGGATAGGGTACTAACCCAGGATGTAAGAGACCTTTGGTTCAAGTTCCACCAAAGGGGAGAAGGGATTACAACAGGGCTCTGGCATCGGTCAGATGAGTACACTAAGCTGTGGGATATTCTAATATGGGTCTCCCCTATTGAAGTTATCCCACTATTAAACGAACAACTGAATAATTAAATTGACTCAAAAAATATTCAAAGCTCACTAGAGAAAAATGGTACTGTGCTGCTCTTAAATGTAAAGATAAATACCTGGTGTTCTGACAAGAAAAATCCTGTTTGGTTCAGTACCCAACGCAGCAGAAAATTATAACATGAAGAGGCCTCTAACTTGCACTAAATACTGTAGTTTCTTACCAAGGGCTGGCATGTCTCCTTAGGACACACTTGGGTTTGGACAGTATTCATCTGAAAAAGTTCTCTCACTCTAAAAGCTCATTTAATTGATAGTAAAAATCTCTCCTTTTCAGAGTAAAGTACTGAAATGTCTGCTTAAATGGTTGTGTAAATTTTATAAGAATATAAGAGCGGCCATACTGGGTCAGACCAAAGGTCCATCTAGCCCAGTATCCTGTCTTCCGACAGCGGCCAGTGCCAAGTGCCCCAGAGGGAATGAACAGAACAGGTAATTATCAAGTGATCCATCTCCTGTTGCCCAATCCCAGTTTCTGGCAAACAGCGGCGAGGGACACCATTCCTGCCCATCCTGGCTAATAGCCATTGAAGGACCGATCCTTCATGAATTTATCTAGTTCTTTTTTGAACCCTGTTATAGTCTTGGCCTTCACAACATTCTCTGGGAAGGAGTTCCACAGGCTGACTGTGCATTGTGTGAAGAAATACTTCCTTTTGTTTTAAACCTGTTGCCTATTATGTTTCATATGTTTTTATTGAACCCAGAATATACAATATTTTCATTATCAGTTTCAAATGACAGTCACGAGTTGTTGTATGCAGTGTAGTTGTAGCCATGTCAGTCCAATGATATTAGAGAGACAAGGTGGATGAGGTAATATATTTTATGAGACCAACTTCTGTTGGTGAGAGAGACAAGCTTTCGAGCCAAACAGAGCTCTTCTTGAGGTCTGGGAAAGGTACTCAGAGCATCACAACTAAACAAAAAATAGAACAGATTGTCTAGCATGAGTAGATAGTACATATTCTAAGGGATCATTCAAGGTAGAGTGGCCTGTTAACACCTCTGCAGTCACAGGACAAAAAGATCGGGTTAGCGGGTTACAGATTGTTCTAATAAACCATAAATACAGTGTCTCTGTTCAGTCCATGATTTTTAGTGTCTAGCATAGTTATATTGAATGGTCCCTTAGAATATGTATTAACTACTTATGCTAAACTATCTGTTCCATCTTGCATTTAGCTGTGATGCTCAGAGTAGCTTTCCCAGACCTGAAGAAGAGCTCTCTGGCTCGAAAGCTTGTCTCTCAACGACAGAAGTTGGTCCAATAAAAGATATTGCCTCACTCACCTTGTCTCTCTAATCAGGAGTTGTAATAGACATAAATTCAGCCATTTGATTCTCAAAATTTTTGCTGTTTAAAAATGAAAAAAAAAAAAAAAATCCACAAGAACTATTCATCACTGTTGTTCAAAACCGATAAACCCCACCAAAGCCAGCCTAGTCAGTAAAGATTATTCTAATTACGAGGGGCCTGATCCTCAAAGTGGCTGAACACCCACAGCTCCTACTGACTTCATTTTCAGTGTTGACTAGTCAGCACTTCTGAGAAACAGCCTCTAAGCCTTTTGTGGTCACAGCTGAACTCTTCTGCTGTTTTTACAAAAAACTTCTTGCTCATGGCTTTCATAAGCAGAAAATCAAGTAACAAGCATACAAAGGGGTGGAGTGGTGGAGGGAGCAGAGGTGAAAGGGTAGCACCTTCAGATTTTTTTTTCATTCTCATAATTTATATTTTGCTAACAAGAACAAAGCCTAATAAGGGAAACATTTCCTGACTGTGCAGGAGCACCTTTCACAAGAGCTATCCCCAGCCCCCTACCTCACACACACCCACACCCAACAGCCAGGGAGCATACAGCCATGTTCCATACAGGTTATTTTTGGTGAAATACGTTAGAGCAAGATTTAGTCCTCACATCTAGTCTGCTGACTTCATTTACACATGATTTTTGCTTGAAAACTACAAAACATCAAGCCATTTGACAACAGCACCACCGGCTGGGTAGTCAGAGAAACAAGCAGCAGCATCTCATATTCATAATAAGGGAAGTACTGACAAGACAGGCTGCTCCAGTTTCAATCAGGCAAAGATTATTCTCCTAGCCCATAACTTTAATCACATGACCCCTCTCTTTGCATCCCTCTACTACAGGCTCCTCCTCCTTACTCGTCATGCTTGGGAGCAGCTCTCTGCAAACATCTGAAAACTACCACATTATCCTCCTTCAAACTTTCCCTTACCATTAAGCTGCTGCTGTGCTGATGCCACAACCATATCATGCTAGCCTGTACTGTCTCATTGTTTTCTTGTAGACTCCTGTCTGTCTCCATCTGTTGCCTCTTGTCTTACACTCAGACTGCAAGCTCTTTGGGGCAAGGATTGTATTTTTGTTCTGGGTTTGTACAGTGCTTAGCACAATGGTCTATGACTAGAGCCCCTAGAAGCTATAATAATACAAATATTAAGGCTTTTCTTTTGTTCCCCCTCACTTCACCTGGGGAGACTATTCTCTGACAGTCCATTCCTCACCTTCACTCACTCACTTGGTGGTCTGAGTGGGAAGGTGAAGTGCTTGCTCTTTTTAACACAAGCTCTCTTCTGACTGGTGCTCAGCTCTATTCCCTAGCTATGTGAGCCAGCAGAGTGGGGAGTTTGGATGGTTGAACTGACCCAGAAAAGAGACCAGACTGGCAATTTGCCAAAGTGCCACGCTCCCACACCAGTGAGAGCAGGGAGGGGTGAGGTAAGGATTGGGAGAGGACAAAGTGAGAAAGCACATTGGGGTAAATAAAATCTAGATGTCTTTACAGCTCTGAGCATCAACCTCAAACATCTGGGTACTGGTTGGCAGCTCTGACAGATGTCTGCATTTCAAAGGCAATCAACAGGGACATTTAGCTTACATCTACACAGGGATAAAACAGTCGCAGTTGGCCCAAGTCAGCTGACTCGGACTTGCGCTCCGAGCTGAAAAATTGCTAAGTAGACATTCAGGCTTGGATTGGACCCTTCCCTTTTGCAGAGTTCCGGAGCAGGGGCTCCAGCCCAAGCCTGAACATCTACACAGCAATTTTTCAGACTAGAGCCCGAAGCCTGTGAGCCCGAGTCAGCTGACCTGGGCCAGCTGTGGGTTTTTATCCTTGTGTAGATGTACCCTCAGAAGAAAACAAAACAAAAAAACAGAACCTATGCTAGAGGAGGTGGATGTTTTAACAAAATAAGAAAAGTTGTATTTTTGTTTTGTTTTAAAACTATAGGAATTTTCCCTCTGACTTAGGTCACCTGCCATCTGTAGTAATTAGGGTCAATCTTGCTTAACTTTGTACGTCGGCTTTACTATTTCCACAAGTAACTACACACCACTGGACATAAAGGAAACAATCTAGCCTGGCTGGAAGATTTTTTCCCCACTGAACTCATCCGGTGTTCTCAAAGTCAAGCTGAGCTACCTCTATCTCACACATCATCTCTAGCAACACAGATTCTGCTGAACAAACGAGGCCCTCAGTGCCACCTGTATAACTCCATTAGCTTGCAATGAGTGTCTCTATCAGAGAAAATAAGGTTGATTTGACAGTGTAAGGTAGTTGGGGATTCAAGTTTCATCTTTAAGAATAATTCTTCATTTTTTATCTGAAAAAAGAGCTTTATAACAAACAGCACTGGATTGATGACAATGCAATGAATTTTTCATACTTTCAAATAAATTATTTTACTCTATGATCAATGGGCAATAGTGCTCTTTACTGGAGTCACTGAACATTAAAACCACTAATATTTTAGGTTCAATGGAATACAACTCAGAAATCTAAAATGGTGAGAAATACAAATAAGTACATGAGCAAATATGAATGAAGTGCATTGATTTTCTTTCACATTTAAAATTCCTGGTAAATAGAAAACTTGCATACTTAAATCACATTATTAAAAAAAAATCAATACAAGTTTATTATCGTAATTGCATATATATTTAAACTGTACTTTTCTTTAGGGTATTTAAATTTGTTTCATAAGTACTAAGCCTTCACACTAGAGGCAAAATTCTACCCTGCTTTACATATTTTGGAAACTCCAATAATTCCAGCGTTGCAGAGTGTAAGACAGTGCACAATTTGACACTGTGCAACTGAATTTATTGTACCACTGAGAAAAGCCCTGATCAGTAACAACTTGAATGTCTAGCAACATTTAGTAACCCCACATACAATGATGTATTTACCCATTTACAAGCATATCTCTGTCAATGCTAAAAGGAAAAGTGCAATACCCAGGAAACTCAGCATGAACGGTTTTGCAAGCATTTTCCATTATTATTCAGCTGCAGTAAATATTCACACAAAATAAAATACATTCTGTTGCCCTTTCTAATTCTTTGTACATCAATCCATCCAGGAACTGGAGAGCCTCACATTCAGAAGCTAAAATTATCCTATGAGGAGTTACTTTGAAAGTAGAGTGGTTCTCCCATTCAAAAAATATACACTTCACAGTACCTAGAGGTGCTGTAGACCAGTCTGTAGTCTATCGTTATATTGTATCACCAGTTGAGCCTGTAGGTGTGAGGAAAAATTTTCTTGTGCAGATATTCTACTCTCTCTCTGCTGTTATTTAAAGTCTCAAACTCAAAAAATGGAATCTGGAAGTTAAAGGGAGAAATGGTTGTGAGAAATGGATTTAAATGAACAACTGCATTATATTCAATATTCTTTAAGATTAACTTTCATAAAATGAAATTTTCCTTAATGAATAATTTCATGTCATAAATGATGTTAAGCTTTTAAAAATGCAAATTAAGCTTCCAATCTTGCAGTTGACTCTATGCAAGTGGACCCTATAGGGACTGCCTGAGTGTGGAGTTCATTGCAGGATCAGGGCCAAAGTCAGTTACTATTAGAACTGGGTGACTATAAAAAGTTGGGTGCATTGAACTAGCTGATTATAACAAATTCTCCATTTGCAAAATTTAAAAAAGGATTTTACTTCAATCCACAGGGGAAAAAAGTCTTTCAGCAAAAATTAAGTAAATATGAACAAGCAAAATAATGAAAATGACCTAGTTTGGGGGATTCTAGGAACAGAAAAGAGGCTTTATAGGTATTCTTTACCAAGAAACCCTTCACCTTAAAAAAAATCCCAGTTAAGGTCTTTTGAAAATAAAAAAAAGTGAGACATTTAGGTACAAACCCTAGTCTCACTGAACTCAGTGACAAAACTTCCACTGAAGTCAATGAGGCCAGGATTTGAATCTTAAACAGTCATAGGAGCTGAGTGCTCTTGAAATTTGCAACTGGCAAGCAGAAAGAATGAACTAATAATAAAAAATAAAAGGAAGACAAGCAGAAGAGACCAAAAAAGGGAAGCGGTCACACAGCCAGGGCAAGTTCACAACCAGCATGGGAAGTGTTTGCAGCAGTAGCTTTAAGCTTTATTATTTATAAATTAGCCTTCAATCTTTTTCTAGCTAGAGAATCACCAGCTGATAGCTTCAGCCTTTACCTGCACAACTTCATATCCAAGTAATTGCAAATGTCTTTGTTTAATAGCTTCTTTGCCTAGAAGACTGTGGTTGTTGCTGCAAAACCTCGTTTGATCATCAATACACAGGGCTATTCTAAAAATCAAACACAAAAGTGCATTTAAAAACAATGCTATCAATTATTAGACCTACTCTGTGGGCCCCAGTGAAAGGGGCAAGGGATATTGC
This sequence comes from Terrapene triunguis, assembly GCF_002925995.2. Taxonomy (NCBI): domain Eukaryota; kingdom Metazoa; phylum Chordata; order Testudines; family Emydidae; genus Terrapene; species Terrapene triunguis. The sequence continues at coordinate 3,442,523 of NW_020664931.1, forward strand.
CTCTTCCCCACACCCTTTTAGAGCACATGGTCCCTCGGGGTCAGAGCAGAGGGGATGCTACTGTGATTGGCCCCTGCCAGGGTAGAGTGATTTAAATCAAGGCAATTTAAATAAAGTGATTTTTTGTTAAATCATTTATTTAAATCAGGTTGAAACTTTCTAAAATTAATTTGAAAAAAATATTATATAGCAATTTTAGATTAAAATATATAATGAATCAAATTACCTAAATTGTTTATTTGTAATGCCACTATTGGTGGGGTATCTTATTTGAATACTGAAAACAAGACTCTGATCCTGCAAACACTTAAGCAGGTAGCTTTACTTAAATGAACGTTACTTAAAGTTAAGCATCTGTATAAGGTTTGCAGCATCAGGGGCAAAAACTGTATTTTGATTAAAAATGTCTCTCAATGGCATAAAACCTTTGTCATTCCAAACCAAAATTTGCCTCATCTTTCACAATGTGCATTTTCAATAAATACTTTCAATAAATTAAAGTTATTGTGAACATAGGCCAAACTTTTCAAAAGTAAGAGGCTATGTTTAAGCTCCTAACTCCACATTTAGACAACTATAGATGGGATTTTCAAAAGCACCTACATGACTTAGGAGCACAGGTCCCACGGATATCAAACTGCAAATTGTGGTGGAGGAGTACAGCCTGGTCAAAGCACCTCAGCTTTCTTGACTTATGGAAGTCCAATTGCAAATATAGTATAAGTTCCTTGCTTATCAATTTAGTTCAGGGGTGGCCAACCTGTAGCTCTGAAGCCACATATGGCTCTTCAGAAGTTAGTATGCGGCTCCTTGTATAGCACCAACTCCGGGGCTGGAGCTATAGGTGCCAACTTTCCAGTGTGCCGGGGGTGCTCACTGCTCAACCCCCGACTCTGCCCCCACTCCACCTCTTCCTGCCCTCCTCCCCGGAGCCTGCAGTGCCCTCACTCCTCCCCCCTCCCTTCCAGAGCCTCCTGCACGCCACGAAACAGCTGATTGGGAGGTGCGGGGAAGGAGGGGAAGGCGCTGATCAGCAGGGCTGCCGGTAGGTGGGAGGCGCTGGGAGCAGGGTGGGGAAGCTGATGGGGGGCTGCTGACGTATTACTGTGGTTCTCTGGCAATGTACATTAGTAAATTCTAGCTCCTTCTCAGGCTCAGGTTGGCCACCTCTGATTTAGTCTCTGAGGTTGTGCTGGTCTCACATGAAGTATGTTAATGAGGCCCTGGATTTAACTTTTTCAGCACAGATGACATTTTAGAGGTGAAATTAATTAGTAGAAAAAAATCTGTTTGTAAAATTTCAGATTTTACATAATTAGGAAACTAAAGAAACAAGTACCAAACATCCACTTTAGCAACTTAAAAATATAAAGTCAAAAGAAAATAAACAATAAAGTAAGTAAAATAATTTGTTTAATTTTTATTTATTTATTAGAAAATTAGTGTCATCCACTCTGGCTCCTACGTAGTGAAGAGTAAGTTTCTCGTCTGTCCCTCATAACCACTCACAATCTGGGTCTATATGTGATACATTGCAACTCAAAGTTTTAAGATACCAAGGGTATAAATCTGGCTTCATTGCAATCAATGGCAAACCTCCCATTGACTTCAATAGGGCCAGAATTTCAACCTGAATATTGCCATTTTTGTCAATGTTAATGTAATCTCACAGTCTGATGGTATTTGCCTCTAATGTTTGTAGTTCTCTTACCTCCTGTGCACCTCCTCATATAGGGTGGTAGGTAATACAAAGCCTTCTTCATCTAATTTAATCTCAACATCTGGGTTGGGAAAGAGATGAGTGGGAAAGAAAAACAAATGCTTTCATACAATATACACTGTTTATTGTAATTTCCATCTATTTCTTATTAATACTTTTCCTTGAATGACAGACACTCCCCAAGAACGAACGTAGCTTTCTATTGCAAATTACACCTATCCATGTGCAGGTCTAAAAAGGAGTTAAGAAGAAAGAGGTGGTTAATGATTAAAGAATAAACAAGGCAGATAAACACGTGGAAAATACTTCTAAAAAAGACGTAAATAAATTATGCAACTGCTGGTTATGTATAATCTGGGCAGCCAGCAACTACCATGGATAACCTAGACCTTCCGTTTGCCAAGATTTTAATCAAGGAATGATTCTTTGGCCTCATGCATACTTGAACTGGAGAATTTTCTGACATTCAAGACAAGATAGTGGCATATCTTCATTTTTCCATAGCTGTATTGCCTACAATGTGAGTGTATAACACTGCATGTACCTAGTAGCTTCCTTTCTATGGGTATGTCTACACTACGGGATTAATCCGAATTTAGATAATTCGAATTTGGGAAACAGGTTGTATAAATTCGATTGTGCGCGGCCACACTAAGCACATTAATTCGGTTTTTAACCACATTAATTCGGTGGTGTGCGGCCACACTACCCCATTAATTTAAACACAGTAATTCGGTGGTGTGCGGCCACACTAACCCTAATTCGAATTAACAAAATCGATTTAGGCGCTACTCCGCTCGTCGAGGTGGAGTACAGAAATCGATTTTAAGTGCCCTTTAATTCGAATTAACTGGCTCTGTAGTGTGGACGGGTGAAGGGTTAATTCGGATTAACGCAGCTAAATCCGAATTAAAGTCGTAGTGTAGACCAGGCCTATATCTCCTTTTAATGACCCCACCAACATCTCAGTAAAATATCCTTTCTACCCGAAAGTTTAAAATGAGTGGACTCCTCCTAAATAAGATTTGTGTGCACATGCAAATCTGAGGTTACCTTTCCCTGCCTGACAAGACATTTTGGAGATGGTTTAAAAACATTTTTTTTTTTTAAACAGAACAAAAATTCTCTATTTTTCAGTGTTTTCTCTTTCTGCACTGTGCCATGAGTCAGTTAAGAACTTTGAATTTCAAACTATGATATTTTGATAAATACTGCTTTTTTAAAAGCTTTATTTACAGCCTTAATTTTGTCTGATTTTTTTTTTTGGTCTGAGAGATCACAATGTACATTTAACATAAATAATATATTAAACTGCACATTTTCTGTCTTGCATAGAAAGATCTGGGTGGTAACTTATAACTGCTGGCTTGCTGTGAATATCACAGTGTAGGCAGAGAAATGTGCAGCCTGGAAAAATCCTAGACAGCAGGGAAGGAGACATGGGTCTGTACTCCAAAGAGGTGATGGCTGAGGAGCTGGGAGACTAGAATGGGTACCTTTGGTGGACCATGGAGAGGGAATACAGGTGCAGTTGCTCTAAACCGTGACAACACGATGCAAAGTTATGCTGCTATAATACCTGTGACACTGGTAGGCCAAGTGCCAGCTCATGCGAAGGTCCCAGGCCTCACTGAACACTTACAAATGGATAGCTAGAAACCAATCTTGCTTACCTGTGTGTTAGCATTATCAAAATAGACATTAGATGGTAAGTTGATAAGAATGTGTTTAGACTTTATAAAATGCTTGTAATATGTTGCATGTATTGATCTCACTTATAACCTCTATAGCCCATGGTATAAAGTTATACTGAAGTGTTTGCATTGTAAACCTCTGTAATTTTGTAACTCGCCAAATAGGACACGCAGCATTGATTACGGTAAAGTGCTTGTCCATGGCCATTGAAGGCAAATTAAGCATTGTGTAGCTTCAAAGGACAAAGACTTTAGTGACTGCATTCCTAATTTCCTCCAGGAAGGAGAGACCTATGCATGAACTCATCCCATCAGTTTGGACTCTGTAGTGGAGGGGATAATAATCCCTGACAAGGAGAAACTGAATCTCTCTTTCATGCTGTTTAGACTGAGAGGCAAATATTCCTAAACACAAGCAAAGAGATCCCCATGCTACTTGGTAGGGGTTAGCCCTGAAAGATGCTTTGAATTGACCGATTACTACAACTCTGTCACCTTTTGAATCAGAGAGTGAAACTCACTTGTGTATATGCTTTCTTGCTTTAACCTGTAAATAACTCTGATTTCTTTTTCCTAGTTAATAAACCTTTAGTTGGTTTATTATAGGATTGGCTACCAACATTGTTTTTGGTGTGAGATCTAAGGAACAAACTGATCTGGGGTAAGTGACTGCTCACTTGGGACTGGAAGCAACCTGAGTATTTTGTGATTTTTGTTGTAAGTGACCATTTATCACATAGTCCAGCTTGCCTGGGTGGCAAGATAGACTGGAATGTCTAAGGGGACTGTCTGTGACTACATTAGCAAACTATGGTTGTACTTTGGGAATTCACATTTGTTATTGGGTTGGTGATATCTAATTACAGATCATACCACCAGTTTGGGGTGTCTGCCCTGCTTTTTGACAGTCTGTCCTGAAATTGGCACTCTCAGTCTTGAGCCACTCCAGATAGAGTGTCAATAATCATAGAATTAGAGAAGTGTAAGTCTGGAAGGTCCAGTCCCCTCTACCTTAAAAGATGGCAACATCACTCACCTAATGTATAGCAATATGGTGTCAACACACGAGAAGCAAAATACATTCTTGATCCTAGCAAAGCAACAAGTCCAGTCTTCACCCTGTTGTAGAGGTGAACGTCCACAGAGGACTCCAGTGAACGGCCTGGTATGAGAAAGGACTTTACTCGATACTTTGGAAGGAGTGTAGGACCCTATCAAAAGAGCAAAGACAAGGAAATACTCATAAAATTTCACTTAGCAAGAAAAAAGATAAAATCTAAGCCTCTATCTGCTCTGCACTTACAGTTACCTCAGTAGCACATAGAAACATTTCCTACATATGCAGGTAATTAAGAAACTAAAAAATAATGAGGCGGGTAAGCTATTTTTTTTTAATAACTAGCAAGTGTATTATTGTAACAAAGTATACATAATGTGTTTCAGTATCTTGTTGAATCAGGACCCTAACAAACAGGAAATACCACACCAAACTAAAACAGAAACACTCCAAGCAAGACTCTTATTATATGTCCAAATATATATTTACCCACCATCAGCCTCAAGCGTGGCCTAGGGTAGTCCACGCTACAGGCTGCAAGGAGACAAGCCTGAAGGTTTCAATTTCCCAGTGGAGCTGCTTGGGGAATCACAGGAGCTTGTGTTACCTTCTATATCCTCTCATACCAAAAAGAAAAAAACAAAGGGAAACATCTTCTATACATGGCTCAGTGCAATGGGTGAGTTCACTACCAATGGATGTTGTTTGAGATCCCTGCTTTCTGAGTTATGGTAACTATGCCTGCCAGATGTGCTTGGTTTCCAGTCCTCCTGACCTCCTGTCAGTTACAGGTGGGTCCCAGAATTATGTATCTCCAACATTAACATCAGCTCTGTCCTGTCCCTTCAGAACCAGGCACAGGAAACAAGGAGAAAAAGACAGCATTACTGTTAGACTCTTACAATCGGGCCAGACAACACTTTAGTTTCCTGTGGAAAGTAAAGAAATTAGGCAAGAGTGATTTGCCAGCATTTTACATGCCAGAAATTGAGAGAAGAGAAGAGAAGAGAGCATCCCATGACTCAGATGTTCCTCCCATTAGACAAAAAATGCTAGCTCCTCCACTGGGCTTTCACATTTCTGTGGGATAGGAAAAATAAAGACTGTCTTTCTCATCATGAAGATTCCTAGCTCTTAATGTCCTCCTAAAGCAGAATTTCATTTATGGTCCAAAGAGCTTGTCACTTCCTCATCCCCAACTCCTACAACTTCAGGTTTTATAACATATCTCAGGCTAAGGGAAGCAGTCCCCTCATCACAGTGCTCCCTTTCTCACCAGCCTTTGTAAATTATATTGAATTTCTATGGATTAAAGTGTGAGGAGCAGGACAGCTGTTTATTATGTAGTGGTTGCGAGAGAAACCATAAGGACCTGACCCTGTGAGATGCTGCATACCCTCAACCCCCAGGGGTATGGATATCACTCAGCACCTCGCAGCATCAGGCCATTAAAAGGGTAGACCAACCCTTTCCTCCAAAAAGTTTGTTTTGATGAATCAGCATTTTCCTGCCAATAAATGTTTTGTCAGACAAATTGCCAGCCAGAGTAGGTTAAGTTTCTTCTACACATTTTTGAAATCCTTGCCAATAACCCTTCCCTCTGCAACCAGACAGGATTCCAGTGTATGCCTTCACACTGGGATTTTTTTTAATGGCTGCATACGGTGCATTGTACATAACTGGTTGTGCAGAGAACAGAAAAATAAAGTAGGACAATTTCATTGCCTCACAATTTTAATCATGAAAAGAGACCTACAGATGCTCCCCGACTTACGCAAGCGTTCCTTTCCGTAACTCGAATTTTGCGTAAGTCGGAAACGTATACCCGACCATTACACCAAAAAAAGAACACCACAAAAATACCCAAACTATTTTTAGCTTACGGAACTTTTTCCGTAAGTGCAGATTTGCATAAATTGGGTTTGCGTAACATGAGGGAGCGTCTGTATATATCTATATCAGAGGTCTTGAAACTGTGGGGGGCAGAGGAATGTTTGTGGAGGGTGCAACAGGGCCTTGGCCAGCCCCCACAGGGGGCAGGGAGGGAGTGCCACCCAGCCCCACTCCCAGTTCTGCTCCAGCCTTGCCCCCAACTCCCGGCCCCTGACCGTGCCTCTGCCCCTGTACTGGCCCCAGCCTTGACCCAGGGCCGCAGCTCCGTTCCTGCCCTCCCTCCTTACCCTATCTGCGTCCCTCCTCCCCCAGAGCCACAGTCCCATTCCTGGCCCGGGGGGTGAGGGAGGGGCAGACGGGGGCAAGGGGGAGGCATAACCCTGAAAAGTTTAGGGACCACCAGTCTATATTATGTTGCTTCAGAAGGAACAATTATGCAACGATTACTACATGGACTAAAAAAATTCCCAAACAATATTTCAACTTATATCCACTACCTTATAGAAGGGACACTCCAAGGTAACTGTTAAAAAGAGCTGGGTCAGCTGAGAGAGGACAAATCTGTCCAAACCTGGTGTTTGAGCTGAAACAAAAAGATTCAGACATTCAGTACAGAGATGTGTTCAACAAGAATTCCCATGCAAGTCATTATACAAAGGGGAGCTGTTTTTAAATAAACATGCACAAAAGCTGCTTTATCCTAAATCATTAACAGAATATGCAAATAAACTTAAAAATTACATATAAAAAAATCAAATATTTGAAAATCATATATCCCACTTATAGCTGTATTTTTAAAGTTTGAAGAAAAATAAATATCTGGCAAGATCTGAATTCAGGGTTCTTCATGTTATCTTGCAAGATATCATGACATCAGAGGGGCAGCAAGTTCTAGTGGATTAAGCATGGGAAAGGAAGCCTCTGCCACCCGCCCCCTCAATGTGTGATTCAGTTTCCCAATCTGTAAGCTGAGGATAATATTTACTAATTTCTGAGGATCAACTGGCTAATGTTTATGGAACACTTTTAAAATATGAAGGTGCTAAGTATTATTATTTAATCAGAAACAGCTAAAGAAGGGAAGGAGCCTATCTTCCTGCTCTCCTTTAGAAGTTTCTGTCTCTAAACTTTGTACAGGTACCTTCAACTTCCCAGTCCCCTCTTCTTCAGTTAGCTCCGACAGCTGATTGTGGAGTTTGAGATACATAGGTGGCAAGGAGGTGGTATGAGAGAAGCTAATATACAGAGTAACAGAGACCCAGATGAACTTAGTGCCCTTACCCTGCAGCTGTTGAAGAAAAATGGGGTTAAATATTTTTGCCAGAAAGTTTACTGGGTAGCGCTCAATAAGGGTGCATGAGTGGAGAAGATTCAGCAGGGTGTGAGGCTGAAACTGAGTAAAGTGAGCATTTAGTATCCTTTCAAGTTTTCTGAAGACAGAGGGAGCACTTGGTGGTAGATAATTGAGTGTTCCAAATGGAACAATATACTCAGCAATCTGTCTGGTGGTGTATTTGTCGGCATTATAAGCAAAACTTTCTGCCACGGCATCAAAGATGGGCTTAGAACGGATCAGCTTTCTGCAGCAGTACTGCATGACTTTGCTGACTGCTTCAGGGTACATGGTGAAGGAGGATTTGGGAACAAGCCTTTCCAGTGCTTCTGTGAAGAATTGGTCAGTGTGTCCAAAATGTATGAAAGCTCCCAGCACATTTACTAGTTCATCATCTGTGAATCGAGGGACATGCCTCACTGAATACTTACATAGTCTTATTACTAAAGGGATTGCCTGAGTTTGGTCAAGAATAACCAGTGCCTTCAGTATTCTGCTTATCAATTTAGGACTTAGTTGGGGAGCTAAGGTTAAAGTGATGTTGTTCATGTGGTTTAACAAGTCTTGGTATTGTCCTTCTTCTGTAATACTCATCTGCAGCATTCCATAAACCATTGCTATGTCCTCAGTGGTCCATTCTTCAAGCTTTTTTCCTTGTACTTGGTTCACAATTTGTTCCAGCATTATACATCCTGGGCCTTCCAAATCAAGCAAGCTTTCTCCAAGAATACACAGGTTTCTAATGGTTAATTGTCCCTTATCAAGCCGTTCCTGGCTCTCTGATACCAAACGCACAATCAGAGTACTCCAGGGATCTACACGCAACTTTATCAAAGCCTGCAAAGCAGTCACGAGACCAGTGTCTGACAGCTTTTGTGATTCATGTTCAAACTGAAAGCATAATGCCCTGAAGACTTCATTCTCCAATATGGCTTCAGGATTCTTCAATCCACTGTCATCCACTTCAAATTCACAGATCCTCTGTAAAGCTGCTGCTGCCATGGTGTCAGACAGAACTTCTAAAGAACTCAGAAATTTAAAAATCTCGTTGGATGAATTCAAGCTGTTCAGCTCCATGAAAAATTTTTGTTCATCCATCCATTTGCCATCAGATTTAGAACTGTTTCCAGCATCTCTGTGAAGATGCACAGATCCCATAATGGAGTTAGACTGGTTCCAGGGTTCTGCATGGTAGTTTCTACAAAACACATACCGAAACCTAACCCTTGAAAGTACTGTGCCAAAGACCGAGGAACCACAGCACCATGACCTTAGCTGTCTACCTTGATCACTAAGGTGGTTCAAGGTTTTTCTTAGCGTTCCTAGGGATCTGCATGTGCGTACACTAGAAGAATAAAACTGGAAACTTTGTAAGTTAATCAAAGCCATATCAGGTCAAGTGTTCCCCTGGAAGTTTCCTACAGGAGGAAAAAAAAGAAAGGGACATTTTATAGTAATGTACTGTTTCACAGGAAGGTACCAGATTAGATCAGTGGCCCATCTAGTCCAGATGCTTCACAGGAGGTGGAAGAAACCCTACAGAGGACATTGAACAACCTGCATATAGGATTTCTTCCTTGCTCCCTTAATAGTCTGTTTCCCAAAGACTCCCCCACCCCATCACACCAAAATAATTTTTCTCTGTTTTTTTCCCCAACTTGATTACTTTGCACATTTAACTGCAGAACAGGTGTATAGTCAGTTAGATCCCAACCCTATGGTTAGAACTGCTCAAGCACATGCCTATACCCAGGCAGTTTCAGGATCAGGGCCTTAGTTACCTGCACATACAGCAACAGAATAAAATAAAATAAAAGACAACCTCATCCCATTCCTGCAGACACTTACATATCTACTTCACATTTACTTCACTTTAAGTATATGAGTTATTAGATTGTCTTCAATGCTTATAGAGGAGCATGTGTGTAAACATCTGCAGGATCATGGCTTCTCAATTAGAGGTCCTAAGAATTGGCATGGGAACTCAGGAGCAAGTGTAGTGCTGTACCTGAAACTACCTTTAAAACTTGTTAAAGTTGACTTGATTTCAAGTTCACAGTGTTAATTTCAAAGAGTAATTCTTAAACTATGCAAGAGTCCTATTATCAACAAGTATATTTTTTGACATGCACATTGATAACTTATGTACACCTCTACCTCGATATAACGCTGTCCTCGGGAGCCAAAAAATCTTACCGCGTTATAGGTGAAACCGCTTTATATTGAACTTGCTTTGATCCACTGGAGTGCGCAGCCCCGCCCCGCCAGAGCGCTGCTTTACCGCGTTATATCGGGTCACGTTATATCGAGGTAGCAGTGTATTTAACATAAGAGCGGCCATACTGGGTCAGACCAAAGATCCATCTAGCCAAGTATCCTGTCTTCTGACAGTGGCCAATGCCAGGTGCCCCAGAGAGAACAAACAGAACAGGTAATCATCAAGTGATTCATCCCGTTGCCCATTCCCAGCTTCTGACAAACAGAGGCTAGGGACACCATCCCTGCCCATCCTGGCTAATAGCCATTGATGGACCTATCCTCCATGAACTTCTCTAGTTCTAGTTCTCTTTTAGAACTGTGTTACAGTCTTGGCCTTCTCAACATCTTCTGGCAAAGAATTCCACAGACTGACTGTGCGTTGTGTGAAAACATACTTCCTTTTGTTTGTTTTAAACCTGCTGACTATTAACTTCATTTGTTGACCCCCTAGGTCGTGTGTTATGAGAAGGAGTAAATAGTACTTCCTTATTTACTTTCTCCACACCAGTCATGATTTTATAGATCTCAATCATATCCCCCATTAGTCGTCACTTTTCCAAGCTGAAAATTCCCAGTCTTCTCTCTCCTCATATGGAAGCTGTTCCATACCCCTAATCATTTTTGCTGCCCTTTTCTGAACCTTTTCCAATTCCAATATATCTTTTTTGAGATGGGGTGACCACATCTGCATGCAGTATTCAACATGTGGACGTACCATGGATATAAATCCAGAAGGACAATATGATATTTACTGTCTTATTATCTATTCCTTTCTTAATGATTCCCAACATTTTGTTAGCTTTTTTGACTGCCGCTACATATTGAGTGGATGTTTTCAGAGGACTATCCACAATGACTCCAAGATCTCTTTCCTGAGTGGTAACAGCTAATTTAGATCCCATCATTTTCTATGTATAGTTGGGATTATGTTTTCCAATGTGCATTACTTTGCATTTATCAACAATGAATTTCATCTGCCATTTTGTTGCCCAGTCACCCAGTTTTGAGAGATCCTTTTGTAGCTCTTTGCAGTATGCCTGGGACTTATCTATCTTGAGTAGTTTTGCATCATCTGCAAATTTTGCCACTTCACTGTTTACCCCTTTTTCCAAATAATTTATAAACATCTTGAATAGGACTGGTCCCAGTACAGATCTCTGAGGGATACTGCTATTTACCGCTCTCCAGTGGCCTAATGGATAAGGCATAGGCCTCCTAAACCAACGATTGTGGGTTCAAGTCCCATCTGGGGTGAAGAGAATTTTTACAGGGGGAGGGATAGCTCAGTGCTTTGATCATTGGCCTGCTAAACCCAGGGTTGTGAGTTCAATCCTTGAGGGGGAGCATTTAGGGGCAAAAATCTGTCTGAGGATTGGTCCTGCTTTAAGCAGGGGGTTGGACTAGATGACCTCCTGAGGTCCCTTCCAACCCTGATATTCTATGATTTTGAAAGCTAACCATTTATTCCTACCCTTTGTTTCCTCTCTTTTAACCAGTTCCTGATCCATGAGAGGACCTTCCCTCTTATCCCATGACAGCTTACTTTGCTTAAGAGTCTTTGGTGAGAGACCTTGTCAAAGGCTTTCTGAAAATCTAAGTACACTATATCCACTGGATCCCCCTTGTCAGGGCTGGCTCCAGCAAAAGAAGCACGTGCCTGGGGCGGCACATCTCAAGGGGCAGCACTCCGGCGATTCCTGGCGCAGCACATTTCAAGCAGCTTTTTTGTGTTTGTTTTGTTTCGGTGCTCCAGCTGGTTTTTTTTTTTTTTTTTTTTTGCACTTCGGCGGGTTGGTGCTTGGGGTAGCAAAAAAGCTAGAACCAGCCCCCGCCCCTTGTTCACGTGTTTGTTGCCCCCCCCCCCCAAA
>NW_020664931.1:3454446-3467450 GCF_002925995.2 Terrapene triunguis
CCCCCCCCCCCCAAAGAATTCTAGTAGATTTGGTGAGGCATGATTTCCTTTTACAAAAACCACGTTGACTCTTCCCCAACAGATTATGTTAATCTATGTGTCTGACAATTTTGTTCTTTACTATACTTTCAACCAGTTTGCCTGGTACTGAAGTCGGGCTTACCGGCCTGTAATTGCTGGGATCATCTCTGGAGCCCTTTTTAAAAATTGGCATCACATTAGCTATCCTCCAGTCCAGGGATCGGCAACCTTTGGCACGTGACTCTCGAAGGTAAGCACCCTGGCGGGCCGGGCCAGTTTGTTTACCTGCCGCGTCAGCAGGTTCGGCCGATCGCAGCTCCCACTGGCCGCGGTTCGCCGCTCCAGGCCAATGGGACATCCCTCGGCCTGCGCCGCTTCCCGCAGCCCCCATTGGCCTGGAGTGGCGAACCGCAGCCAGTGGCAGCTGCGATCGGCCAAACCTGCGGATGCGGCAGGTAAACAAACTGGCCCGGCCCGCCAGGGTGCTTACCCTGGCGAGCCGTGTGCCAGAGGTTGTCGACCCCTGCTCCAGTCATTTGGTACAGAAGCTGATTTAAATGATAGGTTACAGACTACAGTTAGTAGTTCTGCAATTTCACATTTGAGTTCCTTCAGAACTCTTGGGTGAATACCATCTGGTGCTGGTGACTTATTACTGTTTAGTTTATCAATTTGTTCCAAAACCTTCTCTAATGACACCTCAATCTGGGACACTTTCATCAGATTTGTCACTTAAAAAGAAAGGCTCAGGTTTGGGAAATCTCCTTCACATCCCCAGCAAAGAATTCATTTAGTTTCTCCGCAATGGCTTTATCGTCCCTTAGTGCTCCTTTAACATCTCAGTTGTACAGTGGCCCAACTGGTTGTTTAGCAGGCTTCCTGCTTCTGATGTACTTATTTTTTTTTTTTTTTGCTATTACTTTTTGAGTCTTTGGCTAGCTGTTCTTCCAATTCTTTTTTGGTCTTCCTAATTATATTTTTACACTTAATTTGCCAGTTTATGCTCCTTTCTATTTTCCTCACTAGGATTTAACTTCCACTTTTTAAAGGATTCCTTTTTGCCTCTTACTACCATCCATATTCAACCAAATTAATTTGCATAGTTACACTGACTCTGCTTTGAGTTAACAAACTAGCACGTAATCAAAAGGAAGTTTCAGAGAAGTATTTTTGTTGCCCCCCTGCAAAGTTAGTAAGGAATCTACTTGGCATGCACATTAACTAAAATGAAAGAATAGTATGTCATTCACATTTCCCCAATCTTCTGCCTATTTGTCTGCCTGTCAATCTGTTCTTAGACTGAGAGTTCCTTGGAAAAAGGACCATTCCTTTTTTTCGTGTTTGGAAAGCACCTCGCCCAAAACCGGTTGCTACTATAAAAACACAATAACAAATAATACAAATATATTACTCTGTGTAAATCTTCAAGCAGGTCTTTGAATCAGTCCCCTTTCCTCCTATTTTATAACATTAGTCTTAACACTTTTGAAAGTCAGTCTAACTGTTCATAATGAAAAAAAAATGAGTTAGGAGACCTCAGCAAAGGTGTACTCATTTACAACAGCAAAGAATCTGGCCCTCTCAGTCCGAAGGTACAGATACCTTTCCCATAAAGGCCATGTTACAGCTATGTCTAAAGGTACACTTCTCTGCACCTAGAGAAACACTCTAGTCGTGCATGATAATCTACAGGTTTCAGAGTAGCAGCCGTGTTAGTCTGTATCCGCAAAAAGAACAGGAGTACTTGTGGCACCTTAGAGACTAACAAATTTATTAGAGCATAAGCTTTCGTGGCAATTGGCCTCTCAGAGTTGGTAAGACAACTCCCACCTGTTCATGCTCTCTGTATGTGTGTATATATATCTCCTCAATATATGTTTCACTCTATATGCATCCGAAGAAGTGGGTTGTAGCCCACAAAAGCTTATGCTCTAATAAATTTGTTAGTCTCTAAGGTGCCACAAGTACTCCTGTTCTTTTTGCATGATAATCTAATAAAGGACACAAAAACCCTTATCCACAACTATACACGGTCCTATATTTGTTTACACTTGTGCAATGGGTGTGCAAAATTCTCTCCTTCTGATTTGGCAGCATTTTGCATTCCCTTTGGACAGGGGTAAATGAGGAGGAGAGCAACAGTTAAGCAGGATTGCTCCCAGATCTACTCCCATGGAATTCTACAGAACTACTCCCAGGGGGAAGTGCTAGGTCTGGCAGCGTTTGCAGAATAAAAGCTATTTGCTAATTGGTGTTTAGCACGTAAGACGCTTGCCTGTGAGCCACAGAGGACCAGTCTCCATTGCTAAGTAAGTAAAATTGTAAGAAAGCTACTAGATTTTGGTTTTTTTAGGTTTTAGGGCGTTGTTAGACACGAATTAGTCTTTCTGTAATATTGTTTTAACCATTCGATCTCTCTAAAGAGCCAATGACAGTTTCCATCAGAGCAGGGCTTTAGCATAACGTCCCTTGCCAGTTTCCCAAGTTTCCCCGGAGATGGCTGCATTCCCGAGCGCTCAGAGCGGGAAAGGAACCGCCACCTGAGGCAGCCTCCCCTTCCCGCTCCCGCCACCCCTGCATCCCGCTCCGTCCCACTCCCCATTGCGGACTTGCTGCTGCGCTCCGCCCGAGCACGGGCCCGGCTGCCGCGCACAGGCCTGGCTCTGTACCTGGGTGACACAGCCCGGGCCGGGCTCCGAGCGGCGACCCCACGCGCAGCCCCAGCGACGCGCGTGAGCAGTGCTTCCTCTTCCTCCTCGATAAGACCCCGCTCCCTTCCGCCTGGCGTTCAGCGCCCTTGCTTGGGCCAACCAGAGACGAACCCGGAGTGACCGCCCCGCCCGCATGGTCGCATCTCCGCCAGGAAGGGGGCGGGGCAGCTCCTGACTCAACTCCGGGCAAAGCGCCAGTTTGCTCCTGGGGACCTCTTCCGCGCGGTGGTTGTGAGGGCGGCGCGACGGCCTCGGGAGACTGGGCAGCGCGGAGCTGGTGAGGGGCCGGGCCATTTCCCGGGGCGCGAGCGCGTTCGGAGCGGGGTGACCGTTAGCGGCCGGTCGCGCGGGGGCTGGGCTCGTTGTGAGGCCCATGCGCCCGTAGCTGCTTGGCGGGGGCGGGGGTCGCTGCTGTCTCCGCTCAGCGGCCCGGCCGCCGCGATAAACCCGGACGCGAGATAATGGGACACCTGGGCCTGGTTAAAGATTTAAATCCCGTTTCGTGCTGACGAGACCGTCCCTACGGGTGAAAGGGGGCGCAGTCTGCGTGTCCCTTCCCTTTAGTCTGTTTCCTGAGACTGGCCAGCAGTCTGGGGGCGTGACACGCGACATTTGTTCTCTAGGGCAGTGGTCTCCAAACTTTTTTGATCTCGCACCCCATCAGTAAAAAATTTTGAGCACGCACCCCTGCCGTGCCGAACTGACGAAGCAAAGAAAAAAAAAGTGCTCCTCCTGCCGCACGCCCCCAAGGAGCCTCTTGCGCACCCCGCTTTGGAGGCCGCTGCTCTAGGGAATTGGTTTCAAAGCGGAGTGGGTTGTTTTTTTTAATCTCAGTTTAGGTCTTTTTCACACATCTGGCTCTTGGAAGGCTGAGTTAGAGCGAAGACCTGCCCTCTAACTCCAGACACAATCTCGCTTCTTCGTATTATTCCGAGGTCTCACTTGAAAAATAGTCCCGCCATTCATTTTCTTCCGTGATGAGGATTATGCGGTAAACTGCATTTGAGCCGCTCTGTCTGTAATAACATGTGGCTCTTACATCGTCCTTTCCTTGAGCTCGAAGCACTTCTCAACGGCGACTCTTAGGTCTTTACAATTCCTCCTCTCCTGCAGAAGGGGACCCCCCCCCCGCACTCAGCGTTATTCAGTAGATTTTATCCTTCAGGACAAGAAGCCCTATTCAGACCAGGTGACATTTTAAGACTCCAGGGTTGTGTTCTCAGTTTATTTTTGGATTGAGTCTTACCTATGAGCTTCCTAATCATGATATCCTGCTTTCATTAATGCTTTTACAGTTAGGCACCTGCCTCTCATTGGCTTGGCAAAGGTGGGTCCAAAGAGGTCTGTCAATGTGGCAAGGGAGCCCTTTCAATTGGAATGGTTGACTGGGGCTCAACAATACCCTCACTCTTATCTTTGATATTGAGTCCTGATTTAGAATCAACATGTATAAAAGCTTCTTCCTACCAATATGAAAAGGCATGAGCCCCTCCCCCCCTTTTAAACCAGCTTTCTGTTCTCTGGGAAAATATAATAATTGTGCTTTGAACTCTGTCACCTTGTTTTTTTGTTTGTTTGAGCCTGTCCCCTGCTGCTGTTGACTTCTGTAGGCTGTGTCCACACTGTATGCCTGCACAGTGTATTTTGAACATGTGAACTGTATACATTTACTTCCCCAAAGCATCTCAGTGAGTTTCTTATGTGTCATTTGCAATACAATTTGTCTTTGGTTGGCAATGTGATGTTTTGTTCAGGATACCCACAACTGTAAGCCACACCCCTCTGCCTCAGCAAGTGAGGACTTTGCTTACTCCTGAGGGAATTCTGTGCCAAAAAAAAAATTAAAAAATCTTGCCAAAAAATAAAGATTATGCACACAATACTCTAAAATTCTGCAGATTTTATTTGTCAATAAATAAATGTGGCTCCAGCATGTCAGGGGGGAGCATAGGCCACTGGCTCCATTGATGTGGGAGATCACCCTGAAGCCCCCACCTCCCCTGGTACAGGGACTGGGCAGTGTGGCTTTACCTGACCCTGACACAGTGCAAGGGACGGACCTGCCCCAGAAACACCCCAGGGCCCTGCCCCTCTGCACCAGGCATACCAGCTGTAGGTGGGCAGACTCAGCCCAGCAGGATCCAAGTGTGGAAGGGTTTAGTGTGGGGGATCCATCTGTGGGGCAATCTGGGTGTGGCTGGCTCAGTGGGAGATCTGGATGCACAGGGGCTTGTTGTGGGTTCCGGGTGCAGGGGCAATGAGATGCTGTAGGGGATCCAGGTGAAGGTGGTTGGGGCTCAGCAGGGGGGTGTGGGGAGATGGGGCTTGGTGGGGCGGGTGTTGGGGGAGTGGGGCTTGATGGGGTGGGGGTCCAGGTGCAGCTGGTTGGGGCTCAGTGGGGTGGGGGTCGGGTCCAGGTGTAGGGGGGTAGGGCTTGTCAGGCTGAGGGTTCGATGGGCCTGCTTAACGGGGGAGACCCAGCTGCTGCTGAGGGGATGCTGCATGCCGGGCTCCTGCTTCCCCTCGGGATTCCCCTATCCCTTTTCTTCCCCCTCTCATCTGCCTTTCCCAGCCCCGTCCCTTGCTCCAGGGGTGCTGGAACAAGTTGTATAGTGGGGGTGCTGAGAGCCATTGAACCAAACTGTAAACCCTGTATATAATGGAAACCACTTCAAGCCAGGGGGTATGGCAGCACCCCCACAACCCTAGTTCCAGCACCTATGCCTCACTCCCACATTCCCCTCCCCCTGCCCTATTCCACCCCATTCCTTCCACACTGCCTCTTCCCCCTCATCCTCCCTTTCCTCATTTCCCCTCCCCCCCACCCTGCCCCACTGTGGGCACTCACTGTTGCACAGAAAACAGGAAGGTTCCCAGCACGCACAAGGGGAGCACGACTGGCGCTAGGACCCAGGAGGTGGCGTTCAGCTGCAGAGTTTACACACAACAGATACATACTTCACACAGTCATGTTCATGACCAGCCTTTCATTGGTTTACATATATCAGTGATGAGCTGCCAAAATATTAACAACCGGTTCCTTCCTCCTCGCCCCACGAGGGGGTCATGCCCCCCCCCGGGACTCCTGCCCCATCCAACCTCCCACGTTCCTTGACAGCTCGCCGCCCCAGGACCCTTGCCCCATCCACCCCCCTTCCCTGTCCCCTGACTGCCCCCTGCCGCCCCATCCAACCCCTCCTCTCATTCCTGATGACCCTCCGGGACCCCTGCCCCATCCAACCACCCCTTCTATCTGTCCCCTGACTGCCCCTGGAATCCCTGCCCCTGACTGCCCCCCACTGCCCCATCCAACCCCTGCTCCTTTCTGACTGCCCCCCTGGGACCCTTGCCCCCATTCAATCTCCCTGTTCCCTGCCCTCTGACCGCCCCGACACTAATCCATCCCCCCCAACTCCCCTGCCCTCTATCCAACACCCGCTCCCTGCCCCCTTACCGCGCTGCCTGGAGGTGGGGGCCGGGCCAGGGCCGCTCAGCCGGGGCCGGAGCTGGGATGCCCGGAGCCGTGCGGCGCCTGGAGCCCTCCACGCGCCCCCACCCTCCTGCCCCAGCTCACCTGCGGGAAACCGCTGCTTCCTTCTCAGCCCTCCCAGGCTCCCTGCATGAACAGCTGATTCGCGGGCAGCCGGGGGAGCGTTCAGGGGAGGAGGCAGAGGCGGAGTGAGGTGAGCTGGGGCTGGGGAAAGGGCACGGAGCTGCTGGAGCTTTTGTTAAATTTAAAAGCCCTTTTTGAACTGGTTGTCCCTCGTGGGACAACCGGTTCTAAAAGGGCTTCTAAATTTAACAACCGGTTCCCGTGAACCGGTGGGAACCGGCTCCAGCTCACCTCTGCATATGATACATTACAAGATACCTTTTGGATACATATTACAACAACAGTGTGGTGTTGGAGGTAGTGAATGTCAGGCCATATATCAGTTTCAGTAGAGTAGGCCCTATGCCAGTGGGCATTGAGGGGTTCTTTGGGTTACAGGCAGGCAGGAGGGCAAACAAATCTCTGTCTTGCTGTTTTCACTGTTTAGAACACTTTGTTGTTTTGGGGCATGTAAGTGTCAACAGATGTGAATGTGGTGAGGTTGAAAGGCATTGCTGTCAAAATATGACACTTTAGTATTATTCAATTTTATTATCTTTTATTTGGAACCTATAGCCTAAATGAACTGACCTACTGCCTTTTGAGTATGTACAGGAAAGGAAGAAGAGTACAGACAATAGTGTCAGTTCAGGTACATATCCTGCACTGTACAAGATATTCACCAGTGTGAGTCACTCTTGTTTTATGTGAGTCATGTAGGCTTCAGTTAGCTTCTTTGTGTGGCAGGGTCTTGGAATATTTCTGACCAACAGTATTCTTCTAATTCAGGACAGATGAAATAAGGTCCTTTTGTAGTTTTTAAATTAAAAAAAAAAAGTTGGCAGTATTCAAAGATAAATAACTGAAGTAAGCCTGTTGTCAAGATAGCGTGTAGTTTTACTAGACTAACACAGGTACCTTGACCTGTTCAGAGGAGACTCGTGGGAGGTGCACAAAGGGCCAAGTGCCCCTCCAGCAGCCGGCCCGGATGGGGAGATGAAGGGGCGGGGCCAGAGCCTCTTCCAGCCACGCTGCCTGGGTTGCTGCCTGGTGCAGTTCAGTTGCTGACTGGGAGAGCGCCTGGCTGTGGCAGGCTGCCCCCCGCCCTTGCTCAGCTTCTGGGGACAGTGGCTGAGCAAGTTGGAGCACCCCCACCCCTCCAGCATGCTCAGAGTTGTCTCCTGTCCCCATAAGTCGAGCCTAGGCAGGGAGCAGGCTGCTGCTGCCACCGCTCCCTGCCCAGGCTCAGGTTCTGGGGACAAGAGCCGACTCTAAGAGGGCGGGGCGGGGAGGCTCTGACTTGCTCAGCCTCTGTCCTGGAAGCCAAGCCCCAGTCACAGCCAGGCACTCTCCCAGGCAGCTGCTGTGCTGCACCAGGCATGGGCATCTAGGAGTGGCTCCAGGGCCTGGCTGCTAGGGAGAGCAGCCAGAGGGAGCCAGCGCAGCTTGGGAAAGTTGTGGAGAGGCACCAGTCATCTATCAGTTTTGCTCTTGTGCTGCTTGGGAAAGTTGTGAGCAGCAGTGTAAACACTGGAGCTCTTCACGGAGAAGGAAGAGGATGGTGGCCCAAAAATCATTGGTTGGAGGAGGGGTAGACTAGAGCTCTGCTCCCACAGTAGTCAGACTTTGATGTGGAGGGAGAAAGCTCTTCTTCCATTCTCACAGCCAGAGGCAGTGAAGCGTCACACTGTAGAACTTCAGAGTTACGAACACCTCGGGAATGGAGGTTGCTCATAACTCTGAAATGTTTGTAACTCTGAACAAAATGTTATGGTTCTTCTTTCAAAAGTTTACAACTGAATATTGACTTAATACTGTTTTAAACTTTACTACTCAGAATAAAAATGTTGTTTTAACCATCTTAATTTAAATGAAACAAACACAGTTTCCTTACTGTGTCAAATATTTGTTTAAACTTTCCCTTTACTATTTTAGTAGTTTACATTTAACACAGTATTGTACTGTTTTTTTTTTTTTTTTTTTGCCTCTGCTGCTGTCTGATTGTGTAATTCCGGTTCCAAATTATGTGTGTGGTTGACTGGTCAGTTCGTAACTTTGGTGTTCTTAACTCTACTGTACTTAGTCACTTACTAGGCTATATGCAGAGAAGAAAAATGGATCCTATGCGCAGGGCCAGGGAAAGCATTCTGGTAGAAATCCTGGTACCTGGGGAGGTGGGATTCTCACCAAGGCATCACCCATGGACTTCACTGGCCCTCCCTCCCTTAAACTTTTGCATCTGTTTAGTCCTATTGCCAGTAATGGTTCAAGTCCCGTCCGTTGCCATCAGTTGAAAAACAAATCAGGTTGACACAAATGTCCACAAGTTGAGGACTATGTACAGCTGGTATTTTGTTTATATGGATTTATATTTCAGAGGCTTTTTTTCTGGATTTAATTTGATTTAAACTATTCACTTCTCACCAGATAGGTCTAATGCTGTGGTTCTCAACCTATTTATCATGTGGGCTGCATATGCGGCCTAAAATGTGTTACCTGGGCTGCAGGTTCAGAACCACAGCGTCCCTCCCAAATCCCCCAGGGTGCCTATGCCCAGCGCCCCAGCCCCCACCCAGAGACCCATCCATAGAGTGGGGCCAGGAGCGGACCCCGTTGCAGGGCAGGGCGGCCCCAGACCCCAGCGCGCAGGCAGGGCAGCCTGGCAACCCAGACCCCGCCACACAGGCCCTGCGGCCTTTAGCATGCAGCTAGGCCGCAGCTGTGTGCTAATTGGGCCACATACGACCCGCGGGTTGAGAACCACTGGTCTAGTGAGATCATTTGAGATCAGAGGAGTCTCTGATGAGCGAAAGTCTTGCCCCACAGATGGTTTCTGTATTTGTGGAGCTATGGAGAGAAATGCTGATGATGATCCATGTTTACATTGTTGTATTCTGAGGTCCTAGAATACCAATATGCTTTCCCCCTTGCTAAAGCTTAAATACTGATGTGTTTTCCATTCAGAATGATTCAAAAAGCCTGTCAGCCAGTTACCCTTTAGTTCCAGTACATGAGCTAATGTAGAAGAATATCTATATTTCAGCATAAATGTGGTTGCATTGTGGCATCAGGCAAAGGAGTTGGCTGTCTCTTTGAGGATGTGAAAAGTAAAAGTTTAGAAGGAACAGACACTTAGCCTCTTGAAATGCAATTTCACCTCATTCAGAGGAAGGGGAAGCCAATCAGGATTAATGTACAGGATTTGGATTTGCAGTCTGAATCCATATAAAGTATTTATGTGGCGATATTACAATCAAATATCATGAGAGTTCTTAATTTTTTTTTTTTAAAAATCCAATCTTTAACATACATGATATACCCTATGTAATTCCTGTTGAAAAGGAAAAAAGGTAAATTTGTACCTTTGTTTTGTGTGTAAAACTTATTTCTCACAGGTTGCAAATTCAGACAGATTTGTTTGAAGAGGTCTTCATAATTATTAATATTAAATATTATGTAAAAATGTAGTATTTTAATACACCAAAATGCAATGAGAGGTTTATTTCCTCTCAGTAGTTACTTTTCCCATCATTTATGCGACTTGAGGCATGGTACTGGCACTGTACCACTAACAGTTATCTCTTGATTCAGCCACTCTAATTTATAGGACTACTTAAAGCAGTAAAGGATTACTGTCACACATTACCTGCAATAAAACTGTGGAGAGCAATATCCTGTCTTATCAGTAGAGCACCAGACATGCAGTGCTTTTCCTTTGTACTCAGACTGTGCTTGGTGTAGATCCTGTTTCCCAGGGGGAAGAGTGGAAAATGCAGTTGTCATTTTGTTACAGGCTTCAATATACCAAAGCACGTGAAACATAAATTGAGAGAGTGCTGTAATTGATCATGTGGGTGTGCAGGGGAAAATGCAATAATGATGAGAAATCAGATCTGAGCATATGAAAAACCTCTTTCAAAGACGACATTTACTTTAATACATGTTCAGTTAGCACAGTAACTATAGTCACAAGAGTTTTTATTGGAGTTTCATAGCAGCAACAAAATGGTGACACAGAAGATTAATGTACAAAGGATTAATTTACAGTATATATAGAAGGTACAAGCCAGTTGTCATTTTTTACTTGCCAGTTCCAGTAATCTTCCTTCTCCTGTCTAAAGGTGTTTTAGAATTTTGACATGCACATAAAAGAAAATCTTAAAAGAGAATAGTTTGTGTAAAGTAACTTTTTTTTGTTATTAAAGGAGAAAACATATATGCTGTGGGTTGTAACCCCCCCCCCCAAAATAAAAATAAAAACCCTAATGTATATTTGGGGAGGGAATCACATTTCATATTAGGGATTGCTTTGATCGCTTTAATATATATTCTCATTCTAAGGAAAAACATACTGATATTTTTGCTGTTTATTAGAAATACTTAGTTTTTGAATCATGGAGTAAAGAATAATAATAATAAAGTACAGAGCCAAATGCTGAAGTCATTATTCCTGGAAAACACCTGTTGACTTCAGTAGATTTTTGACCTGTGTATAAGGGCTTTAGGGTTTGGCCTACAGTGGCTAGAGCAGAAGTTACTTGTGTTGGGAAAGCTTACTTTTTTTTAAGACAAGAAACAAATTGCACTTGTTTGTATGTTTATGCTGTTGGCGTCACCAAGTGTCCACCCATTTCTCTTATGCAAACTCCAAAAATACGTCAAAATATACACCAATTTTCTGTGGGAAATAAGGGATCATGTGACAAATAGCAGCATTCCTTTTTGTGAGAATCATTGCTCTGTTGCTTTGTTTCCAAGTAAAGTCAATGAAAGCCCACATGAATATGGTGTGTTGCTGTCACCAACTGGTCCTTCAAGCCTCAATCCTGCAAGGACCTTTGTGTAGGCATAGGGTTCAATCTGCATGGAACTCCCTCTAGTCTAGGCCCCTTGGTCTGCATATTTAATGTAAAAACCAGGTATCTATTTTTCTATAAATGGTCAGGCTTCGATTTCTTTGTATGAAGTAAACCTTCCTTTCCTTTTCCTTTCTGCAGTATAGTTAAAAATGTGCTGTGAAATAAAGAGGAGGTTTTTGCTGCTTTATGCAACACAGAAGGGACAGGCAAAAGCCATAGCTGAGGAAATATGCCAGCAGGCAGATGCACATGGATTTGAACCTGATATTCACTGTATAACTGAGTCTGACAAGGTGAGATACTCTATGCTGGTTTGGAAAATAGACTTTTAAGAAATGTATTTTCCTCTGTGTGCTCCTATAGTAGCCACTAACGGTAATGGAAGCTATGTGCATGCATAGAGAAGAGAGTATATCATGTACATTTACATTTTCATAACATCCATGTCAGTGGTTCGGATCAGTACAAACTGAGGCTTCCACTAGCCTTGTAGCAAATGTATCCTTTTTATGGTTAATGGTTTGCTTAGAGTAGTAAATAAGTATATGAATATTCTTCTGTGTGTGTCTCTACACTGGCATTAAAGTGGCCTGTTGAAATGATTCTTAGACTTGCAGAAATGAGTTGCTGGAATTAATTCAGTACTTAGTGAATGGGAGGCCATATCATTTAAAAAAAAAAAAAAGCACCACCATTTTTTTGGTCTTATTTATTGTTTGTATTACGACAATGCCCAAAGAACAGGCTGGGTTCTATATATACATAGATCCCAATACAGCAGTCAGATACATGCAGGTTTATCTCTGTGGTTTGTAGAATCCCACTAAGTCATCCAGTCTAGCGTTGTTGACATAAGCGAATTTACAGTTGCTAAGGATGACTCATGATATCAGTGCTACCAAGGAAGTAAAGACCTGATAGAGAGGGGTTGTGATTTAGATTCAGAATGATTAAAATTCTTTGGGGGTTTTGTTTTGTTTGTCTGTTACACCTATCTAGTAAAGAGAGTTCTAAACCAACGTGTTTTTAAGAACTCAGGAATCCCACACTCTCTGGCCTTGGCTACACTTGCGAGTTACAGCGCTGTAACTCACTCCGCGTCCACACTGGCAAGACATTTGCAGCGCTGTATCTCCGTGGCTGCAGCGCTGCATGTACTCCACCTCCCCGAGAGGAATAGCGAGTATTGCTCCGCCGCTGCAGTGCTGCGGCACCAGTGTGGCTGCCCAATGCGCTGTGACTGGCCTCCAGAAGTATTCGGCAGTATCCCACAATGCCTGTTCTAGCCACTCTGGTCATCAGTTCAAACTCTACTGCTCTGGCCTCAGGTAATCAACCATGTGACCCTCCCTTAAAATTCCCCGGGAATTTTAAAAATCCCCTTCCTGTTTGCTCAGCCAGGCATGGCGTGGAGTGCTATCAGCGAATCTTTCCAGGTGACCATGCCTCCACGTGCCAAGTGAGCCCCAGCATGGAGCAATGGCGAGTTGCTGGACCTCATCAGTGTTTGGCGGGAGGAAGCTGTCCAGTCCCAGCTGCGCTCCAGCCGTAGGAATTATGATACCTTCGGGAAGGTATCAAAGGACATGATGGAAAGGGGCCATGACCGGGACGCCCTGCAGTGCAGGATTAAAGTGAAGGAGCTGCGGAGTGCCTACCGCAAAGCCCGCGACGCAAACGGCTGCTCGGGTGCTCCCCCCGCGACCTGCCGATTCTACAAAGAGCTGGATGCGATACTTGGGGTTAACCCCACCTCCACTCCGAGCACCACCATGGACACTTCAGAGCCGGTGGCCGGGGGGGGGGGGGGGGGGGGGGGGG
>NW_020664931.1:3467550-3489547 GCF_002925995.2 Terrapene triunguis
GGGGGGGGGGGGGGGGGGGGGGGGGGGGGAGGAGGAGGAGGAGGAGGAGAAGGAGGAGGAAAACGGGAGTGAGGGTGGTGGGCTGGATGGAGACATCCCGGAATCCCTGGAGGCATGCAGCCAGGAGCTCTTCTCGAGCCAGGAGGAAGGTAGCCAGTCGCAGTGGCCGGTACTTGGTGGAGGACAAAGAGAAGAGCAGGTTCCCGGTAAGTGGTTTTTTTTTTCGGGAAGGAATTTTTTCGGTGCGGGCTCTTTGGGAGAGGAGGGTTAGGCATGCATGCCTAGATGCGGAATAGTGCATTGATGTAGTTTATCACATTGGGTAATCGGCCTCGGTAATCTCTTCGAATGTCTCATCCAGAACGTGTGCAATGCGCTTGCACAGGTTTATCAGGAGTGGTCCTTGTCCCAGCCAGGCTAACGTGTCCGTGCCACTGTGCCGCGAGGGGCGGGGGGACCATTGCTGCACACAGGCAAGCTGCATATGAGCCGGGGCGGAAGCCGCATTGCAGTAGAAGACCCTCCCTTGCTTCCCAGGTCACCCTCAGCAGCGAGATATCGTTCAGGACGAACTCCTGTGGAAAATGTTGGGACAGTGTTCAGTGTAGGTGCCCCCTGCAGCTGTTGGCTCTCCCCAAGGCACAGAAACCCAGAGGACAGTACAGCCCTGAAATAATCAGTCCCCCTTACTCACCATTTTGAGGCTCCTGTGGGTTATGTGTGCTCTGTTTGGGACGGGAAAATTATGCTATTGTGTAGACCCTGTGTGTGCCCGCCTTAAGTGTGGGAGAAATCATTACTCTGTCTGGTATAAACAATGCTGCCTCTGTTAAATGTTGCATTTTGCCTATACAGCTGCAACAACCTTGAGACCTCAGCCGTCCCTCTTATCGCCTGCTCAGAGACTGCAAAGACTCAGGAAGAGACCGCGAAAAAGCAAAGAAGACATGCTGCAAGAAGTGATGCGGCAATCTATTAAAGAGAATGAAAAAGCACAGAACTGGAGGGAGAGAGAAAGCAGGATCCGCCAGGAAAACGCAGCGCACCGGCAGCAAAGCACGGAGCACCGGCAGCAAAGCATGGATCGGCTCATAAGCATCCTGGAGCGCCAAGCAGACGCTATCCAGGAGCTCGTAGCCATGCAGAAGGAGCAGTACCGCAAACGCAAACGTCCCATCCCCCTACAGCCCTTGTCCCAAAACTCTTTCCCTTGTGCCCCACTGTTACCTCCAACCCACTTTCCCCAACTTCTGGGTTCTTCACGCCACCAGCTGCCTTCAACACCAGTATCTTCACCACCCAGCCCTGTAAACCACGACCCTTACCCTCTGCACTCAACCCCCATCACCATGCAGTATAGCTATCCTGAAGTGCAGCACTCACTGCACAGCACACCAGACAGGATGTACGCAAATCTGTGATTGTACCGTTCCCCACTCCACCCCCTTGCCCTTTCTGATTCCCAGGCAGTTGTGATTCTTTTCAATAAATAAATTTTCTTTTCAATAAATGGATTTTTTGGCTTTGAAAACATTCTTTATTCATGCATAAAGTAAAAGATTCCTTAGCCCAGGAAATAAACAGGCACTGCAAGTCTGCTTAGCAAACACTGATTCCTAAAGATTGGAACTACTGCACTTCACTCCCGTGCAGGGCACCAGATATCACTGCTGGTTTTCAGCCTCAAATTGCTTCCTCAAGGCATCCCTAATCCTTGCAGCCCCGCGCTGGGCCCCTGTAATAGCCCTGCTCTCTGACTGTGCAAATTCAGCCTCCAGGTGTTCAACCTCGGAGGTCCATGCCTGAGTGAAGCTTTCACTCTTCCCTTCATAAATATTATGGAGGGTACAGCATGCGGATATAACGGCGGGGATGCTGTGTTTGGCCAAGTCCAGCTTCCCATACAGAGATCGCCAGTGGCCCTTTAAATGGCCAAAGGCACACTCCATAGTCATTCGGCACCGGCTCAGCCTGTAGTTGAACTGTTCCTTGCTGCTGTCAAGGCTCCCTGTGTAGGGTTTCATGAGCCACGCATTAACTGGTAAGCGGGGTCTCCAAGGATCACAATGGGCATTTCAACTTCCCCTACTGTGATCTTCTGCTCTGGGGAAAAAAGTCCTGGTCTGCAGCTTCCTGAACAGCCAAGTGTTCCGAAAGATGCGTGCATCATGCACCTTTCCTGGCCAGCCTGTGTTAATGTCAGCGAAACACCCACGGTGATCCACAAGTGCCTGGAGAATCATAGAGAAATACTCCTTCCAATTAACATACTCGGATGCTAGGTGGGGTGGTGCCAGAATAGTAATGTGCGTCCCATCTATCGCCTCTTCACAGGGAACCCCATTTGTGCAAAGCCATCCACTATGTCCTGCACGTTACCCAGAGTCATGGTTCTTCTGAGTAGGATGCGATTAATGGCCCTGCAAACTTGCATCAACATGATTCCAACGGTCAACTTTCCCACTCCAAGCTGGTTTGCAACCAACCGGTAGCTGTCTGGAGTTGCCAGCTTCCAGATTGCAATAGCCACCCGCTTCTCCACTGGCAGGGCAGCTCTCAATCTCATGTGCTTGCGCCACAGGGTGGGGGTGAGCTCCTCACACAGTCCCATGAAAGTGGCTTTTCTCATCCAAAAGTTCCGCAGCCACTGCTCATCATCC
Organism: Terrapene triunguis; assembly: GCF_002925995.2. Taxonomy (NCBI): domain Eukaryota; kingdom Metazoa; phylum Chordata; order Testudines; family Emydidae; genus Terrapene; species Terrapene triunguis. The sequence continues at coordinate 3,470,211 of NW_020664931.1, forward strand.
CAGACTTCCATGACGATGTGATCCCACCACTCAGTGCTTGTTTCCCGAGCCCAAAAGCGGCGTTCCACGGTGCTGAGCATATCCATGAATGCCACAAGCAATTTTGTGTCGTACGGGTTACGCGGCTCGATAGCATTGTCGGACTACTCACTCTCACTGTCACTTTGGATCTTAAGGAATAGTTCGACAGCCAAACGTGACGTGCTGGCGAGACTCGTCAGCATACGCTTCAGCAGTTCAGACTCCATTTCCCGCAGACAGATCGCGCTGCACAGAAACCGTTGAAAGATGGCGCCAAAGGTGGACGGAAACAAAGGGATTTCTGGGATGCGAAGCGATGCATCACGGGGCGTTGGGACAGAACCCAGAATCCCCCGCACCCACGCCCCCTTCGCACAACCCACGGCACCAGAATGGGAAGAGGTGCTCTGTGGGATAGCTGCCCATAATGCACCTCTCCCAATGGTGCTGCAATTGCCGCAAATGTGGCCACGACAGTGCGCTGGCAGCTGTCAATGTGGACAGACTGCAGCGCTTTCCCTACTCAGCTGTTCGAAGACAGGTTTAACTCACAGCGCTGTACAGCTACAAGTGTAGCCAAGGCCTCTGTTAAAGGTTGTGAAAGGACCAAATCCACACATCTGGGTCCTCCAACAAGAACAGAGAAGATAAAACTTGACATTCCTGATATTCCTGGGGAAATAAATAAGCAGAAAACAAAACCTGTTTTGGAAATCAGGGATGGGTGATATTTTCATGTAATCAAAGGAGCAACAGAGAACACAAAGGTAAACTATTTACTGTTCTCATGTCATCTTTATGGGAAGTACTACTTATTTGGCAGCAGAGCTTCTTATTGTGTAATGTTACTTACAGTAGCACATCTTGTGTATTTTATACACATTAACAATTCTTATGGAAAGAACATAAAGCAAACCCAAAAGGTGAGGGCAGGAGCGGCACCAGGGTTTTTGCCACCCTAGGCGGCAGCACTCCTCCTCTGAGCATTCGGCGGCGGGGGTCCTTCTGCTCCGTTTCTTCGGGGCACTTTGGCGGCGGGTCCTGGAGCGAGTGAAGGACCCGCCGCCGAACTTCCGCCGAAGACCCGGAGCGGAAGGAACCCCCGCCGCCGAATTTCCGCCGAGGGCAGCAAAATGCCGCCCTGCAAATCCTGCCGCCCATGGCGACCGCCTAGGATTGCCTAGTGGAAGCGCCGGCCCTGGGTGAGGGAGCCTCCAATCTACTTCAGAGCAGTTGTCTCTTCCTTCCACACTCTCTACAGATTGATGTGGGGGCATCTCCAGGCCTGTTTGGCTGGAGGTGGCCTGCTACTGGAACAAGTTTATTTTGTCAGACATGGCAAGTTGGCACCGAGCTGTGATTTACTGATGAGATGAAATGTTGCGCATATGTGAGAATTTTTTGATTAAAGTTTATTATTTGTTTTGATAAGAGAAGACGACAATTTATATAGTTTTGCAGATCTCTTCAACTACAAGTTCCCTCACTCCTTGTCCAGAGAACAGCTGTACCTGAATGGAGAGGTCTTCTATTTGGCTAGGACAAATCAGGGAAAAATATACCAGGGCTAGGCCTAGGTTTTCTGGGGCCTTGTGTGACGTCCGACATGGGAGGCCTGAGGGGCAAAATTCCCTTGAGTCATGTCAGGGACTAACAGCTAGCTGAGTTAAACTAATTTTTCCAATAGGGAAAGGGGCATAACAATTTTCTGATGTCTCCTATAAGCACTTCCATGCAGCTGTGCATGCACACACTCACCCATTAAGGCAAGGACGGAGCATGCCCCATGCCACCTCTTCTCTTTTTTACCTCCTGACTTTGCACTTAGAGGGTAGCACAGAAGCCAGCATCTGAGAGTGCAGGGAGAGAAGGTCTTGACCTAGCATTGGGCACTCAGGAGTGACCTCAGCTGGAGGGTGGCATATGGCCTAGCAACAACAGCTAAGCTGCCAGGGCATCTCTGATGCTTTTATGGTATATCTGCACTGGGGGGGAAAAAACAACAACCAACAACTTTCCGTGCCAAGGTCTACATGTTCAGGCTTGCGGGGATCACACTAGGTCAGTAAAATAGCTGTGTAGACATTCCAACTCAGGCTGGAGCTCAGGCTCTGAAGCCTTTGGTAGGAGGGTGGGGTTCAGAGTTCAGAGCCTGAGCTCTAGCCTGTGCCAAAACCTCTGCATGGCTATTTGTAGTGCTGTACTGTGAGCCCAAGTCTGTGGACCCAAGCTCTGAGACTTGCTGCTGCAGTGCTTTTTTGCAGTGTAGACATACCTTTAGTGACTCCAATGGGCCTGCTACAGGGATAGTTCCGAAAGCACTAAAGGGGAGGGATTTATGCCATAATGTATGTGCATGAGACCTCAGCAAATTATGAAAGGGTCTTGACTCTTCTGTATAGTATGCAAGTCCTCTTACCCAGAGCACGTCCTAAGGGTTTGTGGTTCTGCAGAGCTGTATGTGACTTAATGCCAGCCTTGCCAACCTTGCCTGTGGATTGATGGAAGACTCTTTTTAAGCATTATTATTTTGATTCTGATATGTACAAAGAAAAAGAAGATGTTTTGTCCTCATTGTGGGTTTATTCCTGCACAGCTATATTATAAACATTATAGCTGGCGTTATCTGAGGGGTTGAGTTCAGGGTGTAAAACAGCATCTGAACAGAAATACATTTCAGTTTTTAGTTTTACAATTTATATTGGAAACAGCTAAAACAAGTTATATGAAAAGTTGCAAAAAAAAAAAAAATGTCCTGATAGATCTTGTTTGCTTGCCTTCATTCGTAATTTAGAAATTTTTAGAATTATATAATGGGACTGGGTCTGTGTGAGTGGTGTTTTTGTGTGCCTTGAGAAAGAGGCGGAAGACCTAGCAATTTACATTATTATGGGTCTGAAAAAAGTCCCACAAAATCTTAAGTTCTAAATTAAGACCTAACACTGCCCTTATGATAAGACCTCCTATTGTCTGTACTATAGATGCTTAAATTAGGAACTAGTAGCCTGAGCTAGATACTGTACATCTGTCTTGTAACCGTTATTTTTAACTTGTCAGAACCTTAATATTTAAATTTAAGCATTTTGTTTAAATAAAAGCACTTGGAATGTGTTTAAATTAAAATTGTCTTTTCATGTGAACTGCTAGCTGTTCATGTGATTTCAAACTTACCCTGCAGGGAAATTTTAGAGGGTGTAGATGTCTGATTAATCAAACTGACAGTTGATATGCTTTTGCCACTAAGCTCACAGTGCAGTTGCAACCACTTTTTTTTCTTGCTATGGACAACTTGACGCATCAAACAAGCTGAATTGTTTTCACCTGAGAATTTCAGATGCATGTAAATAAATGCCAGAGTTGATTAAGTAGTTCTTGTGAAAGCAACATATAACACTTAACAAACAATCAGTTAAAAGGGAGATATGCAAAAGATGCATTTTCGAAATGATAGGTGGGCAGATACTTTAAAGGGCCACATTTTCAAAACACCTCATCTTTGGATATGCAAGTAATGATGTGCTCAGAATTTTGCCTTTAATTGATTGGCCATACAAATGGTGTGAGATTAAAGACTTGTTGAAAATTTGACCCTAAATGTGCAGATGCCATTATTTCACAGTATTAGTATGGATACCCGTGTATTGCTTTCACACTTTACCCCTCTCATCCTGTTTCATAAGATTTTTGTAATGTTACTGAGTGCAGGGTTTTTTTTACCGTACTGCAAGACAGTGCTGTTTACATCTTGTACAAAAAGAAATGAACACTGATCTGTTGTGTAACACCACTGGCATTCTTTAGGTTAATTATACATACATCATAGAGTTAAGAGATGACCAGGCAGTTCAGACTTCTGACATGAGTTCATGCAATCTGATAGTCTTTTTTTCTTTTCTTCTTCTATACAAACTGTTTCACATGTTAGAATAGGTTAATAAACAAGAGGTTACAAGCACAAAAAGTAATACACAGTGAGAGAATGTTGCATCCCCCAAATAAACTTGTCATTATTTAGAAGGCTTACTATGGTCTCATGCAGATATGGAAGAAAAGAGAAGAGAGCATAAAAATGTGGGATAGGGAGGAAAGTGAGAAACCATCCAATTGTAAAAAACAACACTGCCAGGATCAACTCTTTGACTTGACTATAAATGTGTATTGGGTTATTCTTTTTAATTTGCCTTTTTTCCACTTTTTTTGTAGTATAATCTGGTAACAGAAAAGGACCCTCTTGTTATTGTTATTTCCACTACTGGCACTGGAGACCCTCCAGACACAGCTTGCAAGTTTGTTAAGGAAATTAAAAACAAGACCCTGCCACCTGATTATTTTGCACATCTACGTTATGGATTGTTAGGTAATACAGTATTTCCTGTGTCACCTTTTCCTGCACTTTTATATCACTATCAGAAATTAATTTGTCACTATATTGTCCCCACTGTAGTGTGGTATCTTTTAAGTAATTTTTAAAATAGTAAATAAGCCTATTCATAGTTGTGAAGGTATAAGGGATACCATTTGATTGAGGTCAGAAGCCAGTGGCTCGCTGACTAGCACTGCTGGCTGTGCTTGGTAAAAGATCTGCAGCGTAATTGGCTGATTCTCATAAAAGGAAGAGCAAGAAATGGAGATAAGGAGCTGCAATACCTGACAGAGACTGGAGCTACTGCTGGAAGGAGCTGTTCCCTGAAACAGAAATGAACAGAAGGGAGACTGAGAAGTTTTTATCTTGTTTGTTGAGGAGACTTGAATTAAAAGAAAAAGAACCGTAACAACTAACCCTGCTGGAAACTAACTTCCCTAGAGACGGTGAGACAGTTCCTGGCAGAATTCCCCAAGGGCGGGTGGGGGTTCAAGAAGAGCAAGCCAGGGTCCATCCAGAAGAGAGTGCTATGAGACAGGCCCCAATCTCTTACAATACAACTTTTATTCTTATATTATTAGCTGATTTTATGTGTAATAATTGTGGAGCAGTATAGCAGGGATTTGTCATGAATCTGATTCAAAATTAAAATGTGATTTATCAATTTAATATCCATTGGACATCCTGGGGGTGAGAAGTAATTTGAGACTATAAATTGAGATAGGAGGTGTGGGTTTGGAAAATATTTGTATTATCAAATTTATAATAAATTGACTGTCAGTTTGGAGATGTGAAAGTGTAAAAAATGTCAGTTTTTTTTTTAATCTGAAAATTCTTAATACTTGTGCCACGACCTATTTCAACAATAGTGAGAAACACCAAATGGCTTTTGTTAATTAAGCTACAGTTAAAATTGTTAACACTTGTCAGTAACTTAATGGGGAAAAATCAAAGAATATTGAGGTAGAAAACCAAAACCCAGACAGTTCTGGAAATGCAAAAGTTCATCTGAAAAGCTTTAATTCCACTACCAGAGAGCTGCTGACTGTTCAATCTGCATTTAAACTATCAGGCTAAAAAGCTTTGTCATGTGTATTCTGAAGTTTATTTTTAGTTATGAGAGTTTTCTGAAGAGTATAAGAAGTATGCAGCCATAGTCATATTAATTCTGGAGAAGATACTGTATTTATTACTCATTGCAGATGGACGATTGAGAATGTGAAACAGAGCATTGATTTTTTGTAACTAATTTCATGTTTGCTAGCTATGTGTGTAATGACATCTTTAAAACTAACAGTATATCTACTGAGAGGGGACATAACAGTTTTCAAGTACATAAAACGTTGTTACAAGGAGGAGGGAGAAAAATTGTTCTCCTTAACCTTTGAGGATAGGACAAGAAGCAATGGGGCTTTAATTGCAGTAAGAGCAGTTTGGTTTGGAAATTAGGAAAAACTTCCTAACTGTCAGGGCAGTTAAGCACTGGAATAAATTGCCTAGGGAGGTTGTGGAATCTCCATCACTGGAGATTCTTAAGAGCAGGTTAGACAAACACCTGTCAGGGATGGTCAAGATAATACTTAGTCCTGCCATGAGTGTAAGGGACTAGATTAGATGACCTCTCAAGGTCCCTTCCAGTCCTAGGATTCTTTGTAAATAATGGGGAAAGATATCATAGAATATCAGGGTTGGAAGGGACCTCAGGAGGTTATCTAGTCCAATCCCCTGCTCAAAGCAGGACCAATCCCCAGATAGATTTTTGCCCCAGATCCCTAAATGGCCCCCTTAAGGATTGAACTCACAACCTGGGGTGTAGCAGGCCAATGCTCAAAGCACTGAGCTATCCCTCCCCGCATAAAAAGTCTCTTCACCCTAGATGGGACTTGAACGCACAATCCCTGGTTTAGGAGGCCAATGCCTTGGTCATTAGGCCACTGGGGGCTACTGTGAAAAAAACCCTTTGTTATGTTAAGTACATCTTTTACTGTGGCCTCACTAGCCATTGAGAAGGCAGTGAGAACTCCTAATCACAGTGTAGTTAAGAGCAGGTAGTCTCTCTGACTTTGTGGTGGATCAGTATCTTTACTAAGGCGATTGAGGTTATGGACCTAAGGGTATGTCTACACTTACCATTTAAAGCGCAAAAAGTTTTTGCGCTAAAACCGCGGGAGCGTCTACACTTGTTAATCACTTTTTGCAGTGAAACTCGGAAGGTTCACCGCAAAAAGAAAACCACCTTCACGAGAGGCATACAGCTCTTACCGCCTTTCTTTTTGCACTGCTGTGAAAGTGAAGACACGTTCTAGCAGTGTAAACACCTTTTGGCCTCGGGCGGGTATCCCACAGTTTCAGAAGTGACCACACTGGCCAGCATCTCCGCTGCTCTGACGCACCGATGTCCGCCCCTTTGACTGTAAGCCCCGGAAAGTTTGAAGCTCCCTTTCCCTTTGTTTGTAGATGTGGCAGGGAAAGCAGCCAGACAGCAGGAGGTTTTTAAAAAAAATCCCACGGAAGAAACAAGGAACTAATGGGGCTCCTGAGACATGAAGCAGGGCAGCACAAGGCACTGAGCAGGGTCCCAGAATGCCTTCCGCTCACACCCCCCCTCCCCCAAGACCTATCGAGAGAGCTGCCCTATGGGATAGCTGTCCTACAGCGCTACTCTCATCAATGATGGAAGTGCTGGTAGTGTAAACACTCTCTGACGCCTGAGGAATTGAGTGAATACACAAATCAGCACTTTACTTTCACCGGTTCCCTATCACCAGTGAAATTTACAGTGCAAAAACTCTGTAAGTGTAGACATACCCTAAGAGTTATGCTTGGATATTTTTTACTCAGTATCTCTGATGGTTCCTGAACAAGACAATGGGGAAAATTTCATGATTAATGTATTTCCATATACCTCTCTGGTTTTAAAATTTACCTTTACTTAAATTTTCCTGCATTTCTAATGTTTGTCTCTTTTTCTTTTTCTCTCTAGTATGTTTAATATGTTTTCCTCCTTTAAATTAGTGACATATATTACCAATCTTAGCTCTAGCTGAAATAAATTTATTTCTTGGGTATTCACGTGAATTTACAACCTACAGTTTGTTTTTAGTTAGTTTAGGTGTTTTGTGTTTCTCTGACAACAGTTTCTGATGATAAACACCTAAAACATGGCAGGAAGATGTTGCTTGAGGCATTTTCAGTGCCTACAGCTGTTGCAACAGAAACACAACATGTTGAACTTGGAACTGGGCAGGTAAATGAAGAGGAACCATTTGTCAACTATACCTTAATAATGTAATCAGCTATTCAATTTTCAGTTCACATGTGTTTTGTTAATTTAGGATTTAAATATATCTACTTTCATATACATACCAACTTTCCTGTTTGTGAGACAATTGAATCATAGAATATCAGGATTGGAAGGGACCTCAGGAGGTCATCTAGTCCAATCCCCTGCTCAAAGCAGGACCAATCCCTAGATAGATTTTTGCTCCAGATCCCTAAATGGCCCCCTTAAGGATTGAACTCACAACCTGGAGTATAATAGGCTGTTGCTCAAACCAGTGAGCTATCCCTCCCCCCAACTGGTTTTCACTGTAAATTTTCACTGTAAATTTTATATCTGTTTGTTTGTTAGCTATAAACCCTCTTTACATGGATTTTTCAGGTCTGGGAGATTCTGAATACATGTTCTTCTGCAATGGTGGGAAGATAGTAGACAAACGACTCCAGGAACTCGGTGCACAGCATTTCTATGAGACTGGACTGGCGGATGATTGCGTAGGGTATGAGCAGAATTAGTTTAATTGTTTTTTATTTTCTCCCAATAAACACGGGATTAAAGATGAATCCTGCCAGTTACTGAGTACTCAGTGAAGCCAGTAGTAGTTGACGATGCTAAGCATCTGAGTGGATTGAACCCAGTATGAGCTAGAAGAATCATACTTATCTTCAGTGAATTTGAATGGGCCTGTTCACTGGGAAGTGATAACTGTCCACAACTCCAGTGGAAGCTGTGAGGGCTCAGCACTTCTGAAAACTGCATCTGAAGACCTTTTCATAAACAGTGACATTCTTGGCCTTTTTCTACCTATATTATGTTTACAAGGTTTTATTACTAGTTTTTAGGTTTAACCAAAGAAAATTCAGTCTTATAAATACAAAACAACCACAGTTCAACAATATCTCTGTAGTCGAAACAGTGGGTAATGTGACCTCTAGCTAGTATATGGAGACTGGATTCAAACAAAACTGTGACCTAAGCTTCATACAAAGGAGATTTACCCATCTGAGCATACCAGTTTTTGTCTCGCAATAGGTGGAATCTTCTGTGCAGTTTGTTTTTGTTTCCCCCCTTCCCCCCCTTCTATAGTAGTAGGATTAGTTTGAGTACTCCCTGAAATTATTATTTTTTTCTTCTATAAAATGGCCCACTAATCTCAGTGTCTTCTGTTTTCTTTAGAGAGAGAGATTTTTACTGAGAGAAAATAGTTTTGTTCTTGTTTTCCTGATTTCACTTTCCATCAAATGGAGACCAGAGTCTTTGCTATTTATATTGGTTAGGCGTATGAAGGTGCTGGACAGAATAAAACATACAAACATTGCCACAACCATAAGACTTATTTTTGTGTTTTAAAAAAATTGAACTTTATTAGTTATGTCTGTAGCTTACAATAAACGGCTGAAAGTCATGTGTTTTCCAGTTACTCCTTTTTTAATTCCTTATGATGAGCTTCATCATAAGAAGATAAAAGTTGTATAGTTGGCAGAAAGAGTGCTTTCCCCCCCTAAATCTAAAAAAAAAAAAAAAAGTGATGTCAAATGCAAACATGAATTTTTAGTAAAGGATGTCCTCTTAATAGTAGCTATTTGTGTACATGTAATGAAAAATGAAAAGTGTGATCAAGTCTTTTTTGTTCTTTTGGTTATTCGTAAGAATTAAAAGTGAAGTAAGTCGTACTTTACCTCCACTTTGCCTTGTTTGTTTCAGTTTGGAAATAGTGGTTGAGCCATGGATCGATGGGCTTTGGCTTGCCCTTAGAAGAGAATTTACGTCACGGAACATAAAAGAAGACATGAGCAACAATCTCAGGGCTGTGTCTAATGGTGTCTCTGCAATGACTGTAGACCCAAGCATGTCAGGAGCATGCAGCTTAGACTCAGAAATACAGCATTTGAAGCTAGAAGATTTAGAAGTGAAGGCTACTGATACTTTATCCCAAAGACCAGCTAATGTTCATTCTGTCGTGTCTGTTCAAAATACTGAACCTTCACTTGATCGATCAGTCCCTCCTCTTTCAAAGTCCACTCTTAATATTCCTGCTCTGCCATCAGAATATATAGATGTACAGTTTCAGGACAGCGCTGGCCAGGTAAGGACTTCAGAGTTTTGGATGATAAAAGATAGAAAATTCTGATCAATGGATGTTTTCACTCATGATCCTATAGTTAAATGGAGTGTAGTTGTAGCTGTGTCTGTCCTGGGAGATTAGAGAGACAAGGTGGGTGATGTAATATTTTGTATTGGACCAACTTCTGTTGGTGAGAGAGACAAGTTTTCGAGCCGAAGAAGAGCTCTGTGTGGCTCAAAAGCTTGTTTCTCTTGCCAGCAGAAGTTGGTCCAATAAAAGACATTACCTCCTCCACCTTGTGTCTCTGTAGTTAAATGGGACATTTGAACAAATTTCTAAGGCATATATGTTTCTGAAGGAAGCAGATTTTCATATTACTTTATAAGTAACAAATGTCTGCTTATATCTGAATGTTTGTCAGTTTAGCGGACCGTGACCTGATAAGTATAACCAGTTATATCAGACAAGATGATAAGCCCTCTCTAAGGAAATCACACCAAAATGCCAGGAAGTGAACAACTTTAATTGCTGGAATCATCAAAAGTTTATTTTGTAGTAATGAAAAACTCCTTCCATTAAAATCAGTCTAGTCCAATTTTAATTCAAAACGCAGTACTTTACAAAAGTCAGAAATGATCGTGCAAAAACAGCTCAAAATATAGCTTCATAGTCAATAACTGTGACAAACTTGCCACCGTAATAACATCATACTAGTTTTACTGTTGTAAATTGAACAATAAATTGCAGATTAAAAGCTAGCAAATGGTTGATATTAGTGCTTTAAGCTCAATATGCTTTTACAAAGAAGCCATTTTAAACTATGGTATACTATGCGAAACAAAACAAAGCCTCCACAGCCTCAGCTTGTGATCTTTTGCACTCTATAGCTGTGAAGCCCAGAATGGTCTAGAAAATACAGCTAAAAACAGTACTTTGTTTGCCAGACCTTGAGCATTTGGTTCATTTGGTTATATTTCTAAGTTTCTTTCAGATAACAGTTGGAATTCTGACATGCTCTTTGTTTTACTTTAGTTTTGAAATAAAATCCCATGTGAACTTGGAGGTTGAGAGAGATCGTGTTTGCTTTTTTTCATATTTATTTTTAAAAAAAATCAAGTTGATAGCTAACTTTCTTCCAGTCAGCTGTTGTTAAGCTGCTCTCTACCCTTCTGGTGCTTGTGATGAGACAGCTTCAAAGTTTGACAGGAGTTATACTAACCAAGAAATGACAAGTATGCTGAAATAATATTTTAGATCCCAGGTAAACACCTTTCTGCAGATGGAGCCAGAACTTTCTTGGTTAACCAAGGAACTGTGCATTTTGATGTAGTACTCAACAGTGGAAAATTTAAAATTCTTAGCTTCAAAGGGCCAAAACTCTTCTATATACATTCTGCAAACCTCTGGACTGTTGTTCAGATGTCTCACTTTTTAACAATTCTCTGTTTCTCTGAAACAATGAAAATAAAGCATTTGAATAGTTTTTGTATTGTTTTAAATTCTAGAAACATTAAGCTTTCATTTTAATCTGTGAATGAAAACTTCAACAATTCTAGAAAGTTAAAAGGCAAACGATAAGAAAATGAACGTTCTAGTTATGCATTTGAGACCTATTAGGAAACAATGAGAGAATTACAAAACTAGAAGTTGAGAGGGGAAGAGGAAAGGGAAAAGGTGGAGTCATTGGTCACTGGATAGGTGCATGGCTAGGGAGTGAAATTAATTGTCATTGGATGTTGAAGACAGGAGTGGGTGTATTTTTAAACTGGCAGTAGGGAGCATTTAGAAATTTCTGGAAGGAGAGTAGGGCATCTGATAATGTGGCACTATACAAAGCTGATTATATTTCATCCTATTTTTCAATCTTCACAGTATTGAATTCACTGGATGTTTTTTTCTTACCCTGTAAGTGTAGTAAATTTGAAGAATACGGATCAATAATACAAATAGGTGATTAGTGTTTACACCCAAAGTGTGTCCTGGCTAGCCTGATAGGCAGAGGAGGAAGTAGTGTAAGGTGCCTCCTTACAGCCTGTCCTGGCTACCTGCCGCACAGGAATAGAAGCAGCTGTGGTGTAGGTGGGCAAGAGGGACAGGGAATGAGTGGAGTGTTGGTGCGCACATGCCACACCATCACAGTGGGTGGTATGAGAACCAAATGGTTAATTTAGAGGGTGCTAATTAGGTTCCTGGGTGGACTGGCTGATATCTGCCCAGATCTTAAAAGAAAGATGTGACAGCTGTCTTGATGTGTTGAGATTTGCTGATGGATGCAGGTTGAGTGGTTTTTTTCCTGCTAGGATCTTTTGGAATTCAAGCCCAGCGTTGTGAGTTCAATCCTTGAGGGGGCCATTTAGGGATCTGGGGCAAAAATCTGTCTGGGGATTGGTCCTGCTTTGAGTAGGGGGTTGGACTAGATGACCTCCTGAGGTTCCTTTCAATCCTGATATTCTATGATTTTTGTAGAATGTTGAAGCCTCTTTCTCATAAGTGGGAATAGATGTTAATACCCATCTACTTGACCCTGAGGCGGTTTCCTCAAAAAATTATGGCTTTTTATTTTTAGGGTCCAAGCCAAGAGTGCCTGTGGTTTGCAACAACAAGCATTTTTAGAAAAACTGCTGGTGTAAGTGGGACTTTTTCCAAACTGATGTTAGTATAAAGGTTGATTAGGAAATCAGGTGTGAAGTATGTCTTGGACTCTGATAACATGGCCCAAAGACAGAGATGCTATATGGCAGAGTGACCAAGGATTGTAAACTGTAAAAATGAAGGTTAAAGTGGAAGGCCTTGTTTCCTTCCAGTCAACGAGCCACTTGAGACTGATGTGCCTTATCCCTGAGGCCAGCCACCTGTGGGAAGAAGAGGTGAAGACAACACTGACTAGGTTATGCCAACTGATCAAGATAGCCCATTTGAAAGAGAAATAATTAAAGTTTATATACTAGACATGTATTCTCCTATGCACTGTTGCTTTCACAGTGGTGCAGCTGTGCTGGCACATGGGGGTAGCATGCACTATGCTATGTATAGACTAGGCACAGTTTACTCCTCCCCTGAGGATGGAGTTGGTTGAGTGAGTGTGTATCACAGTCTCTCTTTCCTAGGCTATTCCTGGAGCAGTGCAACAACATGCTGTCTCTACTTATCTCACACAGGGCCGCCCGGGGGAGTGGGAGGGGGGCAAGTGGGGCAATTTGCCCCGGGCCCCACAGGGGCCCCCACGAGAATATAGTATTCTATAGTATTGTACCTTTTTTTTATTGAAGGGGCCCCCGAAATTGCTTTGCCCCAGGCCCCCTGAATCCTCTGGGCGGCCCTGATCTCACAGTCTAGCCCTTAGTGATTACCAAACATCAGAGTATGAGTTTATCTAGCTCAGCGTATCTGAAGCTGAAGGGAGAGTTGAGACAAGCAACTGAGTGGAACAAAATAACGAAAAGATAATTCTTCTAAATTAAAATGTAAACATTGCCAAGCAACAGAATGGAACTGCTCTGCTTGGTCAAAGCTGGTAAAAGCCACCCACTGGAGTGTAGCACAGGAATCTTACCATGCATGACAGTTTAGAAAACTAGCTCAAGGGACCCAGATTAGCTACAAATAAATGAATTAGAGCATCTCCAAGATATAAAAAAGTAGCCTTCAACACACTTTCTTATTTTAAGGCTTTGATAGATGTTTGGCTCTAATCTTAAAAGGATTTTATAAAATTCTAATCTAGACCTTGAGAATCGCACCTCTACTTCTGCCCTTTCTCTGTAATGAGTAGGAAAGTTTGAATTTTGCTATTGAACAAAAAACTTAAATGTGGCAATTTGAAGTATAGTGGTAGAATATCTCTAATCCCCTTCATTTTCAGTTTAAATTGATTTTTACTGAAAAAATCCTGGGAAAAGGATGAATACATTTTCCCCCCTGTCCTTCAGTCCACCAAAAGAAACCCTGATATTTACCCAGACAAACTATTTATAGTTTTTTCCACCCATTTCCACCTGTTTTTGTTGTTGTAATAAACACTGATAAATTCCCGGGAAAAATTAAATAAAATAAAAACCGAAAATGAAGGGCCCTAAGTATCTCTTAGTGTGTCTCTTTCTCAGCTATTTGTTGGACAAATCCAAATGGTTCCCAGTGCTCCCAGAGCATGGATAGGGGAAAAAAGTTTCACAGTCAAGTCTGTTTTTTCTTTACTGTTGTTTTTGACAGGGACAGTTAGAACTGCTCAGCAGGTTGGGTCCTCTTGGTTCCCTATTGTAACCCTGCTGCCTACGTGTTTTCCAAGATCTCACGTTACAGCAACCATCCTCTTCCTTCTAAGGAAAGCTAAAGGCAGCTCTTACTGAAGCCCATCAACTCAGATCTTAGCATCACCAAAAAAGGATTTCCTCTCATCCACTCTCAAGTTCAGGGCTGGGTACGTGGCCTCTTTAGTGATTTATTTGGACTCTGAGTCTGAATGACTGGAACTAAAACGTTCTGAGAGCAATTTAAAATGTTTTTTAAGGATTAACAGTTCAAAATGAATATTATTAATTCCTCTGCTTTAATTATAAGGAGTCTTTAGGATTAGAGCTGGATGAAATTTTTCGGACTAATAGTTTGTTTGGAAAAAGAAAACCGTTTCAGTATACCTGAAACTATTTGTGAAGTTGACGTCAATTCATTGAATAGTTTTGGCCACAAAAATTTGGGGAGGGACTGATGTCATTCACAAAGGAGGAGGAGGTGATCAGGGCCGGCGCTTCCACTAGGCGACTCTAGGCGGTCGCCTAGGGCGGCAGCATTTGGGGGGCGGCATTTTGCCGCCCTCAGAGGAAATTCGGCAGCGGGGGGTCCTTCCGCTCCGGATCTTCAGTGGAAATTTGGTGGCGGGTCCTTCACTTGCTCCGGGACCCGCCATCGAAGTGACCCGAAGACGCGGAGCGGAAGGACCCCCGCCGCCAAAGATCCCAGGCGCCCTGAATGTTCAGAGGAGGAGCGCTGCCGCCTAGGGCGGCAAAAATCCTGGCACCGCTCCTGGAGGTGATGATGGTGCCCATTCATAATGACAATGAATACTCATTGTGCCAAGAAAAGTGTGAACATGACTATATAACCTGGTGGACAGGACACTTATCTGGGATCTGGGTGACCCAAGTTCCTGTTCCAATGATTTTTTAAATTATTTATACAAAGTGGAACAATTTCAACAGAAAGGATTGAGAGACCCACACACCAGAATATACCATAGTCCAGTAGTTAAGGCACTGTCCTGTAGTGAGTGAGACCCAAGTTCAAATAATTTCTTCGTGTGAGACATAGGAGAAAATTGAACCTCGGTCTCCCACATCTCAGGTGAATGCCCTAATGGCTGGGCTAAAAGTTATAAGGAGGGTGGCACGACCACATCCCCTTCTCTTCCTCTGGCTGTTTTTGTGAATCTAGCCCTTAACAAATGTGTGGAAAATCCATTCAGGGTTGAACCAAAATGGATTTTTTCAGTTCACTGAAATTTTTTGCAATGTTTGTTTCAGTTTGACTTGAAATATATATATATTTGGAACTGCCAGCAAACTGAAAAATTACTTGGAGTCTGGTGGCACCTTAAAGACTAACAGATTTATTTGGGCATAAGCTTTCGTGGGTAAAACACCACTTCTTCAGATGCATGGAGTGAAAATTACAGATGCAGGCATTATATAATGACACATGAAGGGAAGGGAGTTACCTCACAAGTGGAGAACCAGTGTTGACAGGGCCAGTTTGACGAGGGTGGATGTAGTTTGCCAATGAATTTTAGTTCTGCTGTTTCTCTTTGAATTTAACACCATTAATTTGGGCTTGAATAGGGACTGGGAGTGGCTGGCTCACTACAGAAGCAACTTTCTCTCTCCTGGCATTGACACCTCCTCATCTATTATTGGGAGTGGACTACATCCACCCTGATTGAATTGGCCCTGTCAACACTGGTTCTCCACTTGTGAGGTAACTCCCTTCCCTTCATGTGTCATTATATAATGCCTGCATCTGTAATTTTCACTCCATGCATCTGAAGAAGTGGTGTTTTACCCACGAAAGCTTATGCCCAGATAAATCTGTTAATCTTTAAGGTGCCACCAGACTCCTTGTTGTTTTTGTGGATACAGACTAACACGGCTACCCCCTGATACTTGAAAAATTAGTTATTCGCCCAGCTCTGTTTAGGATACTGATGTCAATAATTGCCCTTCTGTAACTGATAAAATAATTCCCATCCATCTGAGAAAACAGTATAGTATATATTGCATTTTCAGTTTTCTTAACTCTTCTCCAGTGGTAGTGGATGATGCTCACTGATACGGGTGGGAGTGAAATGAGGGCTTGAGCCTCACCTTTAATTGAGGACACCCTCTGGCAGAGGCGGGCTGGAATTGCCAGTGTTTCCCCTTCATTGAGTCAGAAAGGGTTGCTACAGTGTAGCATGCTCCTCCTTCTGGGTGCTGAGCATGTTGCCTCTCCTGTTGTGCACAGAACCTGAATTCTGATTCTCTTTTCTTATACTATCTATAGAGTGCTGAGGCTTACAAATACAACTGTATTTAAAGCTTTCTCCCATAAGCTGCTTACTGGTCTAACCCTAGCTGTATTCTATATTTCTAATTTTTAAATCTTGAATAATTTTAAATGGTTTATATTCTTACTTTCAACATTCATTAGTTATGGTGTTAGCCACTCTGTCATCTTTTCCACATACAGTATCTGATATAATTGCCACTTTTAAATTGGCTCTTTTAAGGTAACTCTTTAAAAAGAAAACTACTGTACCTGTATTTGATATCCACTTTAGCAGGGACTTGTCAAACTATATTCCCCCTCTACCCCCATTTGGGCTTATTATACTTCAGAATTGGTTTGAAAGTGCCCCTGTTTGTACTCGGGTATGAATTTTTTAAAAAGGTATGGGGGAGATACTGTATGTGTATAAAGAGTGCATGTTTACAGTGTGGTTTGGAATTCTCTTTTTAGAATGTTAATATGAAAAAGAAAATGGTCCTACTAATTACTTGTGAGTTTATTTGCACATGTTATATAGTAGGTTGCCATACAGTTGGTTATATTTAATCAGATTAAACTTTTATGTCCTTGTTTTCAGGAACTCAGTGTGTCCTCATTGATTTCAGATGGTACAGTCTTCCATGTTCCAGTGACCAAAGAAGTGCAGCTCACTAGGGAAGATGCAGTAAAAACAGCTTTGCTGTTAGAACTTGATATTTCAGTAAGTTGATAAACATCCTCAGCTGGTGGAAGAAAGGGTAAAAAATATTAATTGGAGAACAAAGCTGTTAAGAGTGATGTTATATGCTAATCTTCTGGGTTATATTATTAAAATATCTTTCTACAGTGGGTTGAAGTGTGGGTCAACTGAGATTGATCTTGTTTGTAATACAAAGGATCTCATTCATTCTGTAGAGGGTATGGCCCCAAATAAGCCAACATTTAATAGTTGTTACATATTTTATATGTTTTATATTCAAGTAGTTTACCAGTCTTAATAATAATTCATTGCTAGTAATTTAACAAGAGTCTTTATTTAGATACATAATTAACATATATGCAGAGCATCTTAACTCAGATCAATTTATCAGTCCCACATGACATCAACTCACTCCTCCCATTATCAGCTCCCACACCCTAGAGATTCCATTCGTTTGCTTAAAGACACAGTAACACCACATCTACTTTCTTTTAATTTTTTTTAGCACAAATTTATTTGTGTGTGTGTGTGTGTGTGTATCTGTCTGTCTACAAAATCAGAATTAACTGCTTGCTGTAAGTGTTTCAACAAGTCTTCTTTGATACAATGACCATCTAACTTCTGTATTTGCTATAATATTGAAGTTGCTCTTATGACTTAGAGGGATGATGTCATTTTCATTTTCTTGCTGCTCTTGATGCAGTATTATATAATTTCTTTTTTCAGCTGAGTTTGAAAATTGCAGGTAACAATTGCAAATGTCTCCAATTTTGTCTATACACTTGACCATCATTAGTCATGTCACAAGATTGAGGTGTTACGTCTTTTGTTACAGTGGCTTTCTGAGCCCAATTTCTACCATTTAGATATGTACTCTATCATTTGGTTTCAAATAAGGTAGTTCATGCGATCCTTTATCATAATAATTCTTTTGATACAAATGTGACTGATATTTATATTTACTTCTTTCCTTATTTCATTCAAATTTGTTTTTCACTTCTGAGTAACTTTTAGCTATTTTTTTTAAACTTCTTTCAATTCTTTTTATAACTTCCCTTACTCATGGTACCATGTGTTGTTCTATATTCAAGTAATCCACTCGTCTTTAATATATATAGCGTTGTTGTAGCCATGTCGGTCCAATGATATTAGAGAGACAAGAGATATTGGGTGTGGTAATATCTTTTATTGGACCAACTTCTGTGGGTGAGAGAGCCAAGCTTTTGAGCCACACAAAGCTCTTCTTCAGTTCTGGGAAAAGAACTCCAAGCATCACAGCTAAATGCAAGGTGGAACAGATTGTTTAGCATAAGCAGGTAGCACATATTCTAAGAGATCGTTCAAGGTAGAGTGGCCCGTTAATACCTCTGTAGTCAGAGGACAAAAAGAGGGGGTTATTGAGTTACAGATTGTTGTAATAAGCCATAAATGCAGTGTCTATATTTAGTCCATGATTTTTAGTGCCTAGCAGAATTACGAATTTAAGATCCCAGGCTTGTCTTCTGAAAGTGTTGTGTAGGTTTCCTTTGAGGATGAGGACTTATAGATCAGACATAGAGGATTGCTTTGTGAAACATCACAAACATCACATCTACCATAATCTCTCTACCACTGAAAGGACAGCCATACAGACCCTCAAATGTAACCACCAGATAGTGGTGAAACCAGCAGATGAAGGGGGTGTCATCATAGTCCTCAACCGTGATGACTACATTAACGACATCATCTACTAGAAAGAATTCAAAGAAGCCCTCACACCACAATTTACCCAGGAACTTAAGGATATCATCAAATCCTTCCCCAAACAACTCCAAGCGAAACTCTACAAACTCTTCTTCCACAAACCCACCCCATGGACATTCTGCATGGACAGATGGCCTAAAATCCCTCATAGATTTCCACCACAACTTCTTACCAACAGAAGTTGGTCCAATAAAAGATATTACCTCAGCCACCTTGTCTCTCTAGTCTTTAATAATGATAATTCATTGCTCGTAAATTAACTGTCTTTATTAAATACATAGTTGATGTATATACAGAGCATCTGAATGCGGGTCAGTCTCTCAGTTTAACCTCAAACCAACGGCCTCCTCCAGCTGTCAGCTCCCACATCCTGGAGATTCTGTTCATTCTCTTAAAGCCACATTAATATCACAGTGACTTCTATTAATTTTGGATTGAGTGAGATTGGTTTTGTGGAAGATTCTTTCAATAAAAGAAAGGGGTTAAAGTAACCAGAAATGAGGAAATTAGGGGAAAAGTTGATGCCAGGAAAAATGACAAAAAGACTCCATGAATACACAACTTTGAAGATGTTTTGAAACACTGGGTAATAAGGTAAAACTTCAAGTATCAGAGGGGTAGCCGTGTTAGTCTGAATCTGTAAAAAGCA
>NW_020664931.1:3489947-3510930 GCF_002925995.2 Terrapene triunguis
AGAGCACCTCACCCTCCCTGATTGAACTAACCTCGTTATCTCCACACTGATTTATACCTGCCTCTGGAGATTTCCATTACTTGCATCTGAAGAAGTGAGGTTCTTACCCACGAAAGCTTATGCTCCCAATACTTCTGTTAGTCTCAAAGGTGCCACAGGACCCTCTGTTGCTTTTTACAAGGTAAAACTTATATTCCATGATACTTAATACATGCAAGCATTGATCTTCCTTGCATTGTGTAGCAGGAATGAGGCCCGGTCAAGTGATCTGGGCACAAGACAGGAAGCTAGGAATTCCTGAGTCTAATTCTGGCTTTGACCCTGACTTTCTTTGTGTCTCCATATCACTTAAACTCTCTACCTCTATTTTCCTAGTTGTAAAAACAGAATGACTTGACTTTACTAAGGGAAAACTAGAGGAAAAGCACGATACAAGAGCTAGGTGGTATTGTATGGATATTGTTTAAATAAAGATAGCATTTTTATCAATGTACTCTATACAGCCAATATAGAATTGTATAGAATTCTACTGCAGTGATATCACAGTCTGTTCAATTCTGTAGTCCTTAAAGTAACTTCTGTAGGCTCTTTAACCCTATTGGTTTAATTTTTTTTTTTTATTTCAATAGGACTTTTTCAGAAGTGCTTGCTTGGTTACAACTAGGGTTTGTTTTTAAATGATTCTGCCCCAAGTTTTCAAACAGGTCAGCACCTACGGGAGCATTCACTCTTCCGTGTGTGTGTGTGTAACCCCAATTTACATGAACATCCAAAGATTTACACTCCTGAATCAGGCTCAAAAGTGCATGCACTTATTTGAAAATTTGGGCCTCTATTGTTAGGATCACAGAGTCCTTTTTGCCTGGTGCACCTTATGAATAAATGTTTTTATTATTGTTGTTGCCTACACACTGTCTACATGCTTTGTACAATGCATGCTGGAGTTTCATAAGGACAACTTAAGAAAGTCCATAGTGGGTCAGACTAATGGTCAATCTAGCCCAGTATCCTGTCTTTTGATGGTGACCAATGCCATGTGCTTCAGAGGGAACGAACAGATCCATCCACTGTCATCCACTCCCAGCTTCTAGCAATCAGAGGCTAGGGACACCCGCCTCATGAGGTTGCATCGATGATCGTCTTTGCTAATAGCCTTTGATGGACCTTTCCTCCATGAACTTTATCTAATTCTTTTTTGAACAATGTTATACTTTTGTCCTTCACAGTATCCCCTGGCAATGAGTTCCACAGGTTGACTGTGTGTTACGTGAATTACTTCCTTCTATTTGTTTTAAGCCTGCTGCTTATTGATTTCATTGGGTGATCCCTGGTCTTTGTGTTATGTGAAAGAGTAAATAACACTTTCGCTTTCTCCACACTAGTCACAATTGTATAGACCTCTATCATATCCCCTCTTAGTCATCTCTTTTCCAAGTTAAAAAGTCCCAGTCTTTCTAATCTCTTCTCATACGGAAAGCTGTTACATACCCCTAACTCATTTTTCTTGCCCTTCTCTGCACCTTTTCCAATTCTAATATATCTTTTTTGAGATAGGGTGACCAGAAGTGCATTCAGTATTCAAGGTGTGGGCATACCATGGATTTATATAGTGGTATCATGATATTTTCTGTCTGAATATTTATCCCTTTCCCAATTGTTCTTAACATTCTGTTCGCTTTTTTGATTGCCACTGCATATTGAGTGGATGTTTTCAGAGAAGTATCCACAATGACTCCAAGATCTTTCTTGAGTGGTAACAGCTAATTTAGATCCCATCATTTTGTATGTATAGTTGGGATTATGTTTTCCCATGTGCATTACTTTGCATTAGGCTGTCAAGTGACTAAAAAAAGTAATCACAATTAAATGTGAGATTAAAAAAATTAATTGTAATTAATTGGACTGTTAAACAAGAATAGAATACCATTTATTTAAATAGTTTTGGATATTTTCTACATTTTCAAACATATTGATTTCAATTACAACACAGAATACAAAGTATACAGTGCTCACTTTATATTATTATTTTTGATTACAAATATTTGAACTGTAAAAAAACAAAAGAAATAGTATTTTTCAATTAATCTAATACAAGTACTGTAGTGCAATCTCTTTATCATGAAAGTTGAACTTACAAACGTAGAATGATATACAAAAAATAATTGCACTTAAAAATAAAACAATGTAAAACTTTAGCCCCTACAAGTACACTCAGTCCTACTTCTTGTTCAGCTAATCGCTCAAACAAGTTTGTTTACATTTGCAGGAGATAATGCTGCCCGCTTCTTGTTTACAATGTCACCTGAAAATGAGAACAGGCATTCACATGGCACTGTTGTAGCCAGCGTCGCAAGATATTTATTTGCCAGATGCACTAAAGATTCATATGTCCCTTCATGCTTCATCCACCATTCCAGAGGACATGCGTCCCTACTGATGACAGGTTCTGCTCCATAACGATCCAAAGCGGCTTGGACTGATGCACATTTTTTTTTATTATCTGAGTCAGATGCCACCAGCACAAGGTTGATTTTCTTTTTTGGTGGTTCGGGTTCTGTAGTTTCCACATTGGAGTGGTGCTCTTTTAACTCTTCTGAAAGCATGTTCCACACCTCCTCCCTCTCAGATTTTGGAAGGCACTTCAGTTTCTTAAACCTTGGGTCCAGTGCTGTAGCTATCTTTAGAAATCTCACATTGGTACCTTCTTTGTGTTTTGTCAACTCTGCAGTGAAAATGTTCTTAAAATTAACAGTGTGCTGGGTCATCATCCAAAACTGCTATAACATGAAATATATGGCAGAATGCAGGTAAAACAGAGCAGGAGACATGCAATTCTCCCCCAAGGAGTTCAGTCACAAATTTAATTATCCTTTTTTTTTTTTTTTTTAAACGAGCATCATCAGCATGGAAACATGTCCTATGGAATGGTGGTCGAAGCATGAAGGGGCATACGAATGCTTAGCGTATCTGGCACATAAATACCTTGCAATGCCGGTTACAAAAGTGCCATGCAAATGCCTGTTCTCACTTTCAGGTGACATTGTAAATAATAAGCGGGCAGCATTATCTCCCATAAATGTAAACAAACTTGTTTGTGTGAGCGATTGGCTGAACAAGAAGTAGGACTGAGTGGATTTGTAGTTTCTAAAGTTTTACATACACCTCTATCCCGATATAACGCGGTCCTCGGGAGACAAAAAATCTCACCGTGTTATAAGTGAGACCGCATTATATCAAACTTGCTTTGGCCCCCCCGTTCCTTGTTCCCTGACCGCCCCCTTCCAGAGACCCCTGTCCCTAATCACCCCCAGGACCCCACCCCCTACCCAACCCCCCTGCTCCCTGTCCCCTGACTGCTCCAACCCCCTATCTACACCCCCCGCTCCCTGACAGGCACTCACTGGCAGCGGCGGGAAGCGGAGCAACGTGGCCCCAGCCCGCTCGACTCTGCCACCTCCCAGCCGCGGCGCTCTGCTTCCCGCCACCAGTGAGTGTGGGGAGGTTGGGGAAAGGATGCCCCCCGTACTCACCTGCGGCGGGAAGTGGAGCGCCGCAGTTGGAAGCTGGCGGAGTAGAGCGGGCTGGGGCCAGGCTGCTCCACTTCCCGCTGCCGGTGAGTGCGGGGAGGTTGGGGAAAGGACGCCTTCCGCACTCACCTGCAGCGGGAAGCGGAGCGACGTGGCCCCAGCCCGCTCCGCTTTCCTTGCCCCAGCCCTGTCACTGCGAGGGGGTTGGGGAAAGGTCCTGCACTCACTTGCGGCAGGAAGCGGAGCGCCGCGGCTGGGAGCTGGCAGAGTGGAGCGGGTTGGGGCTGGGCTGCTCCACTTCCGCCGCTGCTGGAGAGTGCAGGGGGATCCCTTCCCCCAAACCCTCTCCCCCGAGCGACACGGCTGGGGCCGGGGCGAGGGAAGTGGAGTGGGCTGCTCCCGGCCCCCTGCTAATTACCCGGGCCACTCTGGGACTGCGGGGGCCCCAAAATTGCCCCCCCCCCACAGCTCCTGCCTCCTAGACTCTGGGGTGGGGGAGCCCTTGACTGCCCCCGAGACCCTCTGCCCCTTATCCAAGCCCTTGTCCCCGGCCTGGCACCCTTAACACGCTGCTCAGAGCAACGTGTCAGAGGTTTACCGCATTGTATGCGAACCAGTGTTATATCGGGTCACGTTATAGCGGGGTAGAGGTGTAGTTTTGTTTTGAGTGCAATTATGTAACAAACAAAAATCTGCACTTTCATGATAAAAAGATTTCACTACAGTACTTGTATAAGGTGAATTGAAAAATAATATTTCTTCTGTTTATCATTTTACAGTGAAAATAGTTGTAATAAAAATAATATAATGTGAGTACTATACACTTTGTTTTCTGTGTTGTAATTTAAATCACTATACTTGAAAAGGTAGAAAAATATCCACAAACATTTAATAAATTTCAATTGGTAATTCTATTGTTTAATAGTGTGATTAAAAGTGCGATTAATCGTGATTAATTTTTTGAGTTAATCACATGAGTTAACTGCAATTAATCAACAGCCCTACTTTGCATTTATCAACATTGAATTTCATGTGTCATTTTGTTTCCCAGTCACCCAGTTTTCGAGATCCCTTTGTAACTCTTTTTTAAGTCTCTAAAGAGACTTAACTATCTTGAGCAATTTTATATCATCTGCAAATTTTGCCACCTCATTGTTTATCCCTTTTTCAAGATCATTTATGAATATGTTGAACAGCACTGGTTCTGGTACAGATCCCTGAGGGACACTGCTACTTACCTCTCTTCATTCTGAAAACTGATAATTTATTCCTACCCTTTGTTTCGTGTCTTTTAACCAGTTCCTGACCTATGAGAGGACATTCCCTTTTATCCCATTACTGCTTACTTTGCTTAAGAGTCTTTGGTGAAGGACCTTGTCAAAGGTTTTCTGAAAGTTCAAGTGCACTATATCCACTGGGTCACCCTTGTCTTCATGTTTGTTAACCTCCTTAAAGAATTCTAATACTTTGGTGAGGCCTGATTTCCCTTTAGAAAGAAGCCATATTGTCTCTTCCACAACAAATCGTGTTCATGTGTGTGTCTAATAATTCTGTTTCATCCAGTTTGCTGGTATTGAATTTAAGCTTACCAGCCTGTAATTGCCAGGATCGCCTTTGGAAACTTTTTAAAAAATTGGTGTCACGTTAGTTATCCTCTAGTTATCTGTTATAGAAGCTGATTTAAATGATAGGTTACCTACCACAGTTAGGCATTGTGCAATTTTATATTTGAATTCCTTCAGAACTCTTGAGTGAATACCATGTTGTCCGGTGACTTATTACTGTTTAATTTATTGATTTGTTCCAAAACCTCCTCTATTAATGCTTCACTCTGGGATACTTCCTCAGATTTGTCACCAAAAAATGAATGGTTCAGGTGTGGGACTCTTCCTCTCAACCTCTGCAGTGAAAACTGATGCAAACATTTTTTTTTAGCTTCTCCACAATGATCTTATCTTCCTTGCATGCTCCTTTAGCACCTTGATCGTTCAGTGGCCCCAGTAATTGTTTGACAGGCTTCCTGCTTCTGATGTATTTAAAAAAAACATTTTGTGTTAGTTTTTTGAGTCTTTGGTCAGTTGTTTTTCAAATTCTTGTTTAGCATGCCTAATTATGCTTTACCTTTTGACTTGCTAGAGTTTATGCTCCTTTCTGTTTTCCTAAGTAGGATTTAACTTTCATTTTTTAAAGGATGCCTTTTTGCCTCTAACCACTTACTTTACTTTGTTTAGTCATGATGGTACCTTTTTGGTCCTCTTACTATGTTTTTTAATGTGGAGTATATATTTAATTTGAGCCTCTATTATAATGTTTTTAAAAGGTTTCTATGCAGCTTGCAGACATTTCATTTTTTGTGTCTGTACCTTTTAACTAGCTTCCTTGGTTTTGTGTAGTCCCCCTTTCTGAAGTTAAATGCTACTATGGTAGGATTCTTTGGGCTCCACAAGGATATTAAATTTAATTATACTATGGTTGCTGTTAGCAATTGGTTCAGCTATATTCACCTCTTGAATCAGATGCTGTGCTCCACTCAAGACTTAAGCATTAGTTAGCATCATGCACCTTCGCTTAGTAAAAAGCAACAGAGAGTCCTGTGGCACCTTTAAGACTAACAGATGTATTGGAGCATAAGCTTTCGTGGGTGAATGCCCACTTCGTCGGATCCCATACCACGGCTACCCCTCTGATACTTCGCTTAGTAGTAAGTCATCAGTTAACATCATGCACCTCAGCCAAATAAAGAGACTACAGCCTCTTATTTATTCAGAGATCTAGTTTTATGTTTAATTTTCTTTGAATTTCTCTCTTACTTGTGCTAATTTTCTCAGGAAAAGGAAATAATTGTATATCATTATAATCACCATTCACCGAAGTATTTTAACCTGCTAATTTTCTGTTAATGGTAACAAATTTATGTAAATTGTTCACCATGAAGATTTAATATTGATTTAAATCTCCAGAAATAGAAAAACAATATACATGGCTAATGGTGATTCAGGGCCTCTTGTATATACAAATCTCCTTGTAAACACATTTTTTTCTGCATAAACTGTTTAACTGGGCTTATTATATATTTGAAAATCTTTTTGACCAGTAAGAGACTAGGTTTCCTAAGTAGAAAGCTTAAATTTAAAAATAAAAGGTTACATGCTTAGATTTCTGATGTACCAGGGCCAAATATAATAAAAATATAAAATGATGGTGTAGTGTTAAACAGCAAGATTTTGTTTTATGAGTGTGGAGAATATGGGCCAGGGTTTATTACACAGCTTTATAGAAAAAAATCTTTATTTTATAACAGAAAACAACATTTTGCTACCAACCTGGAGATGCCTTCTGTGTCATATGCCCCAACAATGCCAGGGAGGTGCAAGAACTTCTTCATATCTTGGGACTTTCAGAAAGGAAAGAGTGCTTTGTTTGCTTAAAGATTAAACAAGCCACTAAAAAGAAAGGTAATGTATAAATGCACTATTAATCAACAAATAATGCTTGTTTGCCTATTTAAATATAATGAAAGCTCATAGGTGTGAACATTTTGGCTTGAATTTTTCAAATGTTAGGACATTTGGTCATTTAATCTTATTGGCACTTAAAAAGTAGGTGCGGGGAGGGGGTGTGCAAAACACTGGCCATGATTTTACTAGGTATATCTCTAACAATCAGAAGCCTGTCCTGGTGAAACAAACTATTTTACTAAGTTTACATTTGCAATTTTTAAATTTGTGTGCTCTTCTTTGAGTGTTCTTGGCATATTGGATATGTGCTGACTAGTGCTTTTGACCGGTGCAGCCTTCTACTAGTAATGCCTGGAAGAGCACTCCTCCTTGCCCCTTCCCTCAGTGTTTGAGCACATTCTGAGAATGGGGCTGTAAAAGGTGGTGTGGCAGTGGTTGCTGCCTCAGTTCCTTCCAGCCACATGACCAGATGTGAGCATTCTTTGGATTCAAGATCCTTAGTAAGATAGGTGCCTTACTTTTTAAATAGTTAGACATTTGTAAATAGTTAATGTTAGTATTACTGTTACTTAGCTATGGTGGATCCAAAGATCAAGAAATATAGATTTAAAAGATGTGCATCTTATCACACAGTTTTCCTGGCATCAGATACCCATGCTGCATGCCTAAAATGCTTAGGAAAAGGGCACTCTCCTACTCCTTGTACTATCTCTTGGTCTTTCACACTATGAACTAGAAGGGAGAGACAGAACAGGCTCCAGGCCCTCCTTCTACTAGAAGTCTTATCAGTTAAAATCTCCAGTTCTGAAATTTCTAAGACTTTTTTTCTAAATTTTTAAGGAAAAAAAAAAAATAGGAGTCCGGCTCCAGGCTCAGATCCTGCTCCTGGAGAAATTCTGCACCACTGTGCAATGCAGAATTTGCGCAGAGTTAATGTTCTGCACAGAATTTCATTTTCCCCCATATAATTGGCACTGCAGAGCTGCTGGCTACCACTGGGGTACACTGAACTTGGCAGAGCCCAACTCCCCGTCTCGCAGTGTGCCTGCATGGGAGATGTGGGCAGGCTGCGGTTCCCAGGTTTGCCAGCCTTGCTTGGCCACGTGGTGCAGCCAGGCTCCCACCCTATGTGACAGCTGCCAGAGCCAGCGAGCTGCACCCCATGGGGAGCTCCACGGAGGGGCTGCTGCTTTCCGAGAGGTGAGACTGAGGGTAATGGGGGAGAGGGGAGAGACACATAACTTGAGTTGTTCCGGGGGCGACTGAACCTTTAAATTGTACCCCCTCACTATGACCAGGTATGGGTTGTCTCTGCACGACAGTAACGAAGCTGGACGAGTTGGAGCCTGTGGCTGGTCTCTGAGAGGAGGGGTGTGGGTGTGTGGCCCCTTGGTTAGGCTCTCAGGGGGCTCGTGTGCGGGTGTTTGGGTCAGAGGGGTCCCACACAACCCCTTCCAGCACCCTTCAAATACCCGTTCCCAGTACACACATATCCCTCCAGAACCCTCCAAATGCCCCCTCCCAGTACACACACACACCCATCCAGCAGCCCCCAAATATCCCCTCCAACACCTCTAACTCGACTCACCTTGCAGTTCTCCCTCTTAGTTCTCCCTGGAAGTGTCCTCTATTTGGGAACTTTAATATATGGTAACCCTATGGTGGGGAGGACACAAAAACCCAAAGAATTGACTAAAGACTGGAGGAGCAGAGTTTCCCCCAAGATGTGCCCAGCGTGTGACACACCCAGACTGAGGTGCGTGACAAAAGCATAACAAAGAAACAGGAACTGGGTTGTTAGGGTTTCTTTAACTCTCTGCTCCTGGAGGAATCTTTTTTGTTGTCTGTACTATTACAGACATACTTGGTGACAGGTATTTTGAAATTACCTTGATCGATCGGTCCTTCAGCCCTCGTATAGATTGCACCAATCACAACACGTTTTCCATTCTTCTCGTATCCTGGCCTTCCTTCTCCATGTGCGGCCATGCCTTTTCATGATAAAATCTTCCCATCTCTTTGGCGGTTGGCCGAGTGGTTGTTTCCATTCCCATGGGTACCACTCAGTGACAGCTGCAGTCCATCGATTGTCAGTGAGCCTTGCTATATGCCCGGCCCATCTCATTTTATTGTGCCTGCTCTCAACAACGACGTCTTGCACTCTACTCTGCTGTCTGATCACTTCTGATTCTCAAAGACATACATTTCAAGGCCAGAAGGGACCATCATGATCATCTAGTCTGATCTTGTGCATATTGCAGGCCACAGAACTTGACCCACCCACTCCTGTAATAGACCCAGAACCTTTGGCTGAGTTACTGAAATCCTTAAATTATGATTTAAAGACTTCAAGTTACAGACACTCCATCATTTACTCTAGTTTAAACATGCAAGTGACCCATCCCCCATGCTGCAGAGGAAGGTGAAACCCCCCCAGGGTCTCTGCCAATCTGACCCGGGGGGAAATTCCTTCCTGACCCCAAATATGATGGTCATTTGGACTCTGAGCATTTTGGCAAGACCCAACAGACACACACTTGGGAAAGAATTCTCTGTAGTAACTCAGAGCCCTCCCAATTTAACGTCCCATCACCAGCCATTGTGAATATTTGCTACTAGCAGTCATGAATCAGCTACATGCTGTTGTAGGCAGTTTCATCATACATAAATTTATCAAGCTCAGTCTGAAAGAAGAGTTAGGTTGTTTGCCTGCACTGCTCCCCTTGGAAGGCTGTTCCAGAACTTTACTCCTCGAATGGAGGGGAGGGGGAGAGAGAGAGAGAGAGAGAGAGAATGTGAGTGAGAGAGAGAGATAGACAGAGACAGAGACTGTGTGAGCTGGCTGCCGGGGAAGTCTCAGAAATCAGGCGCTGTCTCTTTAAGAAAGGCACTCACTCACTCACGGTT
This sequence comes from Terrapene triunguis, assembly GCF_002925995.2. Lineage (NCBI taxonomy): Eukaryota > Metazoa > Chordata > Testudines > Emydidae > Terrapene > Terrapene triunguis. The sequence continues at coordinate 3,499,840 of NW_020664931.1, forward strand.
TAGACCTCAGACTGGAGCAGCTCTGAGTCATCCTGACCCAGGCTGTCCCCTCTCCCCTGCTCTGTGGAGATGGGGTACAGGGGCGGGGGAGATGGACACCCTAAAATCAGCCCCCCTGCTCTGTACAGCCAGCAGGAAGGTCCCGGGAGCAGCTGCAGGACAGCAACGTGGCTGCAAAGCAGCGGGGGGGGAGGGGCAGCTGAACACACGCTGCTGGATGTGCACACTCTGCTAATCAACTGGGCGGCACTTGAATTTCTCCTTGGTGGGTGCCCAACCAGGTAGCTTACAGGGAACACAGATTCCAACCATTCTGGACTTGCTCCAAGAAGGCATTGACAGAGGCCTTCAGTCCAGTATCATTGCATGTCAAATGTCTGCTCTTAGTAGCAGGCTATTCGCAAAATCCTCAGGCTCCCCGGCAGACAGTCCACAAATAGCCACATTCCTTTGAGCAGTCCAATAAGCCACACCAACAGTCAGGCAGCTATTCCCAAAATGGGACCTTCTGCTAGTTTTGAGACTCTGACTTCAGCGTTGGCCTTTTATTTATCTATTAACACTTGTTTCTTAGTAGCTGTCATGTCTGCCAGGCGAGTGTTGGAACTGGCAACCTTATCTATACAGGAGCTTTACTTTGTGTTACACAAGGATAAGGTGGAGCTAAGGCCACCAGAATCCTGTCTTCCTACAGTAAATTCCTCTTTCCATACTTTCCAACAGGTTGTGATTCTTTTATTCTGTCCAAAACACAACATCCAACTGAAAAGGTGTGGCACACCTTGGGTTTTCAATACTCTTCTGATCTCTATCTCAGGCATACAGACTCCACAAGAATATTGGGCTCCCTATTTGTGTCCTTCCACCTGAAATGCAGGGATTCAGAGCTTTCAAGTTCTCCATTGTTAGGTGGATTAGAATATGTATTGTGGAAGCCTACAGATGATCAGAGATTCCTGTCCCAGAAGGGATCAAGGCTCACTTCCTGAGTTCCTTAGCAACCTCATGGCAGAATGACCAAATGTGTCCATTTCAGAAATTTGCGGAGCAGCTGTGACGAGGTTCCCAGTGTGCAACCTGGACTGTGGGACCACTGAGCCCTCCAATCCAATCAACCTGGGTGGCCTCTGACATTGTGATGCTGATGTCAAGCTCCAGGCCTCTGATAGGCACTGCACTCACACAGACATCCACAGACACCCAACTGAGTTTCATGAATGATCTCCCAGCCACTCATAAACCATCAATAGGGAGGCTCCAGCCAGTTCCCTCCAGCTCCCCAGTCTTGCACCCCAGAACTGTACCGTTTTGCACTGGTCAGAAGTCTGGCAAGTGTAAGTTTATTACCTAGTTCGCCGCTTTGCCAAAGGAAATTGGACATGCACCAGCCTTTGTAACCTGAGCTGAGATTTCCCAAGCACTTTAGACAAACTCACTGGTAAGGATAAAACATTAAAATAAATGTATTAACTACAGAAAAATTTTAAGTGATTATAAGTGATAGGCATAAAGGTCAGAGAGAGTTACCTTAAGAAAATAAAAAGTAAACACATATTCTAAATCTTAAACTTTTAGTCTAAGCAAGAGTTGAATCAAATAGCTTTTCTCACCCTAACAGATGGTACAAACAGGCTATAGTTCCTCAACAAAGGCTGGGAATAACTTCCAACTTGGGATCAAACTTCCCTAGTTCAAATTCTTTGTCTTTCTGATGTTCTTCCAGCTGTCGAGATGTGGGGGAGAGAGGCCCATTGATGATGGCACTCTCTCTTTTTATCCCTTCTTCCAGCTACTAGAAAGATCCTTGCAGTTATGTGGGGGTCAGGCAGTTCCCATTGGTCAATCAGTTTCCATTGTGCATGTGCCTTCTCTGGAAGCCTCTGGGATAGTGGATTGTGTGTTGATGAGCCAATAACAACTATCTGGCTATCGATGGCTACTCCTTTGTTGTAACTGAAAGGCTGGTTGTGGCTGTTCCCAACCTCACAACATATTTCAGTAACACTTATAGTAATACTTCATAACTTCACAGACAATGATAGTACATACTATCCAACAGATTATTATTGTTCAACAGATCTAAACTTACAAAATGATACCTCGCAAGGCATACTTTGTTTATAATCATATAATCATATCAAAGTGGTGAATATGGGGGTTCCAGGGTGCGACTTTGATGTACAGAGTGTCACTTGGTCTACAATTTAACACCTTCATTAAACATTACAAAGTGGACCTTTTATCTTCTGCAGAGACCTCCTTTGGCAGGCAAGTGCTGCAGGCAGTGGCCAAGAAATAGACTTTTGAGAGAGCTCACAAAAAGGGGGATACTTCTTTCCTATCAGACTTGTTTCATAACCCTCCCTACATCTGTTCGCTGCTCGCTACTTCCCAGCATTCAGAATTGTGGGAGATGCTGTGCTGTAGAACAGAAGATTTCTTATTGATAATTTTCATTCTGCTCGCAGCATCTTCCACAATTCTACCCACCCTGGATGGCTCATAACTTAAGAGTCAGATAGAACTAAATAGAACCGTTACCATATGACTGTCTTCCTTGGTCTAATGTACATAGTTATTTCATTATCTCTGGAATATCTGCTAATGATGTTATGTAAGTTTTATAGCTTGGGAATAGTGGGAGCAGAGGAGGTGTGGCCAGAGCATATGGTGCCAAAACGCTGATCTGCTTCTGTGAGCTTCAGGGAGCAGCCCAGATGTCCAGAATTGTGGCCTGTGAATTTTTCTGTGCTAGCAGAAATTATTGTTAAGAAATTTTCCATTCTGTGCACTAAGGTCCACAGATCCATTACAGTTGGTACTTTACGCTGTTTGCATCTTGGGGGCAGAACTGGACCTGTCAGTCACTGGCAGCAGAGGTTTGCCCCACCCTCTGAAGTTTCCTCAAGATTGTTCTGCCCTCCGACTGGCCAGTGGCTCAGCCAGACCTTGCAGCTACAGGTCTTTTCTGAGGCAAATGTCAAACTTTATTTCAGATATTTAGACTAATGGGCTGAGTAATGTGTCTGTCTAATTCCCAGCCAGGTCCAAAGGCTGTGTTTGCCTTTTGAGGAGTGTTTCCTCAGCTCTGCTTCTCCTCCTGAGACATTTGCAGCAGATGACGTTGTTTGAGGGAGCGAACTAAGCTGAGAAAAGTCAGAGGCAAAAGGAAGGGGTCTGTGTTTCTGCCCTATTTCTCCTCCCTAATCCTGCCTTCCCCTCGAGAGAAATCCCACTGAGTTGAGAGTAAGACCTCACACTGTATTAGCAGCTGATGAGCAGTCATTCTGTGCAGCTTTAGTGTTATTTTGCAGTGTGGCTGCTCTCGCTGTAACTAGGTTAACTCGAGAGGAGTTCACTTGAGCTAACTGCAGTAAAAACATAGCCTTAGAGGTCAGTGGGGTGTAGCAGAGTTGCAGCTTCCACAATCCATAGACCTCCCAAACCCTCCCATCATAATGGAGAGCATAGGGGAAAACTCTGGAGAGCTTCTCTCCATGGAGATTTTTCCATCACATGGGAGGTGGCAATAAGGCCTTGAAAATTCAGCAGTAAAGCATATAGTAATGTGTGTTTAACAAACCCTATTATTTTATTTCATACCTTCAATAAGCTTGAGTTCTATGGTAGGTTCTTCACTAGAGAATTTTGACTAGCTATTTAATAAAAAATAATTCAGAATATGGAGTACAGTTTAACTCTGATATTTCTTTAAAGAACAAATGCATTGTGAAATTATTGCTGGCTTTAATTAATTAATTAACTAATTAATTTCCATTTCTCCACTCCACAGGAGCAGCTCTGCCAGAGCATATACCTGAAGGAAGTACCGTGGAATTTATTCTTACCTGGAGTCTGGAAATAAGAGCAGTTCCCAAAAAGGTTTTTATATCTTGCTTCGCTATTTTTAAGAAAAGATCTTATAGATTTCAAGGCCAGAAGGGACCATTGTGATAATCCAGTCTTGACCATAACACAGGTTATAGAACTATCCCAAAATAATTCCTAGAGCATATCTCTTGGAAGAACATCCAGTCTTGATTTAAAAATTTCTGGTGATGGAGAATCCACCATGACCCTGGATAAATTTTTGCAGTGGTTAATTACCCTCACTGTTAAACATGTACATCTTATTTGCAGTTTGAATTTGTCTAACTCCAAATTCCAGCCATTTGATCATGTTATATCTTTCTTTGCTAGACTGAAGAGCCCATTATCAAATATTTGTTCACCATGTGGTTCTTGTAGACTGTAATCACGTTACCCTTTAGCCTTCTCTTTGTTAAGCTAAATAGATTGAGCTCTTTGAGTCTGTCACTGTAAGGTATGTTTTATAATTATCTCTTGGCTCTAGATCGACAAAACCTGTTCAAACTGCCAGGATGCCACATTTTCATGTCCGTTTCTATTTCCACGATGCTCCTCTTCACATCTAGGCATGAAAGAAAGCAGATGCCTATATAAAGGGCACTCTTTGAAGCGTGTCCCTGTGGTTGCTCCACTTTAGGTGAATCTGTGCCCCTGCACTTGTAATCAGAGATTTTTAGTAGTGCCTGGTTGGGTCGCTCATGCGTTGTCCCTATCTTGCACCACCTCAGGTGGTTACATAGCGCTGTGCGACCAACCCTCCCTCAGTTCCTTCTCTACTGCCCTCAGTTTGAGACGGCAGCATCTGACAGAGGTTCCACATCACCCTCTCAGAGGAAGGAGCACTCCTCCAAAAAGGTGACAGAGAAATGGGGTCCGACCTCCCCTTCTCAGAAACCCATGAAAAAGAGACATTCCCCAACACGTCAGACCCCATCGGTACTGACCACACTGTGAGACCATCTACCTCAGGCAGCGTGACCATCTGGTACCGTGGGTACCGTGCGAGCCAAAGACCCTAAGCGTCTGGCTCAGAAAAAGGCAAAAAAGGGAAACCTGCCATCCTTGCCTCATTACTGCTGGAGCCACTCAAACATGCAGCACCAAGCTGCTCAGCAGTACTACAGTCTGTGGCACCACTGTGACGTTCCCCTCTGGTCTTTTCTAGACCAGTGATCTGCTAGGTCACTCCAATCCTTGACTCTGGGAGCCAGCCTTACCCTGCTCTGCTGTGAGAACCCCCACACCTGAGCTGTTCATGCACAGCCTCTGGCATGTAAGCTGCTCCTTGTATTGTGCAACCGAATGACACTAGCCAATATCTCTGGTCCCAGACACAACCCTAGGAACCTCCATCTTGCAGTGTCCAGTTATGCTTGCTGGACACTGCAAGCTTATATGAGTTCATCAATTTAACAAAGAAATTGATATGCACCAGGCTTATTATCCCAAGGGGAGTCTCTGACATGCTTCAAACCAAACACTGCTTCAGGTAGAATAAACAGATTTATTAACTACAAAGATAGATTTTAAGTGATTATAAATCAAAGCATAACAAGTCGGATTTGGTGAAATGAAATAAAAGCAAAATGCATTCTAAGCTGATCTTAACACTTTCAATGCCCTGACAAATTTAGATGTATCTCACCAGTCTGGCTGGTTGCCCTTCAGCCAGGCTCTCCTCTATGATCAGTGCTTCAGTTGCTTGGTGGTGATGTCTGTAGATGGAGGTGGAAGAGAGAGGAAGAGCATGGCAAATGTCTCTCCCTTTTATCATGTCCTTTCTTCCCTCTTGGCTTTGCCCCCTCCCACACCCCTCCAGAGTCTAGTCAGCATTTCCTCATCGCAGTCTCAAACTGACCAAAGGAAGGGGGGTGACTCACTCGAGAGTCCAACAGATCCTTTGTTGTTGCCTAGGCCAGTGTCCTTTGTTCCTGTGAGGATGGGCTGGGTTTGTCCCATACCTGCCCTGATGAAGTGTGAACTGCCCCTCTGCTTCTGGAGAGTTTTTGCCTGGGCTTGCTTTAAGTCATGAGGACACATTTTCAGCCTCATAACTATATACTGTGACAAAGTTCCTCCTCTATCTTGGTGGGTCCTGCGCTTATTGGCTGATTTTCTTGCCTCAGAGATTCACCATGTGGGTTGGAGAACAGCCCAGAGACCTTCCCCTCTGGAAGAACCCACAGTCCAGGTCAATTGGGAAGTTTGGGGGAAACCCGGGCCCGCCTTCTACTCCGGGTTCCAGCCCAGGGCCCTGCGGACTGCGTCTGTCTATAGTGCCTCCTGTAACAGCTGCATGACAGCTACAACTCCCTGGGCTACTTCCCCATGGCCTCCTCCAAACACCTTCCTTATTCTCACCACAGGACTTTCCTCCTGGTGTCTGATAACACTTGTGCTCTTCAGTCCTCCAGCAGCACACCCTCTCACTCTCAGCTCCTTGCGCCTCTTGCTCCCAGCTCCTCACACTTGCACCACAAACTGAAGTGAGCTCCTTTTAAAACCCAGGTGCCCTGATTTAGCCTGCCTTAATTGATTCTAGCAGCTTCTTCTTAATTGGCTCCAGGTGTCCTAATTAGCCTGCCTGCCTTAACTGGTTCTAGCAGGTTCCTGATTACTCTAGTGCAGCCCCTGCTCTGGTCACTCAGGGAACAGAAAACTACTCATCCAGTGACCAGTATATTTGCCTTCTACCAGACTCCTGTATCTCACTGGTCTGGGTCTGTCACATATCCCTCCCCCCTGCTCAACGCCAAGGGGTTGGGCAGCTTGGGATGCCAGACAGTGCACACGTGACAAGCCATCGGCGTTGCCATGACGGCTCCCTGCTCTGTGTTGCACACGGAACTGGAAAGGTTGGAGGGATAAGAACCATCTGGTCACCCTTGTGTTCTTCTCCTTGTTCCGCTGCATCCATTGAAGAGGGTCATGGTCAGTCACGAGGACAAATCTGCGCCCGAGCAGGTAGTAGCGCAATGTTTCCATGGCCCATTTTACAGCGAGGCATTCTCTCTCCACCACTGCATATTTTTGTTCCCTTGGAAGGAGGTTCCGACTGAGGTATAGAATTGGGTGTTCCTCCTCCCCGACCATCTGTGATAGAACGGCCCTCAACCCTACTTCCGATGCATCCGTCTGCAGGATAAACTCCTTGGTGAAATCAGGGGCTATCAGTATGGGGTTACTGCAGAGGGCAGTCCGTAGGTCTGTGAATGCTTCCTCTGCTGCGTCAGACCATCTCACCAGATCAGGTCCACGGGCTTTCACTAGGACTGTCAGGGGGCTTGCCCTTGTGGCAAAGTGGGGGATAAATCGTCAGTAATACCCCACCACACCTAGGAACGCCCGGACTTGTTTCTTGCGACTTGGTCCGGGCCAATTTTGGATGGCCTCTAATTTGTTCACTTGGGGTTTTACCAGACCTTTTCCCACAATGTAGCCAAGATATTTGGCCCCTGTAAACCCTACAGTGCACTTGGCAGGGTTTGCTGTAAGGCCAGCTCGCCTGAAGGTATCGAGGACTGCCTCCACCTTCTCCAGGTGGGTTTCCCAGTCTGGGGTATGAATGACCACATCGTCCAAGTAGGCAGCAGCATAACTGTTATGCGGGCGTAATAGCTTGTCCATGAGGCTCTGGAAGGTAGCTGGGGCCCCATGTAGTCCAAAAGGGAGGATAGTATATTGAAAAAGACCCTCTGGTGTAGAGAACGCAGTCTTTTCCTTTGCGTCTTCTGCAAGGAGAATCTGCCAGTACCCCTTTGTCAAGTCTAGGGTAGTCAAGTACCGGGCATTACCCAGACGGTCCACTAGCTCATCTATGCGAGGTATGGGGTACGTGTCAAACTGGGATACTTCATTTAGTCGCCGGAAGTCGTTGCAAAAATCTTGGTGCCATCAGGTTTGGGCACCAGCATGATTGGGCTGGACCACTGACTGTGGGGTTCTTCGATGATCCCCAACTCCAGCATTTTTTTTACTTCTGCTTTTATTTCCTCCCTTTTTGCCGCTGGCACCCGATAGGGCCTCATTGTTACTCTGGCCCCAGGGTTCGTGACGATGTGGTGATATGTCTCGGTTGTTCGACCCGGTTTTGTCGAGAACACATCTTGGTTCCGAAAGATTATCTCAGACACCTCATTCTTCTGGTCTGGTGTTAAATCGGGAGACACTGTCACCTGTTTGGAAGGCTTGTTTTCCTGGGTTAGGTCTTTTTGGATCATTGTGCATGCCTCTTGTGCATGCCAGGGTTTCAGAAGGTTAACGTGATAAATCTGTTCTTGTTTTCTGCGTCCTGGCTGCCGCACCTTGTAGGTTACTTCCCCCACGGGTTCAACCACCTCATAGGGCCCCTGCCATTGGGCCAGAAGCTTGCTTTCTGCCGTGGGTACCAACACCATAACCCAATCCCCTGGTTGGAACTATCGCACTTTTGCTTGGCGATTGTAATGGGTTCGCTGGGCCTCCTGTGCCTTCTCCAAATGTTCCCGTACAATAGGGGTAACCCGGACTATCCGGTCTCGCATCTGCATTACATGCTCCATTATATGTCTCCCCTCATTGGGTTCCTCTTCCCAGATCTCTTTGGCGATATCTAGTATGCCACGGGGGTGACGCCCGTATAATAACTCGAAGGGGAAAAACCCAGTTGAGGCCTGAGGTACCCTCCAGATAGCAAACATCAGGTAGGGTAGTAGGGTGTCCCAATCCTTCCCGTCCCGACTTACTATCTTCCTTATCATAGCCTTGAGGGTTCGGTTAAACCTTTCTACCAACCCATCAGTCTGCGGATGGTAGACTGAAGTTCTCAGGGTATGTATATGGAGCAGCGTACAGAGGTCCTTCATTAGCTTTGACATAAATGGGGTTCCTTGGTCGGTTAATATTTCTTTCGGTAGCCCCATTCAGGGAAAGATCCCCACCAGCTCTTTGGCTATAGTTTTAGAGGCCGTGTTCTGCAGGGGGACGGCTTCTGGGTAGCAAGTAGCATAGTCCAAAACAACAAGTATATATTGGTGGCCCCGAGTCGTCTTCTCCAGGGGTCCCACTAGGTCCATGGCTATTCACTCGAAGGGGACCTCTATGATGGGAAGGGGTACTAAAGGTGCCATCAAGTGGCGATGGGGACTGTGCAGCTGACACTCTGGGCAGGAGGCACAGTACCTCCGCACTTCTTCATGTACTCTGGGCCAGAAGAACTGTCGTAGGACTCGTGCCAGGGTCTTCTCTACCCCGAAATGCCCCCCAAAAAGATGACTATGAGCAAGACTTAATACAGCGTTCTGGTGTTTTTGAGGTACTAGGATCTGCTGTACCTTCTGCCCCTGTACTGGTGCAACCCGGTATAAGAGATCCTTCTTTATTATGAAGTAGGGTCCTGGTCCCTGGGTTTTCCCTTCCACGGGGACCCCATCTATTTCAGTCACCTCCTTCCTAATGTTGTCATACCTTGGGTCTTCTGCCTGGTGCCGTCCAAAATTTCCTCTCCCGGGGCTAATCTGCCCAAGATCTAGGGGCCCAGTCTCTGTTGCCTCTACTGGTTCAGAAGCATTAGGGTGGGGGTCAGACCCAGGTGCTTCTCTCTCCTGCATGGCCTCCTTTTCAGCTGCGCGCGTCCGCCTACCTACAAGAGTGACCCTCTGGCTTTGGGTCAGTATTCGGGTTCCCAAGGCCTTAGCTGCCCTTCTTTCCCTTTTTGTCTTTCTACCCTATCTGGGAGTGGAGAACAAATCTGGGGATATTTCAGAGAAGATTGGGGGTTGACAGACTGCTGTGGATGCCTCACCAATTTTAGGGTCCCCATCTTTCTCCAATCCCCCTACTGGAAGTAAGTTTCCAAACCCTGGGAAGTCCCTCCCTATGAGCACCGGGTATGGGAGTTTAGGGACTACAGCTGCTGCTACCTCAGTAATGTTCCCTTGGATCTCGATTTTTACTGGGATGGTGGGGTAGTAACTAACTGTCCCATGGACACATGTTATCCCCGTACATTTAGCCTGCAGCAGTTGACTACGCTTCACGAACTTCCCTGAGATAAGTGTGATAGCACTTCCCGAATCAACCAGTGCCGTGGTCCCTACCCCATTTAGTTTCACTGGTCTGGTATACATATGTGGGGTTAGTGAGACCCCCACAAGGTGGATTAGGGAGCATGGATCTGCCCAGTTCCCCAGGTTACACTGCATAGGCTCCTCAGCATTGGGGCACTGTGCAGCTATGTGTCCCCACTCCCCGCAGGCATAACATCTGTATGGAGCCCTAGGCGTTCCCCCGTCTCTTGGTTTGGGCAGTCTAACATCACGATCCTCTTCTCCCTCAGTGCTCCAACTCTTTGTGGCCTCTGATGGGCCTTCAGCCTCTCTCTTTTTCCACCTGGGCCCTAGTGGTGGCCCAGTCACCCAAACTTTAGGGCTTGGTGCTGCTAGTTTAACCCGGGGTTCCTCTTCCTTAACGGGTCGGGTCAGCTCCCTCGCTGTCCTTCGCCTCTCTACCAGGGCGACAACCTTGTCATAGGTGGAGGGTTCGTTCTGGCTTACCCAGGCACGAAGGTCTGGTGGTAGTCCGCTCATGTATCGGTCGATGACCAGAACCGCTAGTATCTCTTCCAGACTCCGGGATTCTGTTTGCAACCACTTTCGTGCGAGATGGATGAGGTCATACAATTGGGACTGCGGGGTTTTGTCTTCCTGGTACCTCCAACCGTGATACTGCTGGGCCTGCACTGCTGTCATTTCCCCAGATCTGGGCATGATCTCTGCTTTCAGCTGGGGGTAGTCTGCCGCAGCCTCTTCAGGCAGATCATGGTAGGCCTTCTGGGCCTCCCCACACAGGAATGGGGCAAGGATGCCAGACCACTGATCTCGAGGCCAGGCCTCCCGTAGGGCTGTCCTCTCAAAGGCCAGAAGGTATGCCTCTACATCATCCTCCTGTGTCATTTTCTGCAGCCAATGACTGGCTCGTATGAGCCGCGTCCCATCATGGCCGCGATTCAGCTCTGTAAGGGACTTTACCTGGTTTACCAGTTCCTGCAGCATCGCTCGGTCTTGAGCAGCCTGGTCCATCAGCAGGCGATTAGTCTTACTGCAGCCGCACTGCCTCCTGTTGGTCGGCTGCCTGGACACGGGTAGTCTCCTGCTGGGCCGCCGTAGCTTTTATCAGTGCCCGCACTACGTCATCCATTGTGGTGAAAAAAAATAAACCCTCTCCTTTTTTTTTTTTTTTTTT
>NW_020664931.1:3511030-3538922 GCF_002925995.2 Terrapene triunguis
TAAACCCTCTCCTTTTTTTTTTTTTTATATCACCCTCCTTCTTCCGCCGCGCTGTGCACCCCAAGATCCCACTCCTGACACCAGTGTGACAAAGTTCCTCCTCTATCTTGGTGGGTCCTGCGCTTATTGTCAGATTTTCTTGCCTCAGAGATTCACCATGTGGGTTGGAGAACAGCCCAGAGACCTTCCCCTCTGGAAGAACCCACAGTCCAGGTCAATTGGGAGGTTTGGGGCGGAACCTGGGCCCGCCCTCTACTCCGGGTTCCAGTCCAGGGCCCTGTGGACTGCAGCTGTCTATAGTGCCTCCTGTAACAGCTGCATGACAGCTACAACTCCCTGGGCTACTTCCCCATGGCCTCCTCCAAACACCTTCTTTATTCTCACCACAGGACTTTCCTCCTGGTGTCTGATAACGCTTGTGCTCCTCAGTCCTCCACGAGCACACCCTCTCACTCTCAGCTCCTTGCGCCTCTTGCTCCCAGCTCCTCACACTCGCACCACAAACTGAAGTGAGCTCCTTTTAAAACCTAGGTGCCCTGATTAGCCTGCCTTAATTGATTCTAGCAGCTTCTTAATTGGTTCCAGGTTTCCTAATTAGCCTGCCTACCTTAACTGGTTCTAGCAGGTTCCTGATTACTCTAGTGCAGCCCCTTCTCTGGTCACTCAGGAAACAGAAAACTACTCATCCAGTGACCAGTATATTTGCCTTCTACCAGACTCCTGTACCCCACTGGTCTGGGTCTGTCACAATACATGAAATTACAACCTATAACATTACTACAACAGCAATGTTCAGTGCATCATGAGCCTTCTGAAGACACCCGACATGACAAACTTTGCATTAGATACCACACAATCATATTATAAGGATGAACATGGGGGTGCTGGGTGTTCCCCCAAGGTACAGAACGTCACAACCACCTTCTGCCTCCACAGCGTATAGCACACGACTCTTGGCATCGACAACCGCAGTAAAGGTAACCAGTGCCGCCAACACCCTCCTCCTCGGTACCAATGCTCTCAGTACCGCAGCAATTTCTATGACAAAGAACGTTTAGTCTCCTCGGCACCAGAATCTCCACTCCTCAGTACTGACCTTACTCCAGCACATTTGGTACTGTGCCAACTTATCACACCACCCAGATCAGCTCTTCCTTTATCCAGTGACGAGGATGATGATGAAGGGGAAATCTACTCCTCCCATCACTCCTTTCCTATCCACACAGCTGCCAGACCAGGTCCACTACTAGAACTACATAAATACCACCCCAGACCTGAAACTCAAGGATGGAAGAGATTCCCATGGATGCTGCCACCAATGCCATTCCCACCACAGTGGGCTTATTGGGACTCCTGGGCAGGGTACTGCTAACACTATCCTAAGCATCCCAGTCTACACACGGAGAAGTCAAGGCATTCTCCATTACCCTCTGTACCTGGACCATCTGAACCTCTGACTCAGTGGGGAATCCAGCCGTAACACGCTGAACTGGGTTCAGGCAGCAGTGCAGCCGGACTAGTCGGCTGTCCTTGGGCTACTTCTTCCCCTCCCCTCGAGGTGTACCTGGATCCTGGGGTCATCCTCCATCTCAGTGGGATATACGACCAATGGTATTCCCAGCAGCTACTTGGTGTCTGGAGTGGCTGGAAGCTTGGGCGAGTCCTCAGGGCAGCAGAGGACTCCTCGGCATCCAACAGCGGCAGTGGGGGAGAAGTGTCTGTCTCCCTTGGTAGCTCCAGTTCAACTGAGCTGTACGGCCTGCCTCTTGTACTTCCTGTTCCACCCCTCTGCTTCCATTGGGCCGGGCATGGCTTTCCTGGCTCTGTCCACCAGGGGGCTGGTTGTAGTCCCTCCAAATCATTCTCAGAGGTAGGTCATGCCTCCTTGCTATAGCACATACTTGAGGACAAAAAGGAACAATTTAAAGCTCTCATATCCAAGGGTCAGATCCTAGCTCGCACAGATTTACAAGCTTCACTAGAAGCCGCAGACACGGGGGCCTGGTCCATTGCCACAGCCATAGTAATGTGACGAGCCTCCTGGCTCCACTTCTCGGGTTTTCCAAAAGAAGTACAACTGTCAAGGATTTCCCGTTCAAAGGACCCAAGCTGTTTGCAGCCAAAAAGGATGAGTCCCTTCCAGGGCGACTGATCCTTGGGCATATGCATGCCTACACAAAAGAACAAACAGGGGAAGTATTACTCGACACAAAGATCTAGATCCACATCCTACTCCCAACCTCAGAGGCAATATGCCACGCAAAGGCGGTGACAGAGACCCTCAAGATGGAGACCACTCCCTTCTCAGTCCTCGATGTCCCAACAAATTCATGAAGACCCAGCAATTTAGGATGGTCCCTCTAGCAACAATAATTCTACCACTAGAACAAGGGGACTGGTTCTCAGCTCTCGACCTCCACGATGCATATTTCCACATAACGATACATCCCTCACACAGGAGTTTTCAGATTTGTTCTGGGAACAGATAATTTCAAGTACCAAGTACTCCCTTTCAGCTCATCTGCAGCTCCACAGATAGTCTCAAAAATCCTTGCAGTGGTGGCAGCTCACCTCCACGGACAAGGGGTCATAATATTTCCCATCTGTACGATTGCTTACTCAAAGCCTCGATTCGGGAAGAGGCAGTAGAAAGTACCCAAAAGTCAGTACAGGTCTGTCTCATCTTATGCGGGGGTTCCGTTCCGAGGTTAGCGCGTAAAGCGAAAACCGTGTATAGCCAAAAACCCATTGAGTTCAATGGCGGGCGAAATCACTCGCACTACAGGTATAGTATTAAAATTGTTGTTTTTCCTCTTTTTTTTTTTGCCGACCGTGTAAAGTTGAAATCGCGCATGTTAAATGCGCGTAAGATGCGACAGACATGTAGCTGTCTTCACACAACTAGGGCTACAAATAAACTAACAAATCACATTCACACCTGTGCAGAGACTGGAGTTCATTGGGGCCTACCTCGACTCTCTAGATGCTACAGCCTCTCTGCCCCAGCACAGATTTTTCCACTCCAGTCCACCTAATCGCTATAACGCAAGCCAGCCGGCAGATATTGGCCAGGACCTGCCTCCAACTGTTAGGTCATATGTCAGCAATGACATTTGTCATCAAACACTCCAGACTGAACATGCAATGCCTACAATGTCTCTCCTGACCACAGAAATCTCTGCACCAGTATCTCTCCATCCTTGGAGCACTTTGCCATTAAGCTTAACAGCATGCATTTGCTCACTGCTTGGTTGTGCAAAGTAACCTTTACAAATCCTGTGTAGTAAGAGGCAGCAGCCTGGGATTCCCCTGTGCTCTGAAAAGCAGCAGCTTCATGTGTTACCTGCTGCCTGTTTCTACTCAGCCAAGGACATTTATTCCTCAGTTGCTCAGTGGACTTACAATGATAGCACCTTCTGAGCTTCTCTGCTTGTACAGGAGATTTGTGATGAGTAACAGGGGAATGGGGAGGTGACAACCCAGCCTCCTTTTTCCCAGGGGCAAAATGGTGATTCTGCTTTCTACCAACCCTGTTACCCCTCTGTCAGTGGTTTATGTTTAATTGCAGCTTGTGATTGCTCAAAAGAGTCTGCAAACCCAGCTAATTCACCGACTGCATCCACCTTTGTCCCACAAATATTGTTTTACGTCATCACTGCACATATTCAGGAACTGTTCCTGAGTAACCACCTCATACATTTCTTCAAAGCTTGTAATGCCTTTTCCCCTCACCCACGTGTCTAACAAATCTCTCATTTCCTTTACATAGGACACATTACTTAATCCAGATCCCCTCTTAAGGCTCCTGAATTGAACCCTGTAGGTTTCAGGTGTAATCTGGAACTGTTTCAAAACCTGTTCCTTAAATTTACCGTAGTTTGAACCATCAGCAATAGGCATCTTATTGAATATGTCCAGAGCTCTCCCAGTCAATTTTGCAACCAAAGTGGCCATCTTTTGATCTTCAGGAATCGCATGGAGAGTGCACAGTCTCTCAAAGGTGATGAAATATTTGGCAATATCACTGGATTCATCATACTGTGAGCATAACTGCTCCCATTTATGGATTTTTGGGGAAGTGGAGCCAGCTACTGAAGGGTTCTGTCTCTTCCACTTCATTACAGGCAGTTCATGCTTCTGGGCCAAAATCTGGGCCTCAATTTCTTTGTCTTTTAAGTCCAGGGCTTGCTGGTGTGCAGCCCTTTGTCTGGCTGCTTCTGCCTCCAAGGTTTTCCTGGCTGCAGCTGCTGCTCTGAGTCTCATTTCTGCCTGCCACATTTAAAACTCACAGTCCTTTGCCTTCTCTTCTGCTTCCAGTCTGGCCAGCTCTAGTTTTGTAGCTGCCTCACTCATTTTCTTGCTTTCTTGTGCTTATTTCCCTTACCCGAAATAAACAAACAGAAAATAATAAACCAGTAACCACTTTGTCTGTTCTCCAGCCACCCCACTCAGAACTCAATTAAAATAACTACCAGTGTCTCAAAGCAATCAGCTGTGCACAGATCCTGTTCGATTACGCCACTGTGATGGATTCGGTCATAGAGACCCCCTTGGAACTGTCACCTGATGTGCTGAAATTACCTCTGAGCCTGTTTTCTTTGCCAGCTTGGGACTCCAGAACACTGTCTTGTTGAGCTAGACACACTAGGCTGCTGCAACACAGATCCAGGGTCTGAACCACACCCCCAAAGCTGCAGACTTAACTGAAAACACCTCAGCAAGTACTCCTGTCTCCAGCACCCAGACACCCAACTCCCAATGGGATCCAAACCCCAAATAAATCTGATTTACTCTGTATAAAGGTTATAAAGGGTAAACTCATAAATTGTCCGTCCTCTATAACACTGATAGAGAGAGATGCACAGCTGTTTGCTTCCCCAGGTATTAATCACTTACTCTGGGTTAATCAATAAACAAAAGTGATTTTATTAAGTATGAAAAGTAGGATTTAAGTGGTTTCAAGTAATAACAGCCAGAACAAAGTAAGTTACCAAACAAAATAAAACAAAACACGCAAGTCTAAGCCTAATACATTAAGAATCCAAGTCTAAGCCTAATACATTAAGGTAAATCTCACCCTCAGAGATGTTCCAATAAACTTCTTTCAGAGACTAGACTCGTTCCTAGTCTGGGCCCAATCCTTTCCCCTGGTACAGACCTTGTTAGTTTCAGCTCAGGTGGTAACTAGGGGATTTCTCATGATTGGCAGCCCACTTTGTTCTGTTCCACCCCCTTTTATAGCTTTGGCACAAGGCAGGAATCTTGTGTCTCTGTGTCCCCACCCATCCTTCTAAATGGAAAAGCACCAGTTTTAAGATGAATTCCAGTACCAGGTGACATGGTCACATGTCCTGTGAGACTCCAAGCCTCCATTCTTCCTGGCCTGACTCACAGGAGTGCAGGAAGGCTTGCAAGTAAACGGAGCCATTTACAACTAATTGTTCTAGTCAATGGGAGCCATCAAGATTCTAAACCACCATTAATAGCCCTCACTTTGCATAATTACAATAAGACTTCAGAGTTATACTTCATATTTCTAGTTTTAGATACAAAAATGATACATACATACAAACACACTCAGTAGATTATAAGCTTTGTAATGGTACCTTACAAGAGACCTTTTGTATGAAGCATGTTCCAGTTACATTATATTCACACTCATTAGCATATTTCCATAAAACATATGGAGTGCAACGTCACACCTATGACCACATCCCAATCTCCTACCTAAAATAAGTTCATCATTCCATTTGAACCAACCCATCCATCTCCCATCGTTCTTCCCAAAACTGCATGGCAACAAACGAGAAGCAATTCTTCATATCCTGAATGTCTTTCAGAAAGTCACTAAAGTTATTTCTTTCCATCATGGAATGATCTAAGGGAGACGCCATATCCAAACAAAGGCTGTCAAAATAGATCTCCGGCTACATTGACTTTTGTTATCGCCATTAATAATTACAGCCCCCACCGGGGAACCACACACACTCCACCAGAGCACTCTACATTGATAGCTTTCCTCAACAATGTGCCTATTATAAACATCTGCAAAGCAGCAACCTGGGCATCAACCCATATGTTCACTCAACACTATGCCATAGAGCAGCATTCGTCATCAGATGCTCTACTGAGACTTTTGGTTTTATCATCCGACACGACTGCAACTCCGAAGACCCTCCCTTCCACTGAGGGGCACTGCTCTAGTCACCTACAGTCGATTAGAATATAAATATTATACTTGCATTTCAGCATATAGAGCAGTATAAAAAAGTCCTTGTCTGGATGAAATTTTAGTTTGTACTGACTTCGCTAGTGCTTTTCATGTAGCCTGTTGTAAAATTAGGCAAATATCTAGATGAGTTGACATATCCCCTGGAAGACTTCTGCATAATCTCAGGGGTACATGTATGTGACGGGGTTGGGACTCACCACCTGGCGCCTCCTACTGGTTGTCTCGGGAATTAGCTCTGTCCAGTGGAGTGCCCCCTCCTGGTGGTGTCCTGTCCGTCATCTCACCCTCGGTTGGCGTGTCCGGAACCGCGTTGCTCCCAAGCTCACAGCATCCTCTTCAAGCCACTGCCTTCCAGCAGTGCCCCTTAGTCCATCCTCACCCCCTTCCGGGGAGGGGGTGTCAATCAGTTCCCTCTCTGCGTCCTGGCCGATGTGGCCAACTGCACCCCGAAAGTCACTCCCCTCTTGGCAGGGGGTTGGTGCAGCTCTAGATGGCCGCTCCGTCGACCGGGTGCAAGGCAAGGGGGAAAGGGGGGGGACCCAGGCCCGCCCACTACTCTGGGTCCCAACCCAGGGACCCTCTAGTGGCCGCCGTCCTGCCCTCCTTCTCTCCCTCCGTCTGTCTGTCCACGTCCCTGGGCCGCTTCCCCTTCGGCCCCTTGCACCGGTTAGGCCCTTCCCTTCAGGGCCTGCAGCCTGACAGACTCCGGGCTGGAGTTACCCTCTGCTCCCCCAGGCCTGCCCAGCACTACGCTGTCCTGGGTGCTAGTCTCCCAGCCTGGAGACAGACCTTCCCCTATCGAAGGCCTGGGACAGACTGCCTGCTCCTGTCCTGAGCAGCCTTCTTATAGGGCTGAGCCTGGCCCTGATTGGCTCCCTCCAATCTGGGCCCTGATTGGCTCCCTATAAGGCCTTCCCGGATTGGCTTCCTGTTTGCGCAGGCTCACTGGCCTGCTGCAGCCCAAATTCAGGGAGTGGGGCAGCTACCCAAGTCATTTGGGTAGGGTCAGTAGATGGGATTCATAAAGGTATCTAGGTGTTCAGCTCCCATTTCAGTGGAACTTAGGTGCCAAAAAACTTTGTGAATCACACCCAGGGTCTTCTGGCTTTGAACAGCCCCAAGCACATTGGTGCTTAATAAATAATAATAAAGCATTAAGACCACTTCTTACCTATGTCTCCCTTAAGGATCTTGGGTACAGTAAAGCCTTGTGATATGCAAATAAGTAAACCAGTTATAAAAATAACATTTCATTTCAAATGATCCCAGAATGAATTACAGCCGTAACAAGCTACACAACAAGTGTTTATTCACACGCTCTATTGAAGACGTATCAGCAACATTAACTCAAACGTTAGCGCAGGCCAGTGAGGATTTCCACATCTATCTGACATAACAGAAGGGATTCAGGAAGGTGGAATGCAGTTGCCCAGGATGAACACGAAAGTAACACCGTTATTCTGACATAAATAGAAGTGATGTATTTCATCTCATCCAAAATACAGCAGCCTCCTATCATTATGCTGGGTTTTGCTTGATTACTATTATTAATAGTTTACTGTATCAATAAAGATACAGAAGAAACAGAAGCTGTCCAGAGATGGGTGGCAAACACAACTGGAGGAATGGAGAGTCTTACATATGAAGAGAAATTTAAAAACAATTTAATATTCAAAAAGGGACTGGACATTTGAACATTCACAGTTACGCTAGATTGGAGCTGGATGGAATTTTTTTTAATTAAAATCTCACTTCAAAAAAATAAAAAATTTAAAAATAATACTTTTTCCTTTTTTACTAGCTCTAATTACATAGGATAAAATATTAAAAAAACAATGGGTATATAAACCCTCATGTTTCACGGCATAATCTATTCCCTAATGAGGGATAGGAAGAAACTTCCCCAGTGGGTTGGCTGTTTACAACAGGGTTTCTCTACACCATTAAAGAATCTGGTACTGGTCATTGTCAGAGACTGGATCCTGGATTAGATGGGCCACTGCTCCGACTTGTAGAGAAGAATGCTATATGCTGAATTATTCACACTGCTTCCTGCAGAATCGTGGGATTCCCTATGGAGGTCTTCTGTCCAAGCACTAAGGCACCCCCTGGTTTTCTTTGCTTGTGATATCTGACACGGAACAAAGGTAGTATGTAGAGTTTGGTGAAACTTTTTGAATTACCATTTTTTGTTGAAAAACTGATAATGAAATGTTTTGCCACATTTTCTAAAATTTTTCAGTTTGAAATGACTTTTTGTTTTAAAAGGTTCCTTATATTTTCTCTAAAAAAATAAAGGTTTAACACTGGTTAAAAGCTAAACAAAAATGTTTTATTTAGTCAAAATGAAACATTTAATAGAATCATAGAAAATGTGGAAGAGACCTTGAGAGGTCACCTAGTCGAGCCCTTGGCACTGAGGCATGAGTAAGTATCCCTGACAGGCATTTATCTAACCTGTTTTTAAAAACTGTCAGTGACAGGGATTTCACAGCCTCCTTTGGTAACCTATTCCAGTGGTTAACTATCCTTATAGTGAGAAAGTGTTTCCTAGTATCTAACGTACATCTCCTCTGCTGCAGATTAAGCCCATTACTTGTCCCACTTTTGTTGAAAATGGAGAACCAAAAACGGAGAACCAAAAAATCGTTTTTGGACCAGCTATAGTACTATTTCTGCAGGCCATAGTAAGAAATGACGACAACAACAAATAATTTAAAATGAAGGCTGATTTTCTTTCCCTCCTTGAGAATAGCTGCTGTAGACTTTGTCAAAGACTACCCACTACATACAGCTATGTAGGGGGCAGGGATAGCTCAGTGGTTTGAGAATTGGCCTGCTAAACCTAGGGTTGTGAGTTCAATCCTTGAGGGTGGCCATTTAGGGATCAGGGCAAAAACTGGGGATTGGTCCTGCTTTGAGCAGTGGGTTGGATTAGATGACCTCCTGAGGTCCCTTCCAACCCTGGTATTCTATGATGAAGTGTTGAAGCTGTACTCTTCTTTCTATGTGTGCAAATGATTTTCTTAATAGTCACATGTACTTTATATAAACAAATTCAAGGTGTTTGAATCTACCAAAAAAAAAAGTATAACCTCTTATTAAGGGACCAAGAGGGTAAATGATATATGGGGACCAGTTGTGCTACCAAGGGCAGAAACCTAACATATGTCTACACTGCACACCAATGGTGATGGCATGCAGCGTATGCATAGCTACATGCTGCGGTGAAAAGCAGGCTGCGTCCACGTTGTGGTATGTAGCCACATGCAGCAGTGAAAGGCTCTGGCAGTGGGGAGGTAAAGGGGAAAAGCTCCAGGAGCTCTCTGGCAGGGAAAGGTTTGGGAATGGGACAAAAAACTGCTAAAAATAGCAGTGTAGCTGGAGAAGGCACTGCTTTGGCATGTAGAGAGCTGTGTAGGATACATACACACAGGGTTCAGACGTGTCTTTATATACCTAAGCCATGTCTCACTGTCTACACTGCTGTTTATACGCATGCTGCGTGGGGTGCAGTTTATGTACTCTACACCAGGGGTCCCCAACATGGTGCCCACGGGCGCCATGGAACCCGCCGGGGCATCTAAGTGCACCCGTATACTGGCCGGCGGATGCTCGTCCGACAAGTGGCAATGTCAATGGGCGTCGCCGCTGAAATGCCGCCGATTTTTGGCAGCATTTCGGTGGCGACGCCTATTGACGTTGACACTTGTTGGCGGCATTTCGGCAGATGCTAGTCCGCTGCCACAGTCCTCAGTGGCTCGTCGTATGGCGCCCGCCAGACAAAAAAGTTTGGGGACCACTGCTCTACACGCTGCTGCGATGAGTGTGCAGTGTAGACATACCCTTAGTTTATAGGGCATTGACCTGAGTAGATCCGTTAAGCTTAAAATGAACTGACTGCAGTTGATCTGACATCTAACAATAAAACAGTTTTGTTGTGTTGCAAAACTACCGAGTTGTGCTGTCTGTAGTAAATCTGTTCTCATCTGTCTTCTTACACTGCCATATTTCTTCATGTACAAGCCATTATCAATAAGCAGGCACACGTTTATTTTGTAATTTTTAAAAAAAGGTTTCCTCTTTTAGCCGCTTCACCTTTACCAGGCAAGCCACATGAGGCATATAATTAAGGACCAGGTTCTGATAACCTTACTCACATTCAGTAGGACTTTGCTCAGTGAGTGGTCCCATTGAAATAAATGGTACTTCTCATGGAATACGGTGCTACTTCAACATGAGGATGGCAGAATTTAGCCATAAGTGTATAATCGAAGCTGTGCTTGCTAACCAGACTTATCCTGTACATGTTACAGCTGCAGTATTATTACTAGAAATGGGTGGGCTGCTACATCCAAACAATCCAGAATGTTTTTTATTTTAATCATAACTCCCATGTTCTTTAATTCTGCAATAACTTGGAAAAATGCACCACAGATTTTCCAGCTGAGCCAGTACAGCTGGGGAATTTGATTTCGCAACCAATGAAAATTACTTCCTTTACACTTAATGCCTGGAAATAGCAGAAATTTTAAAAAAATGCAACAGTACTATACAGTTCTGTTAAAACACACTTGGAGATACACTTAGGGGAAAATTAAATGAAATGCATTTTTGAATGTGCCTTACTCATTCAGGTGGAGTAGTTTTTACAGCAGGATCCACTAGATGTCAGTATTACACAACATTCCATATAAGAAAGCCTTTTAATTGGCTTAACCTTTCAAAACTGCATTAAACAGTTTTGCAAAATTTGTGTCAGCAATGAGAGTAAATAGAGTAGTGGTTAGGGAATACCACCCAAGACAATTTTCATAACCCATCTGCTTTATAGTCTGTACAGTGCACAACATGCTTTATATAGCTTTGTAGTTAAAACTGTTACTTTCTGCAGAGGTTTGGTGCTAGAATGTAATTTGAGCAAACTCAAAGTCTTTTTTTTAAGAATACAAGTTCTGATTACACAATATTTTGGTTCACATGTTTCTTTTTATGTACTGTGTATATTTGAATGTCATTGAAAGTGCAACACTGCAAATATTTTAAACATGATTTTCACTGTCTTACAATACACAATTTATTTTTCTGTAGGAAAAGTTCATATTGCTGTATGTGGACATAGGAGAACAGAGTAGAATACTATAATTACATTTACGCTGCTCAGTATATATTGTACTTAATATTGCACATAATACCTCTCAAAAGTTTTACTTATATCTTTGTGTTTGTAATTTAGAAAACCGTGTTTCCTTTGAGTTAATATGTGTTAGGGTGCTGTTTTCTTACAAGTAAGAGATTAAGGTTCAAATCCACCCAGAAAGTCTTTAAGAAGTTTTAGATTTATCCAGCAGTACACACCATCTCACACCTGACTAAATCAGATTTCGTGACCTGCTACGCTGCCCCAGGCACTGGAGGAGGTGGCTGAGAAATGGAAAAATTTTCATGGGAGGTGAAAATATGTAACACATAGCAAATTGCATTATTTGTTAACCTACAGGATGTCCCTGCAGGCAATCCAAATTGTTCCCAGCTAGTTGGGCAAATCTCCACATAGGTAATGAACAAAACATCATGAAAATACAAACAGTAAAAATCATCCAAATTAAAACCTGCTTCTCTCTTCCTCTAGGCATTTTTGCGAGCTCTTGTAGAATACACCAGTGATGCCAGAGAAAAGCGAAGGCTTCAGGAGCTGTGCAGCAAACAAGGAGCCTCTGATTACAATAGTTTCATCAGAGACCCTAATATCTGCTTATTAGATTTACTCCATGCTTTTCCAACGTGCAGACCTCCACTTAATCTGCTGATAGGTAAGTAGCTGATTTAAGTTCAGTTGTGTTTAATTTCTGAAAATGCAACAGAGTATACGTTTAAAAACAAAACACTATTAAGTTATTGCTTCTTTGGGAAAATCACTAGCCAAGGTTATCAAACTGAATTTATAATCTGGAAGTAAAGACCTGCTCTTCACCCTGTAGTGTTTGGCCTTGATTCTGCCAATGCTTATGCATATGCTGTGTGAGTAATCCTGTTGACTTTGCGCTGCTCCTGTGCATATTGATAAGCACTGGCATAAGTGTTTCCAGGATCAGGGCCTTTATTTGTAAAGCAGCTTTAAAAAAAAGCTAACATTTTCAAGGGCCCATTTTCCAACACTTGCGGGTTTTGCCTTCTTTTGTTTTGGTATTCTATTTTTCCCTATATCCCATATAACTGTTAAAAACAAACCAAAAATACCTTTTATAAAAATAATTTTCTTAAGAAAGAATACAGTAGATTTCCTTAAACAAAACAACCCCCAAAAGCATTTATTTTGTACAATGTAGAGCTGGTTCAAATACTCTACTAAAGTTTGTCTTGTATATGCAAATAGCTGCTATTTGCAGATATTTATATTTGAATGAATAATAAAAAATACAACTAGTTTGTGTTCTCCCCACACAGCCCTGAATTTCCTGCACTCTGGGGCTTTCATTTATTGGAGGGCCCTGGAGCATCTGAGTTTCTGAAATATTGTGCATTGTAAGGAATTAATGCAAATGAAAGCTGCAGAGTGCATGGGAGTTTTCTGGGACAGAGCAGCAGGTCTGTACATCCTACCATGATCCCTCTGCAATGATATTTCTGCCCTCTCTTTGTGGAAGGGGAGCTCGGTGGTTGTATTTCTCTTTCTCCCCTTCCTTTCACGAGGGGACTCTGTGGCACTGGTTGTTGTTGGCCTCCTTAAATGGAGCCCATGTGGTATTATCTGGTACTCAATATTCAATATTTTTCAAATTAACAACATATAATATTTGTCGCATGTCTAAGCACTGTTCATGAGTACTGTAAACCTATGCCATTACGATAAAGATAACCCATCCTGCAACTGTTATTCATTCAAGAAGACCTGAGGAATTCAGTGGGTGAGTGGATTGCAGGATTGTATTTAAATATAATGTTAAAAGGATAGGCCCTAGCTGTAGCTATCTCCAAATTTCTCTGAGTAGAGAAATTGTTCTGGGGTCAGTGACCCCAGAAATCTTTGCATTTTTGTATTCAGATAAAATACTGTGGTCCACTATGTCAAAATACCGTGGTCCATATTATGGTATATGAATCCAGTGAAAGGTGGCTCGGAGAGGTTTAACGTGCACACCAGTAGTATGCAAGATACCAGCTGAATTTGCTGTCCAGGAAAGGAGATTCACTTGAGTGGGTGGTGGGTAGCATGTCTGACTCTGTCCTGTTCCAGGTTGAGAGGAAGGGCAGTCTTAAATTAAGCCAGGACTCTTACATCTTTGTGTTGATGTACATGAGTGCCAAAGAAATGTGCATGCCCCTTTTGGCTCTAGCTTTACCCATATTTCTGCTGTGCGTACCCTTTATTGCCATACCCCACCTTGCTGCTCAAGTGGATTTACAGCTACTTTACCACAGTGCACCTGCTCCCAAGCCACACTTTGTACCCTCAAGGATTTCTACCACTGTTATGCTGGTGTACGTTATTACTCTGAAGGCTGAGTTACTGTTGAATAGAACCTTTTAAGTTTTTGCATCTTTCTAATGAAAAAATGTCCAAATACACATCTGTCTGATTATGGAGTGAGCACTAGTTAAGGCTGTAAAGAATGTTTGTTTAAATTTGTATTTTCAGGCATAAAGAAATTTGCTTTTAAAAATAATGATTTTTGATGTGACCGTGATGATAACCAATGGGTTTTTTATTATTCTTTTCAGAACATCTTCCTAAACTGCAAGCCAGGTCCTATTCAGCTTCAAGGTACTGATATATTTAGATTATATCTTGTTTGTAATTTAGGCATGGTTTTTCCTCACAAAAATATACCTTGTTAAGGCATTACAGAGAACAAATTCTGGGTTATATTGCAATTTAGTTTTGTTTAAGAGAACTTTGATCCTGCGGTCAATGTGGAATTCAGCTTTATCTGTTTGAGTTTGTACGTACACGCGCAATCCCCAGTGGCTAAAAATGATTCCAGCACATAGATAACTACTTCTACAGAAGTTCCTCACTATTTCTTTATTTTATTTATTTATTTTTAGAAATCTTGAGCCAAGACTAAACAAATGAAAATGTCCTTGATTTATTTATTTGGAATACTTCCAGCGCAATTGTGCAGTATGGCTTTAGTTACACAGAGCAAACAAGTAAATAATCTCAGGCCTAGACTGAGCCATGAGTCATTTGCCTAGTGGATTGATGTCTTCCATGAGCAGCAGGGCTGTCTTGCTGCTCACCTGCCACTCCGGGAACTGCTTTACTCTGAGATCGGGCAGAGAGAGTGGAGTGACTGCTCCCATTTACTAGTGCTGCTGAACTAACCCAGCCAGGCAGCTCCCAGCCTTTGCCTTTGGGAAAAGATACAGAAGATCACTGCAGCCTGGCTGTCCATCCCCAAATCCTGTGAGGCAGAAAGAGGAGAAGGAAGAGACCCCAACAGTTCTTTAACAGGGATAAGTATTGAAGGCATGGCAGTCTCTGGAAAGGACTTGCCTAGCAGCCTTCCCCAGCAGGCCAGGTTGAGTTGTCTGAGAGAGACTGCAGGAAGCAAATTTATGGGTGAGAAGATTGCAAAGCGAACAGTTATAGAGTGGAAGTGAGTGGGAATGGAGGAGAGGGAGACTGACGATGAGAAGGTCGAAGGAATTGAAGGAAAGTGATGAAATTGGTTAGGAAAAGAATGAAGAGCTGGAAATAGATTAAAGGAGGATGGGGGACACTAAAAATGAGTGGGAAGATGGGAAAAGAATGGAGAGAGAGCGAGGAAAAGAAAGGGAACAATATTAAACATTAAATAAAATCTAGAATGAGGGGAAACAGATAAGATGGAGACAGTAGATGGAGGAAAAGAAATAGAGTGGAAGAAAGGAAGAATAAAACCTGGGTAGAAAAGAATCTAAGTTCATTTTTTAATAGAAAGTGTTATAAAAAATGTTCTGATTAAAAACACACGCAAATGTTGTGTTGCATATAAATAAAGCAATATTATTTGAGTGGCTAGTAAAATTTTACCAGTGCTCTCACAAAATAGAACTCTCATGCATATGAATCTGATAAATTCAGAAGAGTTCTGTTTGAATTCTGTGAGTCATTCATATGGTATTGTCCAGGCACCTGCCAATCCAGCCCTGTACAGCCCCGTCCCATGAAGTCAAGGGATAGACTCTGACTTCAATGAGATTTGGATTAGGCCCAAAAAGAAGCTACTGTACTGATTCCTTCTCAGATAGTATTTTGATTGTTTAATCATTTGTGTCATTGCAGCTCCAATTTATTTCAACCAGGAAAACTGCAGTTTGTTTTTAACGTTGTGGAGTTTCCATCCTCCCCATCTCGACTGGTTTCACGAAAAGGAGTGTGTACAGGTTGGCTTGCTGAGTTAGTTGAACCAATGCTTCAGCCACATAAAAACTCTCTAAACACAAAGGAAGGAAAATCATCAACTGTAAAGGTACCAAAACAAGGTCTAAATTCTTGTGTTTTTAGAGTGATACAATTAGAATGTGTGTTCCTGGAAAAAACAATTTTCCTTATTTCTTTGATTTGAGACTCAGATATTCTGATACTGGTAATATGTTTCTCCATTTGTACAATTCCACCCCTAGTTACAAGTTTCTCCTTCCCTTTGTGATCCCTTTATATCTGCAGTGTGATACATCTCCAATGGGATTTTTTTCTGATTAAAATCTTTTTGTTAATTTTATCCATGAATAGGATATCCTGGTAAAGTATATATAACCATTGTGTTGAAGTGAATTCATAGAGGGATTTAAACTTATTAATGATGGGCCAGAATCCAAAACCCGGGTTTAAATGCCCCTCCAAACTCTGGAGAAGTTTGGAAGCAGATCTTCATTTGCAGCTTGTACCTCATATCTAATCCTCACCTTGAAATGCACAGGTAACTTGCAGTAACCTTAGTGGGAGTTACATGTGCATATTAAAAAGGAAATTAACCCACTATCAGGGCTCATTTACTGAAATTCTCTACTGGTTTAAATAGGTTCAGCTCCATTGACTTTTGTCAGCAAAGAATTTAGTGCATGAGTGTTGTTAGCCCAGGCTTCTTTTGGCCAGCTTCCTATTTACTTTTGACACTGAAAAGTGGAGTCTGATATCAGAATCTGGACCTTGATCCATGAGCTCTTTTCTCTGTGACAGCCTCCTCCACAGCTGCCTTGGTCTTTTATAACCCTGTAAAAGGGTCAGTTGGCTTGCAGTCAGCCGAACAGAGGGCAGTTCCAGCATTTCCGGTGAAACTATTTCTTAGAATCATAGAATATTAGGGTTGGAAGAGACCTCAGGAGGTCATCTAGTGCAACCCCCTGCTCAAAGCAGGACCAACACCAACTAAATCATCCCAGCCAGGGCTTTGTTAAGCTGGGCCTTAAAGTCCTCTAAGGATGGAGATTCCACCACCTCCCTAGGTAATCCATTCCAGTGCTTCACCACCCTCCTAGTGAAATAGTTTTTCCTAATATCATAGAATCATAGAATATCAGTGTTGGAAGGGACCTCAGGAGGTCAGCTAGTCCAACCCGCTGCTCAAAGCAGGATCAACCCCAACTAAATCATCCTAGCCAGGGCTTTGTCAAGCTGGACCTTAAAGCCCTCTAAGGATGAAGATGCCACCACCTCTCTAGGTAACCCATTCCAGTGCTTCACCACCCTCCTAGTGAAAAAGTTTTTCCTAATATCCAACCTAAACCTCCCCCACTGCAACTTGAGACCATTACTCCTTGTTCTGTCATCTGCCACCACTGAGAACAGCCTAGCTCCATCCTCTTTGGAACCACCCTTCAGGTAATTGAAGGCTGCTATCAAATCCCCCCTCACTCTTCTCTTCTGCAGACTAAATAACTCCAGTTCCCTCAGCCTCTCCTCGGAAGTCACGTGCCCCAGCCCCCTAATCATTTTCGTTGCCCTCCACTGGACTCCAATTTGTCCACATCCCTTCTGTAGCAGGGGGACCAAAACTGGATGTAATACTCCAGGTGTGGCCTCACCAGTGCCGAATAGAGGGGAATAATCACTCCCCTCGATCTGCTGGCAATGCTCCTACTAATACAGCCCAATATCATAGAATATCAGTGTTGGAAGGGACCTCAGGAGGTCAGCTAGTCCAACCCGCTTCTTGGCAACTTCTTGGCAACAAGGGCTCACTGCTGACTCATATTCAGCTTCTCGTCCACTGTAATCCCCAGGTCCTTTTCTGCAGAACTGCTGCATAGCCAGTTGGTCCCCAGCCTGTAGCAGTGCATGGGATTCTTCCTTCCTAATTGCAGGACTCTGCACTTGTCCTTGTTGAACCTCATCAGATTTCTTTTGGCCCAATCCTCCAATTTGTCTAGGTCACTATGGACCCTATCCCTACCCTCCAGCGTATCTACATCTCCCCCTAGATTAGTGTCATCTGAGAACTCACTGAGGATGCAATTAATCCCATCATCCAGATCATTAATAAAGATGTTGAACAAAACTGGCTCCAGGACTGACTCCTGGGGCACTCTGCTTGATACCGGCTGCCAACTGGATATGGAGCCATTGATCACTACCCGTTGAGCTCGACAATCTAGCCAGCTTTCCATCCATCTTATAGTCCATTCATCCAATCTATACTTCTTTTGCTGGCAAGAATACTGTGGGAGACCGTATCAAAAGTTTTGCTAAAGTCAAGATATATCACATCCACTGCTTTCCCCATATCCGCAGAGCCAGTTATCTCATCATTGTCATAACTATAAAGGGAAGGGTAACAGCCCTCCTGTGTACAATACTATAAAATCCTTCCTGGCCAGAGACTCCAAAATCCTTTTACCTGTAAAGGGTTAAGAAGCTCAGGTAACCTGGCTGACACCTGACCCAAAGGACCAATAAGGGGACAAGATACTTTCAAATCTTGGTGGGGGGAAGGCTTTTGTTTGTGCTCTTTGTTTTGGGGGGAGTTCGCTCTTGGGACTAAGAAGGACCAGACACAATCCATGCTCTACAAATCTTTCTGAACAAGTCTCTCATATTTCCAACTTGTAAGTACAGCCAGGCAAGGCGTGTTAGTTTTATCTTTCTTTTCTCAACTTGTAAATGTACTTTTTGCTAGGGTGTTTACCTCTGTTTGCTATAACTTTGAACCTAAGGCTAGAGGGGGTTCCTCTGGGCTTTTTAAGTTTGATTACCCTGTAAAGTTATTTTTCATCCTGATTTTACAGAGATGATTTTGACCTTTTTCTTTAATTAAAAGTCTTTTTTAATAACCTGATTGATTTTTCCTTGTTTTTAGATCCAAGGGGATTGGATCTGGATCCACCAGGAGTTGGTGGGAGAAAGGAGGGGGGATGGTTAATTTCTCCTTGTTTTAAGATCCAAGGGGTTGGAGCTGTGTTCACCAGGGAGTTGGTGGAAGAGTCTCTCAAGGCTACCCAGGGAAGGGAGTTAGCCCATTGGGAGTGGCAGCAGTGGACCAGATCTAAGCTGGTAGTTAAGCTTAGAAGTTTTCATGCAGGCCCCCACATCTGTACCCTAAAGTTCAGAGTGGGGAAGGAGTCTTGACAATCATAGAAGGCAATCAGGTTGGTCAGGCATGACTTGCCCTTGGTGAATCCATGTTGACTGTTCCTGATCACCTTCCTCTTCTCCAAGTGCTTCAAAATGGATTCCTTGAGGACCTGCTCCATGATTTTGCCGGGGACTGAAGTGGGGCTGACCGGTCTGTAGTTCCCTGGGTTCTCTTTCTTCCTTTTTTTAAATATGGACACTATATTTGCCTTTTTCCATCATCCCCCACCCCCCACCCCAGTCGCCACAAATTTTCAAAGATAATGGTCAATGGCTCTGCAATCACATCAGCCAACTCTCTCAGCACCCTTGGATGCATTAGATCTGGACCCATGGACTTGTGCATTTCTCTCCCTTTCTGAGTCTTTCTGCACAGATAGATGCATATTTGATCAGCCGATGGGTAAAGATTGTAACACTGCAGTATTGACAGTATCCTTGCTATTCCCTCTCCCTTTTCAATGATTGCACATGGTTCGATCCCACCACACAAAGTATGACTATGAGTATATACATATAGCAGTCATGTAACAAAGTACAAAACTAATTATAGAGATCAGGTAACCTATTTTGCTTTTCAAAAAATATTTCACTCTTGCCATTTTCTCCTTGAAATGACTTCCTTTAAAGAAAGATTCATATCCTTGAACAGCCACTGAAATGGTAGATTTATGACACTACTTCATAGAAGGGAAAGTCTTTTGCCTGATTTTCTCTCCAGCTCTCTTGGGCTATGTCATTTTATTCTGCCCCTGTGCATTAGGGAGAGAGTGCTCAGCTTCCTGCTCTGTCTGTGTGCTTCAGTCAGAGCCAAGATTTCTTATCAGAGGCAGAGAAGCAGAGCTGCAATGTGTGTGTTGGGAGGGGAAAGTGTGAGCAGTGCTCCCACACTGTTGAAAAACTGCTGTAGAAGGGATGTTTGTGTAGTATTGAAAGAGTGGAAATGTGGGTTTGTGCGTCAGCCAGTGGAATGGCTGATTTGGTAAGGTTCCATCTCTTTAAAAGACTAGACTCCCAATCTGGCCCCAGCGCACTTCTAAGAAAGTCATATATAGTGCCCTGTGAAAATTCTGTTTTGTTTTGTTTAAAAAATTCATAATAATGTAAAGGGCAAAATATTGAATTTCATGGAGTATGCCTGGAATTAATTTTACAATTAAAATTAGCAGTAAACAAACATATATACAGTCCACTGAATATTCAATAATTTCTATTTCTTTTTTGAATTAAAGTTAAGTATCATTAGTTTGTTGAGTGTTTCCTTTTTGATGGATTGCCTCTGCGCAGAAGGAATCGCCCATATGCTGAAACACTTTGCTTGGCATCTACAGAGCTAGGGACTCCAAATGAATATTGCTTGACAAATTTTGCAATGTTGGGAAGACATGGTTTTTCAGACTTCCAAAAGGTAGTCATTGCTACATTCCTTTGCATAAAACCATTAGCCTTTTAATTCAGTTTGCAGCTCCTGTTGAAATCAGTTAAGAAATCTAGTGGGATGGCATCCATTTTTAAAGTATATACTTGCAAGGGATCAAAGACCCTTACTGCTTTAAGGAAATGGCATGCTGGCTGGGTGAAATGAGGTTTTCTTCCCATGCGCTTCAGGAGGTTGTAGTTTGTAATCTTATCTGCAACTTCAGTAAAAGTTTTAATATATTGGCTTTGAATCCCTGCATCACCACTGTCTTGCTCACTTTTAATTAAGTCGTCAACTTTATTGTACACTTGATTCATGCACATCTCACAGCTTTCAAACCATTTCATCAAATCAGCAAGCTCTTTGCCATACTTTAATGTAAGGGGACTGTTATCCCCTTACTAAAACTCAGTGGATTTTATGTTTTTGTTTTTTTGGTTGGCTAGCTCCCAGTACCAAAAGTAAGGGGAAGGGCCAATGGGAAATCAGGACTGTGAGACTGACAGTCCCCAGAAACAATGGGGAGAGGCCAATACTCCAGGTCAGCCTGATTGACAGGGCGGGCAAGTTAATGAGGGAGTGAGGCGGCAAAGGGGTCCTGTCTGTCCTGTGAGCTGGAATTGCCTGGGTCAGACAGAGTGGGGCCAAGCTAAGGAGAAAGCTGGGGCCCAAGCTGAGCTGGGGAGCAGAGCTGTGCCAAATCCTGAGGGACCAGAAAAGCAGCCCACAGAGCAGACCTGTGCTAGGAGGAGAGCTGCAGCAACCAGAGCCAGAGGGGCCAGAGAAGCAGTCCAGGGAGCTGGAGGCAGAGCAGCAGCAGTGCTGAGGCAGAGTGGAGCTGGAGCACTCCAGAGCCGGGTGCAGTGAGCAGCTCGGAGAGCGAGGGGGACCCTGGGCAGCGGGCCCAGTGCAGGGAGACGCCCCCAGCCAAGACACCTGGCCGGTCAGACTTGGATGGGGATCATAACCCCGATGGGGCGGGGGCAACACTGGGAAGAAGGGTCCTGCCACCTAGAACCTAAGAGCATGTGGCCACTGCCAGAGCAAGTGTCTGACCCGCAGCATCCCTGCAGCACAGCCAAGGCCTGAGAAGGAGGCCTGGGACTTGTGAGGAACAGACTGAACTTCCCTTACATTCTAGAGATGCTGGTTGTGATGTCCCTGTGCCACAGAGTGGGGTTATGTGTTTTCCTTTAACCTTTCCCATTTTTTCCTTATTTTTTTTAATTGATTGCCGTTTAATCAATTGTATTTGCTTTGAACTGTATGGAATGATCAGTGGGTCAGGGAAGCATCCAGTGCAGAGAACGCATCCCAGAGTGGGGACACCATAGCCCCTGCCCTAAGTGACCACAACAAGGTTGGGGGTCGAGCCCCCAAGGAATCCTGGGCCTAGCCTTGTTTGGGTTACGAGGACTCTGCCACACAGGAGAGTGGAAGGGGAGCCATTGAGGTCAGACAGGCCTTTGGGCAAAAGAAGTGGGAGCGAGGACTCAGATCTTTTTGCTAGCCAACTTCACTGGGATAGTGTATAAACCGGGAAAGTTCCCCACAATAATGGGACCATTCTCCCGCTTATGTTAAGATGAAATTGAGTTGTAGCTGTAAAATTTCTGAATCGTGCAACAGATGTTCTTCTTCGAGTGCTTGCTCATATCGATTCCAATTAGGTGTGCGCGCACCGCGTGCACGATCGTCGGAAGATTTTTACCCTAGCAACACTCGGTGGGTCGGCTGAGGCGCTCCCTGGAGCAGGATCCTACCCCTCATTCTGCCATTGGCTAGCACCGTCCGCATCTTGATCATGGACGTCGTAGCCACTTTCTGCTTGGGACGACCTTGAGTTGGGGCGGGACGGCCAAGGTGGAGCCGATCGCTCATGCTGGGTTGCACTGTCCCGCATTGTCGCCCCACGCCACGGAGATGGAGATCGGTGCCGCGATCTCGAGCGGTACCGCAACCTGGATTGGGACTGACGGTCGTATCGGTGCCGGGAGGCAGATCTGGATCTCAATGAAGATCTACAAATAGATCGGCGCTGGGATCGGTGCCAGGAGCTGGACCGGTACCGACTGTACCGGGAAGAAGATCTTTGCGAGGCGGAGCAGCACTGAGAGCAACCAGCACCAAGATGGTGATCGGTGCCGGGACTGCGAGCAGTGCCGTAGACGAGACCAGCATCTGGATCGGGACCGGGATTGGGATCGGGATCGGTGCTGTCCCGTCTCGCTCTGCGACAGAGGGCGCATCATGGAGGGCTTTCCTTTCGAGGGAACAGCCCTCACTGGCGGTATCGAAGGTTGCGACGGTCCCGGCTCGGTGAGCGCAATCAGGTTGCGTGCCGTGGAGAAAGTCTCCGGGGTGGAAGGTAGGCCGAGCTCGACCGCGGTACGCACTGGGGAGCTTACGTGCTCCGGACTCAACGGCGCTTCTGGCGCTGGAATCAACGGTGCCGGAGTTGGAGCCTTCGCGAGGCGGTCCAGCACGGGACGCTGCTCCGAGGGAGGCACAGGCGGTGCCGGCAACTGCACAGGAACAGCAGGTTGCTTGTGCTGCTTCTTGGGTCCCAGAGACAGCGAGCGGTGCCGCACTGGTAGCGGTGCTGGAGACGTCCAGTACCGGGAGTCTTTGCCGTTGCCGGGCCTCGAAGCTGTTGCTTTCGGTGCCAGAGGCGCGCTTTGGACCAACGGGGTTGGCGCCGGGTCTCGACGTGGAGCCGAGGACATTGGGCTAAGTGCGCGGACTCAACAAATTCATGGTAAAGTTGAAGTTCTGCATGGTTTCCCTGGGGACCATTATTCCTTCCCTGGATCCTGGAGACTGGTACGCCACCCTCGACATGAAGGACACGTACTTCCACATAGCGATTTACCTGCCGCACAGGCGCTTCCTTCGCTTTGTGGTCAACCAACAGCACTTCCAGTTTACCGTACTTCCCTTCGGCCTATCCACAGCGCCAAGGGTCTTTACAAAGTGTATGGCCATTGTGGCTGTCTCACTCCATCGACATCGGATCCAAGTGTTTCCGTACCTCGACGACTGGCTTATTTGGGGTCGCTCCAAGGTCCAGGTGCAATCTCATGTTCAGTTCACCATGAGCTTGTTCAGATAGCTGGGCCTGCTGCTCAATGTCGAAAAGTCCACTTTGCAGCCGACCCAAAGAATAGACTGCATCGGAGCAGTCCTGGATTCAAATCTTGCCCGTGCGTGCCTACCGCACGCCTGCTTCCAGTCCATGGCGAGCATTATCCACAGCCTCCAAAGCTTCCTGACCTCGACAGCACGGACATGCCTCGGTCTCCTGGGTCACATGGCGTCTTGTACCTTCGTGACCAGACACGCCAGACTGCGCCTCCATCCACTTCAGGCCTGGCTCTCAACAGTATACCTCCCAGGCTGGGACAGCATGGGCACAGTGGTCTCGGTACCGCCAGAAGTCTTAACCTCTCTGGACTGGTGGCTGAACCCCCACTCGGTATGCGAAGGGATGCCATTCCATGCCCCGCAGCCCTCCCTGGTCCTAACCACGGACGCATCATCTCTGGGCTGGGGCGCTCACCTTGTGGACCTTCGCACTCAGGGCCTTTGGTCCACATAAGAGATATCCCTGCACATCAACGGACGGGAACTGAGAACAGTACGCTTGGCATGTCAGGTGTTCTGCAAACACCTTCAGGGTCGTTGTGTTGCAGTTTTCACAGACAACACAACGACCATGTTTTATATCAACAAACAAGGGGGAACGCAATCATCCCCCCTCTGTCAGGAAGCCATTCGCCTGTGGGAATTCTGCATAGCCTATTCGATCGACCTGGTGGCGTCGTTTCTCCCAGGAGTCCAAAAAACCTTGGCAGATCGCCTCAGCAGATCCTTTCTGGCTCACGAGTGGTCGATTCGCCCGGACGTTATCCATTCTGTTTTCCGGAAGTGGGGGTTTCCCCACATAGACCTTTTCACCTCTCGCGAGAATCGGAAGTGCCAGGTGTTCTGCTCTCTCCAGGGGCGCTGCCGGGGTTCCCTATCAGACGCCTTCCTGATACCGTGGAAAGACCACCTGTACTACGCCTTTCCTCTATTCCCGTTAGTCCACAAGGTCCTTCTCAAGTTGCGCAGAGACAAGGCCCATTTAATCTTGATCGCCCCGGCGTGGCCCAGGCAGCATTGTTATACCACTCTCCTTGATCTGTTGGTGACCACTCCATTTCCACTTCCGTTATGGCCGGACCTGATCACTCAGGAACATGGTCGACTCTGTCATCCGGACCTGCAATCCCTCCATCTCAGAGCATGGATGCTGCATGGCTAACTCAATCTGAGCTACGTTGCTCCCGCTCCGTGCAGCACATACTTTTGGGTAGCAGAAAGCCCTCTACTAGGTCCACGTATTTGGCCAAGTGGAAGCGTTTCTCCTGCTGGTGTGCCCTGAGCAATACTGCCCCTCTGGAGGTGCCAGTACCTACCATCTTAGACTATCTCTTGTCCTTGAAACAGCAAGGCCTAGCAGTTTCATCCATCAGAATACACCTAGCAGCGATTTCAGCCTTCCGGGCGAAAATGGGCACTTGGTCTTCTCCAATCCCATGGTCAGCAGGTTCCTCAAGGGATTGGAACGTCTGTACCCGCAAATTCAGCATCCAGCCCCTACGTGGGACCTCAACCTGGTCCTATCCAGATTCATGGGTGCCCCGTTTGAGCTGATGGCCACTTGGTTGCTCCTGTACCTTTCCTGGAAAACAGCTTTCCTCGTCGCTATCACTTCGGCGAGACGAGTGTTGGAGCTTCAAGCCCTCACGTTGGACCCACCATATACGGTGTTTCATAAGGGCAAGGTACAGCTGCGACCACATCCCGCCTTCCTTCCTAAGGTGGTGTCTGCCTTTCATGTCAACCAAGACATCTTCCTTCCGGTCTTCTATCTGAAGCCACACGCTTCTCGACGAGAAGAACAGCTGCACTCCCTAGACGTTCGCAGGCCCCTCGCCTTTTACATCGAACGAATGAAACCTTTTAGGAGGACGACCCAGCTGTTCGTAGCTGTGGCAGACCGGATGAAGGGCCTTCCGGTCTCCACCCAGCGCATCTCGTCCTGGATCACATCATGCATCCGTGCATGCTATGACTTGGCTGGTTTCCCAACTACACACCTTACTGCCCACTCCACTCGGGCTCAAGCTTCGTCCTCCGCCTTCCTGGCTCATGTACCCATACAGGAGATCTGTAGGGCAGCAACTTGGTCATCACATACCTTTGCTTCCCACTATGCGATAGTGCAGCAGTCCAGGGGTGATTCTGAATTTGGTTCAGCGGTCCTTCACTCCGCAACATCTCACTCTGACCCCACCGCCTAGGTAAGGCTTGGGAGTCACCTAATTGGAATCGATATGAGCAAGCACTCGAAGAAGAAAAGACGGTTACTCACCTTTGTAACTGTTGTTCTTCGAGATGTGTTGCTCATATCCATTCCAAACCCGCCCTCCTTCCCCTCTGTCGGAGTAGCCGGCAAGAAGGAACTGAGGGGGCACTGAGTTGGCTGGGGAATATATCCGGCGCCATAAGGGCGCCACTCCAGGGGGCGTCTCAGCCAACCCACCGAGTGTTGCTAGGGTAAAAATTATCCAACGATCGTGCATGCGGCACGCGCACACCTAATTGGAATGGCTATGAGCAACACATCTCGAAGAACAACAGTTACAAAAGTGAGTAACCGTCTTTTTCACCTCCTTAACACTTTGTGTTTGTAACTTTCATCTCCTCTTCCACCAAACTCAAGTAAAAAGTAATGTACTGTGCATGGTATTCAGTAGCAGCATACAAGCTTCCTATCTTGTCTTAACTGGTTTAGGGGGCATTTTCACAGGAAGATTCGAACCCACAGCCTAGACTGCCCTTTGCAGATTTTCTTTAAAATGCAATTTTCTGCTCGGATGATGTTTACAAACTTTTTTGACTCTTTCTGTTAGCTTGTCAACCTTTGGGATCTCATTAGCAAGGGCTACTATGTGAGCACTGCAGGTATGTTGAACTGAGTTAAGCAGTAATCCCAAAGCATTTGATTGTAAGCTTTTGATGTAGGGTGTGTTGTCAGAGACAGATGCACTAATATAATCAAAATCCACCCCAAAGGTATTCAACACTTTACAGTAGCATGTGCAATGGTGTTGTAATTAAGCCTATAGGTAAATTGTATCAGCGAGGACAACTTTCAGTTCCAAGTTAGATTGTCATCACCATTTAGGACTTGCAAAACAATGTATGTAACAGATACTCATCTTGGGTATCAGTTAGTTTGTCAATGACCACGGACAGCCATCCAGACTTCTTTACAAATTCCATAATCTCCTTCTTCTGACACTTGTCAATTTTAGATAAATATTCGTATCTCAGCTGGGTTGATGAAGGAATCACTCCACCATTTACTACATTCTTTCTGAAAAATTCCAATAGCCTTTGGTTGTCCAGTTTTATTAAGAGAGATATCTGTGCAAACAAATGTTTCTGTCTGGTCAATATTTAGGGAATTACATGCTTTACAGTTTTCAGTGGAATTTTGAAACAAGGAAGTCACTGTTTTTTGTTTCTTCACAAGTAAAAGAGTTGCTATACTGCTCTGGGTTTCCGGCTTTCTCTTTTGATAAGCACCTAAATCCAGTTGACTGTTTTGACCTTTTTTGGTAGTGATGTACAGTAACATTTCAGGAGGTACGGAAGAGCTTATCTCCATCACTGGGTAAAACTCATGGTGGATACTGCTGCATGTGATCTGCTGCAGACACCTTTTAAACTTTTTTTTTAAGAGGCATCCATTTTCTTGTTTGCAGTGTACAGTGTTTCCTATCTAGATTGTATTCAGTCACATTGATGATGTGATTACTTTGCAGCACTCTATTTTGTGCATGCGGGAGAATAGTACACATGGAGACGTAACATCTGAACTGTGCAGTTTGCTAAGGTGGTATGAAATAATTTGTACACTTTTTCATTTTGTTTAAGAATATTGAAAAAATGTGGTGTTGAGCTAACGTCACAATTTGTTTGCAGTCTATGAAATCATGGTTTACTCAGGGCCTTAGGCTACGTCTTCACTCCCTGCTTGAATCGGTGGGTAGAAATCGATCTCTCGGGGATCGAATTATCACGTCTCGTTGGGATGTGACAGTCGATCCCCGAATCGACGCTTGTACTCCACCAGCGCAGGAAGAAGTAAGCGCCGTCGACGGGGGAGCCGTGGAGGTCGATTTGCTGCCATCCTCACAGCGGGGTAAGTCGGCTCGGATACGTCGAATTCAGCTACGCTATTTGCGTAGCTGAATTTGCGTATCTTAAATCGCCCCTCCCCCCCCCCCCCCCCCCCCCCCGTAGTGAAGACGTAGCCTAAGTCATGTAGTATGTTGTAACCTGTGTTAGAGTGCTATTGGGGGCTGTAAGTGTTGCCAAGGAGATGCTCTTTTTCTCTCAGTAGTGAACCTCGTGATTTTCCCATCTCTTGTGAGGTCTTGTAACAGGTAAAATACTGAAAGTTACTATATTGGAAAAGTATCAGGGGGTAGCCGTGTTAGTCTGTATCTACAAAAACAACAAGGAGTCTGGTGGCACCTTAAAGACTAACAGATTTATTTGGGCATAAGCTTTCGTGAGTAAAAACCTCACTTCTTCGGATGCATCCGAAGAAGTGAGGTTTTTA